>NC_044032.1:89824828-90129129 GCF_901765095.1 Microcaecilia unicolor | reverse complement strand
GTGCATCTCCTTGGTGACTGCATTTTGATCTGACTCTTTTGGGTAACCGACTGGATGATGGGGCGTGCATTGGAGTGGATCAGATTATTGGCCACATCACCATTATATTTTCAGTTAAGGTCAGCTTATTAGCTGGATGACTTATTAGTTACCCTGATGACTGACAACTTCAGGGAGTGGCCGATGACTTTCTTTATTACTGCTTTGAAGTAGAGGATTTTTTTTCACACTTAACACACCACTGCTAACTGCTGTGAGGCCTCATTGACTACTTTCTTTTGCCAACCTGGATCAGTCTAGTGATCAAAGGGGTAGAGACCTGGACCCCTCTTTTGGGTGATCTGGGGTTTCTGTAGGCCCCAGTGGCACAGGCCTGGCCTTATAGTGAGCATCTGGCAGAATGCACAAGTTCTGATAGGCAATGGATGTTTATGAAGAGGCCAGGTTAATAATGCACTGTGAAATGAACAGGTCAATATGGGCAGTGGACATAATTGCACAGGTCTGAACTTTGCTAACTGAGATTGAATATAGCACAGGCCAGTGTTTCCCCAAGTCCAGTCCTGGAGTACCTCTTGCCATTCAGGTTTTCAGGATATCCACAATGAATATGCATGAACTTGATTTGCTTACACTGCCTCCATTCTATGCAAATCACGAAGGGCCGAAGATATTGCCTATTCAAATTTCTATTGAATGTTTGTGCAAGACTGTGTGGATATACGGGCATATTAGAATGATAGTAGCTTGAAAAGTATATTGTGTATGGTGGGTTTCTGCCACAACAGGACTGGCACCAGATGTGAAGGTTCCTGTTTTGGGAAAGAAGGGGCTAGAGGGATGGGGATTATTCTACCTGGGTGGGGGGAGGCATGGGGGTGGTAAGGTGGGATTGGGGGATGTGGACATAGGGTGTACCACTAATTGGTGGCATGGCCTGTCACTAGGATGCTGGGATAGTTTGAAGACAGGACTTGGATGGAGCTGGTGGCTGGGATGGCTTCCTCTATGGCACCTGTGTAGACTTTTTTATTGGTTGACACAACTCTGTGACTCTGAAAGATGAAAATTGTATGTGGGAGGTATTAACTCTCCAATTAAGAGGTCAAAAATTCTGCAACATCATCATCATAAAATTGACATTGCACTTTATTTTATTTTTATTTTTTTTTAACAAGAAACTCACCTAACACCCCAGAACACACAAAAAAGTTAGAACTTCGTAGGTGGGGGAATGTATCATGGATCATGCACAGAGGAAGAAGTAAGGGGCTGCCATTCTGTTCCGAAAAGGCATAACTGCCCAAGTTCAAACACTTTTCGCTGACCCAGGGGGCCAATATATTCTACTAGTAGAAAAGGCCCGTTTCAGACACAAATGAAACGGGCGCTAGAAAGGTATTCCTCGGAGTGTGTATGTTTGAGAGAGTGTGTGTAAGAGTGACTGTGTGTGAGAGAGAGAAAGAGAGTGAATTTGCAAGTGTGTGTGTGTGACAGAGTGAGTGACACTGTGTGTGAGTGTGTGTCTGTAAGAGAGTGTGTGTGCCTGGGGTCCCTCCCTCCCACCCAGTTCCATTGTCCCCCCTTCCTCAGTGTTCCAGGGTCGTTGTCCCCTCCCTCCCTCCGTGTTCCAGGGTCGTCGTCCCCTCCCCTCTCTCTGTGTTCCAGGGTCGTCATCCCCCCTTCCTCAGTGTTCCAGGGTCGTCCCCTCCCCCTCTCTCTGTGTTCCAGGATCGTCGTCCATGCCTCCCTCCCTCCCTGTTCCAGGGTCGTCCCCTTGTTTTTTTTTTTTTTTTTTTTAGTTTTTATACAGGTGGTGCATTCCCCCCCCATCCTCCCCTCTCGTCCCTCCTCCGAATTCCAGATCCCTGTCCTCCCCCAGTTCCAGACCCCCCTCCCTCCAAACTCCAGACCCCCCTCCCCCCCCAGTTTTTTTTTTGTTACATTTGTACCCCGCGCTTTTCCACTCATGGCAGGCTCAATGCGGCAGGCAATGGAGGGTTAAGTGACTTGCCCAGAGTCACAAGGAGCTGCCTGTGCCTGAAGTGGGAACTGAACTCAGTTCCTCAGGACCAAAGTCCACCACCCTAACCACTAGGCCACTCCTCCACTCCAGACTGCCGTTCCCCTCCAGTTCCAGACCCCCCTCCCTCCATCCGAATTCCAGACTCCCCTCCAAGTTCCAGACCCCTCCTTCCCGCTCTCCGAGTTCCAGACCCCACCTCCCTGCCTCCGATTTGCAGACCCTTCCTCCCTCTCTCTTCAAGTTCCAGACCCCACCTCCCTGCCTTCCTCCCTCCGATTTGCAGACCCTCTCCCTCCGATTTCCAAACCCCCCCCTCAGAGTTCCTGACCCCTGGACCCCCCTGCCGCGACCCTCTCGAGCCCCCTTCCCGCCACCAACCCTCCCTCACCGCCGCCGTCGTCGATTCTGGCTGGGTCCGCCCCGTTTTGTGTTGATTCGCTGCTCCCTGCTCCCTTCTACTGGCCAATCTGATGTCTCTTCTCTTTTGTCTCCTTCCCCTGCTTCTTTCCTATTGGCTACTGATGATTTCTGTTCCCTCTCTCTCCTATTGGCTATGAGTCTCCCCTTTCTCTTCTACTGGCCAATCTGATGTCTCATTTCTTTTGTCTACTCCCTCTGCTCCTTTCCTATTGGCCTCTGATGTTATCTGATCCTTCATTGCTTCTTGTCTGTTGTGTCCGTGGTGGTTTCGGGAGGGCGTTCGGTGAATGCAGCAGGTTCGGGAGGGCGGCAGTCTCATCAGCTGCGAGGTGGGGGTTTTTTTTGTGTGCATGCCAGTTCGTGGGATTCGATCAGCTGTGTGTGTTTTTTTTTTTCTCACCGGGATCACGTTATAATGCGGCCACTGACATCAGTATGATCTAAGGAGCCTAGCAGACCAACTCCGAGGGAGCCACGGTCCCAGGCAAGACAGAACATTGGAGGTGAGAATTATTATACAGGATGTCAGGATCAAGTGGCCCGGCAGTTGGCGTTGTTCTGTAATATCTATGCCCCCAATCAGTATGATAGGAATTTCCATAAAGCAGTGACAAACTTCCTCTTGCAATATAAAATCAACATCTTCATTCTTGGGGGGTAGGAGAGGGACTTTAACACAATCTGGGACCCCTTCCTAGATAGAGCTCATAGCCACACTGCTCACCGTATATATAGTACTAAGGGCCTCATCAATGTGTCAGATTATAGATTTGATTGATGCTTGGAGGACCCTTCACCCAAAGGAGTGGGAATTACAGCCACTTGTCTAGGGTGCACTCCTCTCAGTCTTGCATCAACTCTTAATTTCTCCAGCTTTGTTCAGCTCCTTAATTAAGGTGGAAATAGGGCCATATGTTATATCAGATCATGTGTGGGTATGGCTAGACTGGAATCCGGGGAAGGATAGTGGAGGTAGGGGTTGGTGGGTTTTTTTCATTAGCATTCTATAGGGATTCTTGTTTCCAGGAGAGATTGCTTCACATTTGGAAGGATTATAAATCCCACAATACCGACCATGAAAACAACCCAGTGATCTATTGGGAAGGCAGTTCTCAGGGGGGAGATTATTAGCTATTCCTGCAACACTAAAAAAAAAAAGCTAGGGACCAGGAGATCCTGAGATTAAGCTCACAACTGTGGAAGGCACAACAACGTTTTGGGAACACTCACAGCGTGAGCCACAAACAGCAACTTTTGGTCCTGCAAGCATCTCTTAATGAGTTGCTTCATCAGGAGACCTTAAAATCTCAAGCATATTAAATAAATGCTTTATAGACATGGGAATAAAATGGACAGGCTCTTGTCCAAATTAATATCCAACAAAGGGGCCTACCAAGATCTTGGCCCTAAGGGACTCAACTGGGGCTTGTATTAATACTGATGAGGGCATTAGAGATATTGTCTATTCCTTTAATAAGAGACTGTTAGGCTTATTTTCAAAACAGAAGGGCGCCATCTTTTGACACAAATCAGGAGATGGGCGTCCTTCTCCCAGGGTCGCCCAAATCGGCATAAACGAAAGCCGGTTTTGGGAGTCCCTGACGAGCACTTGGCCGACTTTACTTGGTCCATTTTTTGTTACGACCAAGCCTCAAAAAGGTGCCCGAACTGACCAGATGACCACCGGAGGGAATCGGAGATCACCTCCCCTTACTCCCCCAGTGGTCAACAACTCCCCCCCACCCTAAAAAAAAAAAAACTTTTTAAATATTTTTTGCCAGCCTCTAAGCCAGCCTCAAATGTCATACCCAGCTCCATAACAGCAGTATGCAGGTCCCTGGAGCAGTTTTAGTGGGTGCAGTGCACTTCAGGCAGGCGGACCCAGGCCCATCCCCCCCTACCTGTTACACTTGTGGTGGTAAATGTGAGCCCTTCAAAACCCACCAGAAACCCACTGTACCCACATGTAGGTGCCCCCCTTCACCCCTTAGGGCTATGGTAGTGGTGTACAGTTGTGGGGAGTGAGTTTTGGGGGGCACAGCACACAAGCTAAGAGAGCTATGCACCTCGGAACAATTTCTGAAGTCCACTGCAGTGCCCCCTAGGGTGCCCGGTTGGTGTCCTGGCATGTCAGGGGGGCCAGTGCACTACAAATTCTGGCTCCTCCCACGACCAAACGGCTTGGATTTGGTCGTTTCTGAGATGGGCGTCCTTGGTTTCCATTACGGCCGAAAATCGGGGACAACCATCTCTAAGGTCGACCTAAATTTTGTGATTTGCGCATCCCCGACCGTATTATCGAAACGAAAGATGGACGCCCATCTTGTTTCGATAATACGGGTTTCCCCGCCCCTTCGCTGGGACGTCCTGCGAGGACGTCCTCAGAAAAACTTGGGTGCCCCTTTCGATTATGCCCCCTCTATATGTTGCCTCAATCTGCCTACCTTGAGTCATGAAGATCGGGACTTTTTAAACCTACCGATACATCCTGATGAGGTTGCTTCTACTATTAAACGAAGCCCCTTCATGAAAAGATTCAAGAGCCAATAGTTTTCGAGCCAAATTTTATAAAATGTTATGCGAAGGGGAGACCACATGATGCTGTAGCCAGGAAGATGTGTGTCTACTGTGCTCTGGGGCCCTGCGCTTAAAATTTCTTAGTAATTTGGATTGGAACATTGCGATTCACTCTTCATCTCTAGCTGAGAGCTTAGAGAGGTACATTGGCAGATTTATATTGAGATCGGGAGCCATAATGACAGTAAAATCTGCCCAAAAAGAAAAAGGGAAAATCAAATCGATGGAGGACAAAATTGTGTCCGTGGCACTGGGAGCGGTTTTGCAATTTATGGAGACAGCTCTTTCAGAGTTGCAACATCCAGTGGACCAGGCATTGGGACCAACATTGGAATATTTATCCGGTCAAATACAACATTTGGAGACATTATTATTAGAAACAAACGTACCACAGAATTGAAATCTCGAGTACGGTGCAAAGGCTTCAGACACAGTGTTGACACAGCTACAGGACAATGTACAGGCCCATGAAGTTAAATTAGAAGACCTAGAAAATAGATCCAGAAGGGGCAGTCTGAGATTCTTTGGCATCCCTGAAAATATTCCAGATGTGTAGCTGCTAGAGGTGAAGGAGAACGGGTTAGAAAAAGCGTAACATGTGTCCTGCCCCATTGGAGCATGAACACCGCATTGAACGGAAAACACCTGAAGAGCTGCTTCCCCGCATAGTAATTGTGAAATTTCACAATTATGTTCATAAAGTAGGAATCTTGAAGGAATGCAAGCTCCATAGAGATGATTTAAAGTACGACGATCACCTGGTGCAAATTTTTCAAGACTTTTCTGCTGCATTGGTTGAAAAATGAAAGCAATAGCAACCATTGTGTGTCACGTTAGAAGCTCGCCAAATACGCTTTAAGTTTATCTATTCTGCTGTATTGAAGATTCATTATGAAGGCAAATGTTACACACATTCAACATACGTGGAAGCCAAAGACTTTATAAATACACTAGTAAGAGAAGCCCATTTCAGAGCAAATGAAACAGGCGCTAGCAAGGTTTTCTTCGCCAACACCCCCCTCTCCCTCCCTGGCCAACCCCTTCGTTGCTCTGGCATTGCTCCGCACCCAACGTCATAACGTTTGAAGCGAGGGCGGGGCCCGGAGCGATTGCCCACCCCCCCGCCTCCCTGCCTCCCTCCCTGCCAACCCCTTTGTTGTTGTGTCATTGCTCCGCCCTCGAGGGCGGGGCCCGGAGCGATTTTGGTGGCTTCACCACCACGAACCTTCGAACCTTTTTGAAGGAAGTCAGAGCTTGGCTTCACTGACGTCAGTGTCCTCAGAACGTTGAGGGTGAGTTTTACTATAGTAGATTATGCACCCCTGGCACGTCATCCACAACCTGAAGAAATGAGATTTGGAAAGGTAGAACTTCAGCGTGGAGGACTTGGAGCTTACTAAGTATTACATTATGAGTAAACTAGCTCAATGTTTAGGTTACAGTGAGTGTTTTGCTTGTTCCTAAAGGACATAGTTCTAGAGGCGTAGCGTGCCTCACTATATCTCTATTTGTCAGAATATGGGGTGTGGGTGTATATCGCAGAGGAAAGAGGGAGGGGTAGGGATTGTGAAGAATTTGGGAAGTTTAATATTTCTTTTTTCTTTTTCTGTTTTGCTTGATGTGTTATGCAGCACTCCATATGGTAGTGTCTCACAAATACGAATATGTCTCCATAACCTCTGGGGCAAGGCTGGGCATCCTGGGGGCACTGTTATAATGACTGGGATATGTATTTGGTTAAATACGCTTTCAACTAATGACTACTAAGAAGGGTTTAAGAATTCTCTCGTGGAATGTTTCAGGCATAACCCCACCAGTGAAGCGCACTAAAATCTTGACCCAACGGAATTGTTACCAGGCAGATATTGTATGCCTATAAGAAACTACATTAAATGATGTTAAGCATCAAAAACTTAATAGAGGCTGGGTGGGTCTATTACTCCTCCTCACCAAGGTGTAAAGAAGGAGTGGCGGTGTTCATCAGGACATCACTGTTGTGTGAAGTTATGCCTATATTGCATGATGACTTTGGTAGATGTATTATGCTGCAGATAACACTTCCTGGATGCAAATTCAATTTATTAGCAACTTATGCTCAGAATCAATATGGACATGCATTTTTTAAATGCCTGATTAAAATGGGCCTGCACAACCCTGACATACCCTTGATATTACTAGGAGACTTTAATCAAGTCATGGATGCCCGAGTAAATAGATCAGTTTCAACAGGGGGAGCTACCATGACGATGGACAATGGATTATCATATCTGAGCACCTCTTTAGGTGTGGCAGATGTATGGACAATGTTTCATCCTTCTGAATGAGATTATACACACCTATCCAGGGCACATGATACATTCTCACGTATAGACTACATTTTTGCCTCATACTCCCTGTGTACATGTGTAAACCAGAGATTGGCCTTATAATGATTACGGATCATGCAATGCACTGGGTGGACTTAGATTTGGGACCAACACATGGAGAGCATCCTGCTTGGAGATTTCCGGCAGATCTTTTTGAAGATTCTCACTTTTAGACATTTTTGAGAGATAAATGGGAATCCTATCTGGAGTTTAATAGCTAACATGGGGATAACCTGAGCCTCTTCTAGGAAACATCAAAAGTAGTCCTACAGGGATATGTAATATCATATGTAGTTCACAGAAAGCGTAGACTGGCCCAGGGCATAATTCACATAGAATAGAAGTATACCCAGGCTAACATACATACACGCGATGCCCCCCATTGCAGCTGCTCGTGAAGCACTAGCAGCTACTCAGTCCTAGTATTACATAACTACATAAGTATTGCCATACTGGGAAAGACCAAAGGTCCATCAAGTCCAGCATCCTGTTTCCAACAATGGCCAATCCAGATCACAAATACCTGTCAAGATCCATGCTTATTCCAGAAATAGTGGATTCTCCTCAAGTCCATTTAATAATGATCTATGGACTTTTCCTTTAGGAAGCCGTCCAAACCTTTTTTAAACTCTGCTAAGCTAACCGCCTTTACCACATTCTCTGGCAACAAATTCCAGAGTTTAATTACACGTTGCGTGAAGAAAACGTTTCTCAGATTCATTTTAAATTTACTACATTGTAGCTTCATCGCATGCCCCCTAGTCCTAGAATTTTTGAAAAGCGTAAGCAGACGCTTCATATCTACCCGTTCAACTCCACTCATTAGTTTATAGACCTCTATCATATCTCCCCTCAGCCGCCTTTTCTCCAAGCTGAAAAGCCCTAGCCACTTTAGCCTTTCCTCATAGGGAAGTCGTCCCATCCCCTTTATCATTTTCGTCGCCTTTCTCTGTACCTTTTCTAATTCCACTATATCTTTTTTGAGATGCGGAGACCAGAACTAAACACAATATACATAGTAACATAGTAGATGACGGCAGAAAAAGACCTGCACGGTCCATCCAGTCTGCCCAAGATAAACTCATGTGTATACCTTACCTTGATTTGTACCTGTCTTTCTCAGGGCACAGACCGTATAAGTCTGCCCAGCAGTTTTTCCTGCCTCCCAACCACCTGTCCCGCCTTCCATCACCGGCTCTGGCACAGACCGTATAAGTCTGCCTTCCCCTATCCTCGCCTCCCAACCACCAACCCCTCTTCCCCCCCACCTGCTCTGCCACCCAATTGTAGCTAAGCTTCTGAGGATCCATTCCTTCTGCACAGGATTCCTTTATGCACATCCCACGCATGTTTGAATTCCGTTACTGTTTTCATCGCCACCACCTCCCGTGGGAGGGCATTCCAAGCATCCACCACCTTTTCCGTGAAAAAATACTTCCTGACATCTTTCCTGAGTCTGCCCCCCTTCAATCTCATTTCATGTCCTCTCGTTCTACCGCCTTCCCATCTCCGGAAAAGATTCGTTTGCGGATTAATACCTTTCAAATATTTGAATGTCTGTATCATATCACCCCTGTTCCTCCTTTCCTCCAGGGTATACATGTTCAGGTCAGCAAGTCTCTCTTCATACGTTCTGGAACGCAAATCCCATACCATCCTCGTAACTTTTCTTTGCACCGCTTCCATTTTTTTGACATCCTTCGCAAGGTACGGCCTCCAAAACTGAACACAGTACTCCAGGTGGGGCCTCACCAACGTCTTATACAGGGGCATTAAAACCTCCCTTCTTCTGCTGGTCACACCTCTCCCTATACAGCCTAGCAATCTTCTAGCTACGGCCACCGCCTTGTCACACTGTTTCGTCGCCTTCAGGTCCTCGAATACTATCACCCCAAGATCCCTCTCCCCGTCAGTGCCAATCAGACTCTCCCCGCCTAACACATACATCTCCCTTGGATTTCTACTCCCTAAGTGCATCACTTTGCATTTCTTTGCATTGAATTTTAATTGCCAAACGTTAGACCATTCTTCTAGCTTCTTCAGATCTTTTGTCATGTTTTCCAGTCCCTCCGGGGTGTCCACTCTGTTGCAAATCTTGGTGTCATCCGCAAAAAGGCAAACTTTACCTCGTAACCCTTCGGCAATGTCACTCACAAATATATTGAACAGAATCGGCCCCAGCACCGATCCCTGAGGCACTCCACTACTCACCTTTCCCTCCTCCGAGCAAACTCCATTCACCACCACCCTCTGGCGTCTGCCCGTCAACCAGTTCCTAATCCAGTTCACCACTTCGGGTCCTATCTTCAGCCCATCTAGTTTATTTAAGAGCCTCCTGTGGGGAACCGTGTCGAAAGCTTTGCTGAAATCTAAATAGATTACGTCCATAGCACGTCCTTGATTTAATTCTCCCGTCACCCAGTCAAAGAATTCAATGAGATTCGTTTGGCACGATTTCCCTTTGGTGAAACCATGTTGTCTCGGATCTTGCAACTTATTTGCTTCCAGGATATTCGAGGTGCGGTCGCACCATGGAGCGATAAAAAGGCATTATAACATCCTCATTTTTGTTTTCCATTCCTTTCCTAATAATACCTAACATTCTATTTGCTTTCTTAGCCGCAGCAGCACACTGCGCAGAAGGTTTCACGTATCATCAACGACAACTCCTAGATCCCTTTCTTGGTCTGTGACTCCTAACATGGAACCTTGCATGACGTAGCTATAATTCGGGTTTCTCTTTCCCCACATGCATGACTTTGCACTTGCTCACATTAAACGTCATCTGCCATTTAGACGCCCAGTCTCCCAGTCTCGTAAGGTCCTCTTGTAATTTTTCACAATCCTCCCGTGATTTAATGACTTAGAATAACTTTGTGTCATCAGCAAATTTAATTACCTCACTAGTTGCTCCCATCTCTAGGTCATTTATAAATATGTCTTAATGCTC
Source organism: Microcaecilia unicolor (assembly GCF_901765095.1). Taxonomy (NCBI): domain Eukaryota; kingdom Metazoa; phylum Chordata; class Amphibia; order Gymnophiona; family Siphonopidae; genus Microcaecilia; species Microcaecilia unicolor. The sequence continues at coordinate 90,118,790 of NC_044032.1, read as the reverse complement.
TCATACATGAACGTACAAAAAAAATGTTCTTTTATAGAAAATTTCACTACTACAGATGATACGGGAATAGAACAAGCAAACTCTTAGCTCACCTTACCAAACGATGGATGGGCTCTAGATACATTTCGGGGATCGAAGATCATATTGGATGACATGTCATGAAACTCGAGAAATAAGAAAGATATTGCACAAACATTTTTCCTCTTTTTATACTGGCTGCCCCCTCTCCCCCCTTCTTTATTCCTTTTATATTTGGAGCCATTCCTGTGTACAATACAGCAAGAAGATGAAACAGCAAGTGTCAGAATAGGCACATAGGAGGTGAGAGTATTGGCATTTGCTTATTACATACTCTTAGTGTTAACAAGTCCATAAACCTCCTTGCAGAGACTGCTCAGCTTGGTAGATGAATATTGACTTTATTCAAATTTCACATTGAACCCACAGAAATCTGTAGCTTTCCCAATATAAGACTCTGTTCATACATCCAGGGAAGCAATATTTCCACTCACATAGGCAGAACGAGAAATGTAAGTATTTAGGGATTTATATACCCCAGGATGTGTCCTCCGTAATTACTCGTAATATTGTGTCTCTTAAGCACATTACCACACAAAAACTGTGAGAGCAGCAAACTTACCCGTTATCACTCATAGGGAAAATAGCTTTATATAATATGGTACTTTTCCCACATTGGTTATACATTTGTCAAATGCTCCCTATAGTATTCAATGTTTGTCAAGATAAGCGATTAGCTAGATTATTGAATTTGTATCTATGGAATGGAAAGAGAGCTAGACTAGCATTACCATGTGCATATTTACCTAAAGAAAAAGGACGGTTAGAGCTGCTCTCTGTTCGTCTTTTTTCTTTGGCCTGCAGAATGCGGCACATAAACGACTGGTTCAGAGGAGTTTCTCATTTTTCGTTTACCCCTGTGGAAACCTCTTTGATGCACCCATTTCATTTTAGTTATGTGCTGCATTCCCGATGTGGTACATTGGGATCACATTGGCAAAATTATTTTATTTATGGCCAAGTGCTTGCGACATTGCAGTGGGTTCGTAAGACGCTTTGGTTACCAATTGAGGTATCCTCCTTACTGCCTATACAAGGCAATGCTACTTTTTACCAGGTATGTCTATGGCTCGCTTTCAGCAATGGAGAACTAGGGGTCTTGTATTTCTATTTCAAATTGTGAATGATGAGGGCCGCCTGCGCCCCTACCCCAGTTTGTGTTTAGAATTTGAACTGGTCCTAGAGATATATTTTCTTATATACAACTGCAACACTATATACCAACTATTCCTAACTCATACTTACCAATGAGGCACATGAATTATTATTGGAAACATACAGCTTGGAGACCTTTGAGATGCCACCATAAAATGATTTTAGAACTTCTCCCAGATTATGATTTGGCTCCCACAGCACAGCATTGGTCGACTGACTTGAATACTATAATATTACCAATGCAATTGCTGACAAGCCTTCGGGCATACAAAGCTACAATTAAAAACAAAATCCATTGGGAAATGCAATATAAAATTGTGATGCAACCTTACACCTCCCCCTCCACAGCATATAAAGCTCACTTTAGCAATACTGATAGATGTGCCAAATGTCATCAGAGAGGAGCAACTTTAGATCATTTGTTTTGGCATTGTTCTCTAATTCAGGCCTAATAGACAAATATATGTTTCTGCGTTACAGAAAGCATGATGGCATCCGTAACCACCACCAGCCACTGCAGAGATACCAATGGCATCCCCTGCTGGAGGCTAGAGTGGCACAGCCACCAGCTCATGCTGCGCCTCGCCAGTGGAAAGCCACGGCAGGTGACTCCTGAGAAACAGGAGACCATCTGTCCAAAAGAGCCTTCTGCAGAGCAATCATGCGAGCCCTCGCCCATGGTACTTCCTCCAGGATGGCCGACATGGAGCCCAACACTTGGACATAGTTCCAGACATGTGGACACAACATGCTCAGCAGGCCTGAGCCTGCAATTTGAGTCATCTGTCCTCCGGCAGAAACACGCACCCCTGCACCGTGTTGAACCTGACCCCCAGATATTCCAACATCTGGGAGGGGATCAGGTGACTCTTTGGGAAGCTGATCACCCAGCCTACTGCCTGCAAGAGCTTGATGACTGTGGGTGGCCCAACTACTCTCCTGTTCCAAATCTCCCCGGATTAGCCAGTCGTCAAGGTAAGGATGCACACCCTGATCCCTTCCTTCCTCAGAAATGTAGCCACTGCTACCATCACTTTGGAAAACGTATGAGGAACCATGGCCAAGTCAAAATGGCAAGGCCCTGAACTGGAAATGATTTCTTAGTATCATGAACCACAGAAACCGCCAATGCGGAGACCAAATAGGAATGTGCAGATAAACCTCTCTGAGGTACAGCTGCCACCACAGACCTCACAGTTTCCATGCAGAAATGGCAAACCCGCAGGAACTCGTTCACCTTCTGCAGGTCGAGTACCGGCCTGAAGGACCCCCCTTTCCAAGGTACCACAAAGTAAATTGAGTACCTGCCTGCGCGTAACTTGGTTTAAGGCACGGAATTCACCGCGCCCATCTGTAGCAACGACTGCAGAGTTTTGGTTACAGTCACCCGTTTGGCGGTTGAGGCGCACCAAGATTCCAAAAAGGACTCTCCTACAGGAAAGGAAAGCTCCAGCCTGTACTAACTCTGACCAGCTTGAGGACCCACTGATCCAAAGTAATCTTGGCCCACTCTTCGAAGAAAAGGATCAACTGACCCTTATCTGTGGAACCAAAGAGTGGACCGGCGACCCATCAATGATTGGAACATCCCGGAGCTCCCTGCCTGGTTGCCGCTCCTGAAGGCCATTTCTCAGAACAAAAGGACAAATGGTTTTGAAACCTAGGATGCTGAAAAGTGGCCAAAGATCAACCAGGCCGATACTGCCGAGCCTCGTGTAGCTTGCCCTGCCAGAGGATTTGGACTTATCCTCCGGCAGATGCTAAGATTTGGAATTTCCTAAATCCTTCACAATCTTCTCCAGGTCCTCACCTAACAGTAACTTCCCAAGAAAGGGCAAGTTAGAGAGATGCTGCTTGGATGCCATGTCTGCCAACCAATGGTGGAGCCACAGCAGGTATCTGGAAGTTACTGTCACATCCGTCGCTCCCTCCGGCTGCTCCTCTGCGGGAAGCAAGAGCCGGTGTCCATTGCAGCGAGGGCCGGCCTTCTTGAGGCCGCAGCGGAGAGCCGGGGCTCGCCGCGGCAATGGCCGCCCTGTCTGGGGCCGAGCCCGTGGGCCGGCGATCGCGGCTTCCGGGCTCTCGGTCGCCGGCTATGGGGTCCGTGCTTGCGCCAGCGGGGAGGATGGCGCCGAGACGCGATGGCCGGCGTCTTCTCCACGTGGGCGCGGGAATCCGAAGCTCCGCCTCAAAAGGAGCCAGATTGGGAGACCGGTGCTGTAGCCCCACCTGGGAGGCCGGACGGAACCAACCAGAGGGATTTCTTCAGCAGCCGGGTTCCGATTGGCCGGCCATGTCGGCTGGGGCTGGGCGGTTGAATGCTGACAGTATTTAAGGAGCAGGGCTGAAACAGGACATTGCTTCAGGTTCTGTTTCCCAAGGCCAGTCTTTGTGTGTTCTTGTTTTCAGTACGTTCCCTTGCTCTCCTGGTTTGACCTTTGGACTGTTTTTGGACGACTCTGATAGCCGCCTGCCCTGACCTGTGACCTGTTATTGGACTTCTCTGTTTTCCACCTGCCCTCCTCGCTCCCAGTTGCGGGACTGGGTCAGTTCGTCAACCCCGCAGTTCCGGAAGTCCCGTTGGCCGCCTGCAGCTGGGGGCCTTGCGGGACCTAAGGGCTCACCTTTTTCCTAGACAAGACAGTTGGTGAGGGTGTCCGCTAAGCAGATGGTATTGGTGGTAAGACAGTTACCACCAATACCATCTGCTTAGCGGACACCCTCACCAAGTCATAGAGCGCATCTGCCAGATAGGCCAGGCCAGATTCCATTCTGGGGGCAGAGAGAAGCAAAGAAGACCCAGACTCTTGATCCTGCTGAAGCACCTGCTGGATCGAGGAAAGACACACTCTGGCCGCATACAAACTGCAAATGGACGCCTGCAATGCCAACACCGAAACCTCAAAAGAGTGCTTCAATGATACCTCAAGACAATGGATCCTGCATAACTTTCAATGCTACCCCTCCCTCAACAGGAAGGATGGTCTTCTTGGTAACGGCCGTCACCAAGGCATCCACTCTTGGAAGAGAAAAATTGTCCAGATGGGAGGCTCCAGTAGGATAAAGACAGGACATCGCCCTAGCAACTTTAAGGCCGCCATCCAGCTCAGCCCACTGGGCAGAAATGAGTTCTTCAATAGACTCATGGACTGGAAAGGCCTTAGCAGGCTCACCTCAGCAGCCGATGAAACATCCAGATCCATAATATTCAGCATCTCGGTGTCAGAAATCAGGGATGAGAGCTCATCCCGATGAAAACTCCGAACGGCAGTAGGATCATCCTGTTCAGGTTGAAGGAGCCAGCTGTCATCCACAATCTCTAACCGCGAGGGTCTAGAAGACTCCCCTGTGCCTGTTACAAGCGAGAGAGGGAGGGAGTGGGGCCCCACGTAGACCGCATCAGACATAGTGGCTAAACATCTGAACTTAAGTGCAGGGTCCTCTACCGGGGGGGAGGGGGGCAATGCCCTGAAGTCCTCATCTGCAGAGCTGCCCCGGTTCCCATCAACGAGACCTGGCTGTGGCAGAGCAGTGAGAATGCGAGAAGCCCCACTTCATCATATACGCCCTATGCATAATCAAAATAAACTCTGGGGAGAAAAAAATCCCTTGTGGAGCCTGCTGCCGCCTCTAACCCCCCAACTGCCGCCAAAGAAGCCTCTGAGCCACTAGCACCCGCACCCAGCATTCCCGACATGCATTTGAGATCCTCCAACTCCAGCGGCAGCAAATCAGCCTCACACGCAGCTGAAGAAATGGCGCGCTCCCAAGTCCTGCGCATGGGAAAAACCTGCGTCTGAAGGCACTGTTGACAGCTCCACTCCCTGGCTGTCCAGACAGATTTTTTTTTTTTTAATGCCGCAAAAGCTGCTTTAAACAGTGTTGTGAGGAAGTGCAGGCAGCACTCCAGAAACCCTGTGCCAGGCCACTGGGAGAGTGGGGAAAGCAGGATAAGGCAGGTAACCAGAGCCCAGATATGCCCTCAAAGCTGGCACCTTCAGCCACACACACACCTTGACTCAACTGGCCCAAGCCCAGGAGCCCCCACTAAACAGAATCTAGGAGCTGGAGGGAATCCGTCCACCACCCGCTGGAGACAGAGATATACTGAAGGACTGAGGAGATGGACGTCCAGAGTCCCTGTCTTCAGTTCAGTGTTTCTCTATCTCCACCTGCTGGTAGGCAGATACAACCCAACAGTTCCTGGATTCATCTGCTGCAGAGGATAAGGATGCATACATCTTTAGTAAATAGGTACCATTCTATACTGTAATGTGCTAGTGCCTCTCTTTAAATCTAGACCTTAAATTTATTATCATCATATTCGATAATTATTGGCTTAGTTTATGTTTTGCTGAATGATCATTGCTGCTGCTGCTTACAAAAAAAAAAAAAAAAAGATGCTGCTCAAAAGTTTGTTTCATCTATATTTCCTTTACTATACTGTGAAAGGTTTGTGGTTTTCACACGTAAATACAGAAATATCTTGATAAGAAGAGGTTGTTGACAGTTGTTTCTGTGGTTTCTAAGTAACAAATTCAAGCATCTCTAAAAATTTAAGCACATTAAAAAAAAAAAGTTTAGAATTGTGCCCAAGTAAAACTTGGTTCAGCTATTAAACTTTAAAGAACAAAGTTGAATTTTTCAATTTCGTACGCTGCATCCTGGAGGTTTAAAGAAGAAAATTAATAATAAAATATTCTTATAAAAAATACAAAAACAGGGTGATCTTATGAAGACTTGCACCACAACCATTTCTTTGAAAAACAAAGAACAAAATTGTTCATATGGTATGTGCTGCAGTTAGATCTGATGATCCCCTTGAATCCAAATAAAATGTCTATCTCATTGCAGCCATGAGAAAATTTTGACTAAGTTTTGATGTTTGAGACATTAAGAAGAATTATATAGTATTGATGGTCCCCACACTTGCTTTTTTTGGTGGGCTTCAATTTGATTACAAGTAAAACTTGGGAATCCTCTTTGTTCTGGCTCAAAGACATGTCAAAAACATTAGTCCAAGCAAAATTAGAAATGGTTCAGATTTTGCCAAGGAAATCAGAATTTTTCAAAAAGATTTTAGCAAAACTTGCACTGCTTGTTTTGTTTTGTTTTGTTTTGTTTTTTGCAGCCATTAAGGATTCACCAGTTTTCCATAGTTCCTTATTGGTCCTGTTCCACAAGTGGGTGTGGGTGTTTGAAGTAGTGTAAATACAGTTTCTAGGAGAAAGGTGTGGATAATGTGTGTGTGACCTTGAGATGTATATGTATGTATGAGAAGGTGATAGAGGGTATGCACATGTTTGTGGGAGGCATGCAAGGGTGTGGGTAGGGGTTGTTGGTTTGTATGATTGAGGATGGCTACAAAGATGTAGATTTGTGGGGGTTGTAGGTCCATACGAGACTGGATGTGATGATATTGAAGTATGTAAGATATGTGTGGGAGTATGGTGGCTATAACCGTGTCATTTATTTCTTATTTTTAGCCTGCATATTAATTAGGCAGGATTCACTAAAACATGCATAGTTCAATAATACAACACAGCTGGTTTGAGGTTTGTGTGTATGTGGTGTGTGGTATATGAATGCGGTTGTGAGAGTGTGGGGGTAGAAAGAGTCAAGTAGATGGAGATATGTGAGAGGTATGTGTGATGCATTAGGAACAGTACTGGTATGTGTGCAGATGGAAGGTGACTGGAGGTATATGGGGTGTGAGTAGATGTGGATGTAGGCATATACATATATGCATGAGAGACCTAGGGAGGTGTGGAAGAAACGTGTGGATCTGTGGGGGAGTTGTGAAAAGAAAGCTCTATGACTAAGTGGTATGGCATAGGGAAGATGAATATGTATAGCTTGTGTGGGGGTGCAAGGGAGTATGGAAGTAGGGATGCAACATGATGAGATGGCCTGCGTAAGGGGTTGAGAGTGTACTTGTAATTTGGAAAATAGGGGGGGGGGGGGGGGGATTTGGCTTTGAAAGAGCTTTTTGGTGCTATCCATCACCAGAAGTTTCAGCTTTTTTCCCTTGAGCCAAAGTGCAGGTACAGGAGGGAATGAGGATGACTTTTGAAATGCAGTAGTGGTTAAACTTCCACAGCTCTAATTATCTGCAGAAAGCTTTATAAATTTTTTTTGGTGGGGGAAGGTCAGTTCCCCTACCAATACTGGCTTTCAAATTAATCCAAAAAATATCCATTTGCATCCTGCCTGCTATATTCCATAAATTTCCATCCAAATTTTGGATAGTTTTGGGGCCTACGGATGGATGGAGTGTGATAGGTATGATTATCTCCCAGTTGGTGACATGACATATATGTGTGTGCTCGATGCAAAGAGCTCCTGTCTCTCAGAGAACTAGAGTATCAGACTTCGAGGAACTGAGGAAGACAGAGAGGTACATAGAGGCGGCCTACAGGGATGTTGTAGAGAAGTCCCACCTCCAATCTGGCAGCCCCTGTGCTACCTTGGAGGAGGGGGAACTTCTAAAAAGAGATCATCACCCTGGTGACGCTGGAAGTAATCCTGTAGACAGGACCAGCACACCAGGGAATGCAACGAGGATGTGTCTCCAGAGGCTAGTGCCCAGGTGGGAAGGGTTAGGATTGCTGTTGTAGTTGGTGATTCGATTATTAGGCATGTAGATAGCTGGGTGGCTGGTTGACGTGAACATCACCTGGTCACTTGACTGTCTGGTGCGAAGGTGGCGGACCTCACAAGTCACCTAGATAGGATTTTAGATAGTGCTGGGGAGCAGCCGGCTGTCTTGGTACATGTGGGTACTAATGACATAGGAAAATGTGGGAGAGAGGTTCTGGAAGCCAAATTTAGGCTCTTAGGTAGAAAGCTCAAATCCAGAACCTCTAGGGTAGCATTTTCTGAAGTGCTACCCGTTCCATGCGCAAGGCCCAAGAGACAGGCAGAGCTCCGGAGTCTCAATGCGTGGATGAGTCAATGGTGCAGGGAAGAGGGTTTTACATTTGTTAGGAACTGGGCAACATTCTGAGGAAGAGCGAGAATATTCCAAAAGGATGGGCTCCACCTTAACTAGGCTGGGACCAGGCTGCTGGCACCAACATTTAAAAAGGAGATAGAGCAGCTTTTATACTAGAGACTGCGGGAAGGCCGACAATCGCTCAAAAGCACATGGTTCAGAATCTTTTAAAGATATCACCAAAACAGGGAAGATAGGGTATCCTGATAGTGAGGTTCCAAAATAGACCATAGTAGATCAGGTGTCCTTAAATAAAAATCAGACAAAATATTGCAAATTAATACTGTCAAGTACTGAGCATGATGTAAATAGGAACAACAAACACAGTTTGAAATGTCTATATACAAATGCCAGAAGCCTAAGAAATAAGATGGGAGAGTTAGAATATATTGCACTAAATGAAAAATTAGATATAATAGGCAGCTCTGAGACCTGGTGGAAGGAGGATAACCAGTGGGACACTGTCATACCGGGGTACAAATTATATTATAGTGATAGGATGAATCGAATTGGTGGAGGGGTAGCATTGTATGTTAAGGAGGGCCTTGAATCAAATAGATTGAAAATTCTGCAGGAAACAAAACACATCTTGGAATCCCTATGGATTGGCATTCCATGTGTAAAGGGGAAAAGGATAGTGATAGGAGTGTACTACCGTCTGACTGGCCAGGATGAACAGACAGATGTAGAAATGTTATCGGAAATTAGGGAGGCTAACAAACTGGGCAACACGATAATAATGGGTGATTTCCATTACCCCGATATTGACTGGGTAAATGTAACATCAGGGTCTTCCTACTTTCTTATCTATCCATATATTACATCTTTGCTTTACCCTTCACTATCAATTATAATGTTCTATTATGTATTGTGTTGACATTGTAAGTAGTATACTACGCCATACTTTGTATTATTTGAATTATTTTTACTGCTGTAATTGCCTATTGCTCATGTTTGATCTATTCTTACTGGTCACTGCTGTTTTGAGGTTTAACCAATTATGGATGAATAAATTTGATTGACATCATTACTTTTAGCTTTTTGCCTTTTACACATAGCCTTGAACATTTGAGCTTTTGGTGACTTCCACCTGTGGTAAAGTAGCATCGGTTAGTGGTAAAACAACATCTTAACAGTAGCTCACATGTATAACTATACCCTTTAATTCCCTGTTCTAATGTTTACATCCATTTAAAAAAAATCTGATAATACATCTAGAATCCATAAAATATTAAGGTGGGCTACAATAATGCCCTTTCCACGGGAGGTGGTAGAGATGAAAACGGTAACGGAATTCAAATATGTGTGCGATAAACACAAAGGAATCCTGTATAGAAGGCATGGAACCAAACAAGCTTAACAGTGATTAGATGACAACACCAATAATTGGAAAGCAAAGCTTCTACAATATGAGCCCTGATCGTGGCCAAACAGATTCAGTTTCCATAACTGGAGAACAACGGCAGTGCCAGGCAGACTTCTACAGTCTGTGCCCTGAAAATGGCATTATATGTATCATATGAATATGTATCATTATATGTATCATATGAATTTATCTTGTTAGGCAGACTGGATGGACAATACAGGTCTTTATCCGTCGTCATCAACTATGTTACTATGTAATAGCAACAACAATAAGAAGAATCTCAGACTGCTTGAAAGCCACATATAAAATGCAAATTCACATTCACTTCTTAGAAACTACTGTTTTGATGCTAGCCCACTGGACTTTTGCCCTCTACTGTTAAATGATCCTGATGCCAAATAATCCACACGTCATCAAATTTGTACTGGTGTTTAAAAACACCAACAGCTTACCATTTTCCCTCCTCGTTTTCATACTGTTGAACAGTATATCCAAACATGTCATCCACTGAGCCACTAAAGGTCATCGCATTTTTCACATCAACGTTGAATGATGTAGCAATCTGCAGGAAAACTTTAAGCAAAATACAATATGGTTAAATGACAGATACATATGATGAACACAGATTTAAGCATATACATAGCCCCATAATGAACGCTTTAATAAAACCATTGCAAACTTTAGAAAAAAATGTTAGAATTCAAAATAAATCAGAGAAATATTCATAGCGGATTCAAATAAAGCTCTGGTGAGAAGTCTATTTTATATTTACCATTCTATACATTTAGAAATAATTTTAGGACATACAATTTATGACAGCAAAATTGTACTGAAAAATCCTAATATCAATGTAGATCAGTGTTTAAAAGATGTGACCATCTCTGAGAAAAGATGATTAAAGTCACCAGAAACAAACAAACAAAAAAAGATGTTTTAATGAATTTAGTTAAAGCAAACAATTTGTAATACAACAGTTCAAACCCCATCTTTTTAGGTGAAAAAATAAGTTATGTTTGAACTTCTGTAACTTTTGCAGACTGCTTATGGACCGATGACATGAAAAAAATTGGTTATTCTCAACATTCTGGATACGCTACTTTAGTCACCTTTAGTCAGAAATTACCATCAAAATCTTAAACTGCATTCAAAGCATTAGCAGTTAGTATGGAATAGAATAAAAAAAATATTATTCAGATTCTAGCCACTGCTGCTAGCCAGGAATCTTAGCCCTTAGCGTGGCTTATAATAAAACATTTTTACCCCTCCAAAACAAAAAAAAGAAAGTGCCTTGTAAAACTCTTCACACCCTTGTAGATATATATGTATATATATATCTATATATAGATATATAGATAGATATATAGATATATATATATATATATATATGTGTTTTTGTTTTGTTTTTTACATTCTGCTGCTTAAAACATGCAATTTATAATGCTTTTAGAAGCTTGGTTCACTGAATAAGAAATTAAAAAAAAGTCATGATTGCATAAGTATTCATGCCCCTTGACTGAATACTTGGTGGAAGCCCCATTTGCAGTAGTAATAGTTAGAGTTCTTCAGGATAAGTGTCTATCAACCATGCACAACAGGATGATGCACAATAGCTCAAGCCCTTTCAAGTAAGCTGGGGATCACTTGTGAACTGCTGTCTTCAATCCTTTCCATAGATTTTCTAGTGAATTCAGGACTGTGCTTTGGCTGGACCACTTGAGGACATTCACTTTCTTCTTGGTAAGGGTGCGCAGGCCAAACCTTTGGGGTCCTTTTACTAAGCATGTCTATTATCATTACAGCTGACTTTGGTTCAGGATCCAAAACGAGAAAAAATCTTACAGGCCCATGACTCTAACCTGAACTAAGTGTGACTGCAGAACCCATGATCTGTTGTGACATTCATGCAGCAGAAAGAGGAACGGGCGTAGGTGGAAAAACAGAGTAACATCGTTTAGCAACATGGTGGTCACAGATGTTTTGGTAAAAAATAGAACAAGATAACTCCTCAGGAAGATGACATACAAGCTCATTTTCAAAGCACTTAGCCTCCCAAAGTTCCATAGAAACCTATGGAACTTAGCCTCCCAAAGTGCTTTGAAAATATGCCTCTTAGTCTTCCAGTAAGAACTGGTCTATTGTTAGCTTTTCCAGTAAATACTAATCAACTCATTACCATAACCAATCAGTGTTAACCATTATATTAGAATATCCAATAGATGGGAGTGTTGTCAGATTGCCTATGTATGACCTGTTATGTTAATGAGCATATATAAGTGATTGTATTTCCTGCTTCAAGGGAGTGATACAGTTACAGCCAAAGCGAATGCTACATACCTGTAGAAGGTATTCTCCGAGGACAGCAGGCTGATTGTTCTCACTGATGGGTTGACGTCCTCGGCAGCCCCCTCCATCGGAAAGTTTACTAGCAAAGGCCTTTGCTAGTCCTCGCGCGCCCATGCGCACTGCGCATGCGCAGCCGTCTTCCCGCCCGAAACCGGCTCGAGCCGGCCAGTCCAGTATGTAGCAAGACAATACAGTTCAAGGGAAGACACAACTCCAAAGGGGAGGCGGGCGGGTTTGTGAGAACAATCAGCCTGCTGTCCTCGGAGAATACCTTCTACAGGTATGTAGCATTCGCTTTCTCCGAGGACAAGCAGGCTGCTTGTTCTCACTAATGGGGTATCCCTAGCCCCCAGGCTCACTCAAAACAACAAGCATGGTCAATTGGGCCTCGCAACGGCGAGGACATAACTGAGATTGACCTAAAAAATTTACCAACTAACTGAGAGTGCAGCCTGGAACAGAACAAACAGGGCCCTCGGGGGGTGGAGTTGGATCCTAAAGCCCAAACAGGTTCTGAAGAACTGACTGCCCGAACCGACTGTCGCGTCGGGTATCCTGCTGCAGGCAGTAATGAGATGTGAATGTGTGGACAGATGACCACGTCGCAGCTTTGCAAATTTCTTCAATGGAGGCTGACTTCAAGTGGGCTACCGACCCAGCCATGGCTCTAACATTATGAGCCGTGACATGACCCTCAAAAGCCAGCCCCGCCTGGGCGTAAGTGAAGGAAATGCAATCTGCTAGCCAATTGGATATGGTGCGTTTCCCTACAGCCACTCCCCTCCTATTGGGATCAAAAGAAACAAACAATTGGGCGGACTGTCTGTGGGGCTGTGTCCGCTCCAGATAGAAGGCCAATGCTCTCTTGCAGTCCAATGTGTGCAGCTGACGTTCAGCAGGGCAGGAATGAGGACGGGGAAAGAATGTTGGCAAGACAATTGACTGGTTCAGATGGAACTCCGACACGACCTTTGGCAAGAACTTAGGGTGAGTGCGGAGGACTACTCTGTTATGATGAAATTTGGTATAAGGAGCCTGGGCTACCAGGGCCTGAAGCTCACTGACTCTACGAGCTGAAGTAACTGCCACCAAGAAAATGACCTTCCAGGTCAAGTACTTCAGATGGCAGGAATTCAGTGGCTCAAAAGGAGGTTTCATCAGCTGGGTGAGAACGACATTGAGATCCCATGACACTGTAGGAGGCTTGACAGGGGGCTTTGACAACAGCAAGCCTCTCATGAAGCGAACAACTAAAGGCTGTCCTGAGATCGGCTTACCTTCCACACGGTAATGGTATGCACTGATTGCACTAAGATGAACCCTTACAGAGTTAGTCTTGAGACCAGACTCAGACAAGTGCAGAAGGTATTCAAGCAGGGTCTGTGTAGGACAAGAGCGAGGATCTAGGGCCTTGCTGTCACACCAGACGGCAAACCTCCTCCAATGAAAGAAGTAACTTCTCTTAGTGGAGTCTTTCCTGGAAGCAAGCAAGATGCGGGAGACACCCTCTGACAGACCCAAAGAGGCAAAGTCTACACCCTCAACATCCAGGCCGTGAGAGCCAGAGACTGGAGGTTGGGATGCAGAAGAGCCCCTTCGTCCTGCGTGATGAGGGTCGGAAAACACTCCAATCTCCACGGTTCTGCGGAGGATAACTCCAGAAGAAGAGGGAACCAGATCTGACGCGGCCAAAAAGGAGCAATCAGAATCATGGTGCCTCGGTCTTGCTTGAGTTTCAACAAAGTCTTCCCCACCAGAGGGATGGGAGGATAAGCATACAGCAGGCCCTCCCCCCAATCCAGGAGGAAGGCATCCGATGCCAGTCTGCCGTGGGCCTGAAGCCTGGAACAGAACTGAGGGACTTTGTGGTTGGCTCGAGATGCAAAGAGATCCACCAAGGGGGTGCCCCACTCTTGGAAGATCTGACGCACCACTCGGGAATTGAGCGACCACTCGTGAGGTTGCATAATCCTGCTCAACCTGTCGGCCAGACTGTTGTTTACGCCTGCCAGATATGTGGCTTGGAGCACCATGCCGTTCCGGCGAGCCCAGAGCCACATGCTGACGGCTTCCTGACACAGGGGGCGAGATCCGGTGCCCCCCTGCTTGTTGACGTAGTACATGGCAACCTGGTTGTCTGTCTGGATTTGGATAATTTGGTGGGACAGCCGATCTCTGAAAGCCTTCAGAGCGTTCCAGATCGCTCGCAACTCCAGAAGATTGATCTGTAGATCGCGTTCCTGGAGGGACCAGCTTCCTTGGGTGTGAAGCCCATCGACATGAGCTCCCCATCCCAGGAGAGACGCATCCGTTGTCAGCACTTTTTGTGGCTGAGGAATTTGGAAGGGACGTCCCAGAGTCAAATTGGACCAAACCGTCCACCAGTACAGGGATTCGAGAAAACTCGTGGACAGGTGGATCATGTCTTCTAGATCCCCAGCAGCCTGAAACCACTGAGAAGCTAGGGTCCATTGAGCAGATCTCATGTGAAGGCGGGCCATGGGAGTCACATGAACTGTGGAGGCCATGTGGCCCAGCAATCTCAACATCTGCCGAGCTGTGATCTGCTGGGACGCTCGCACCCGCGAGACGAGGGACAACAAGTTGTTGGCTCTCGCCTCTGGGAGATAGGCACGAGCCGTCCGAGAATCCAGCAGAGCTCCTATGAATTTGAGTTTCTGCACTGGTAGAAGATGGGACTTTGGGTAATTTATCACAAACCCCAGTAGCTCCAGGAGGCGAATAGTCATCTGCATGGACTGCAGGGCTCCTGCCTCGGATGTGTTCTTCACCAGCCAATCGTCGAGATATGGGAACACGTGCACCCCCAGCCTGCGAAGCGCCGCTGCTACCACAGCTAGGCACTTTGTGAACACCCTGGGCGCAGAGGCGAGCCCAAAGGGTAGCACACAGTACTGGAAGTGGCGTGCGCCCAACTGAAATCGCAGATACTGTCTGTGAGCTGGCAGTATCGGGATATGAGTGTAGGCATCCTTCAAGTCCAGAGAGCATAGCCAATCGTTTTGCTGAATCATGGGGAGAAGGGTGCCCAGGGAAAGCATCCTGAACTTTTCTTTTACGAGATATTTGTTCAGGGCCCTTAGGTCTAGGATGGGACGCATCCCCCCTGTTTTCTTTTCCACAAGGAAGTACCTGGAATAGAATCCCAGCCCTTCTTGCCCGGATGGCACGGGCTCGACCGCATTGGCGCTGAGAAGGGCGGAGAGTTCCTCTGCAAGTACCTGCTTGTGCTGGAAGCTGTAGGACTGAGCTCCCGGAGGACAATTTGGAGGTTTTGAGGCCAAATTGAGGGTGTATCCTTGCCGGACTATTTGCAGAACCCACTGATCGGAGGTTATGAGAGGCCACCTTTGGTGAAAAGCTTTCAACCTCCCTCCGACTGGCAGGTCGCCCGGCACTGACACTTGGATGTCGGCTATGCTCTGCTGGAGCCAGTCAAAAGCTCGCCCCTTGCTTTTGCTGGGGAGCCGCGGGGCCTTGCTGAGGCGCACGCTGCTGACGAGAGCGAGCGCGCTGGGGCTTAGCCTGGGCCGCAGGCTGTCGGGAAGGAGGATTGTACCTACGCTTACCAGAAGTATAGGGAACAGTCTTCCTTCCCCCGAAAAATCGTCTACCTGTAGAGGTAGAAGCTGAAGGCTGCCGGCGGGAGAACTTGTCGAATGCGGTGTCCCGCTGGTGGAGAGACTCTACCACCTGCTCGACTTTTTCCCCAAAAATGTTGTCCGCACGGCAAGGCGAGTCCGCAATCCGCTGCTGGAGTCTATTCTCCAGGTCGGCGGCACGCAGCCATGAGAGCCTGCGCATCACCACACCCTGAGCAGCGGCCCTGGACGCAACATCAAAAGTGTCATAAACTCCTCTGGCCAGGAATTTTCTGCACGCCTTCAGCTGCCTGACCACCTCCTGAAAAGGCTTGGCTTGCTCAGGGGGAAGAGCATCAACCAAGCCCGCCAACTGCCGCACATTGTTCCGCATGTGTATGCTCGTGTAGAGCTGGTAAGACTGGATTTTGGCCACGAGCATAGAAGAATGGTAGGCCTTCCTCCCAAAGGAGTCTAAGGTTCTAGGGTCTTTGCCCGGGGGCGCCGAAGCATGCTCCCTAGAACTCTTAGCCTTCTTTAGGGCCAGATCCACAACTCCAGAGTCATGAGGCAACTGAGTGCGCATCAGCTCTGGGTCCCCATGGATCCGGTACTGGGACTCAATCTTCTTGGGAATGTGGGGATTAGTTAGTGGCTTGGTCCAGTTCGCAAGCAATGTCTTTTTCAGGACATGGTGCAAGGGAACAGTGGACGCTTCCTTAGGTGGAGAAGGATAGTCCAGGAGCTCAAACATTTCAGCCCTGGGCTCGTCCTCCACAACCACCGGGAAGGGGATGGCCGTAGACATCTCCCGGACAAAGGAAGCAAAAGACAGACTCTCGGGAGGAGAAAGCTGTCTTTCAGGAGAGGGAGTGGGATCAGACGGAAGACCCTCAGACTCCTCGTCAGAGAAATATCTGGGATCTTCCTCTTCCTCCCACGAGGCCTCACCCTCGGTGTCAGACACAAGTTCACGAACCTGTGTCTGCAACCTCGCCCTACTCGACTCGGTGGAACCCCGTCCACGGTGGGGGCGTCGAGAGGTAGATTCCCTCGCCCGCATCGGCGAAGCTCCCTCCGCCGATGTAGTCGGGGAGCCTTCCTGGGAGGTGGCCGCGGTCGGCACCGCACGCGGTACCGACGTCGGGGACCTCAACCTGGGCGATGGGCAAGCCGGCGCCGTGCTCGACGGTACCGGAGGCGCAAGCACCGCCGGTACCGGAGGGGTAGGGCGCAACAGCTCTCCCAGAATCTCTGGGAGAATGGCCCGGAGGCTCTCGTTTAGAGTGGCTGCAGAAAAAGGCTGAGAGGTCGATGCAGGCGTCGACGTCAGAACCTGTTCCGGGCGAGGAGGCTGTTCCGGGCTGTCCAGAGTGGAGCGCATCGACACCTCCTGAACAGAGGGTGAGCGGTCCTCTCGGTGCCGATGCCTACTGGGTGCCGAATCCCTCGGCGACCCAGAGCTCTCGGTGCCGACATGGGGAGGAGACCGGTGTCGATGCTTCTTCGACTTCTTCCGAAGCATGTCACCGGAGCTCCCCGGCACCGACGAGGAGGACGTAGAATCCATCCGTCGCTTCCTCGGGGCCGAGACCGAAGAGGGTCGATCCCGGGGGGGCTGTACCGCAGGAGCCCTCAGGGTAGGAGGAGACCCACCCGAAGGCTCACCGCCACCAGCAGGGGAATGGACAGCCCTCACCTGCACTCCTGACGATGCACCTCCGTCCGACGACATCAGCAGACGAAGTCTCGGTACCACCGACGTCGATGCAGTCGCCCGATGCCTCGGCGCCGATGCAGAGGTCCGATGCCTCGATGCAGTCGATGGAGCGGCAGCCAAGGAAGATGGTCCGGACGCTGACGACGTCGATGCACTCGATGCCTCCGGTGCCGATGCCGACGAAGAGCCCGAGAACAAAACGTTCCACTGGGCTAGTCTCGCTACCTGAGTCCGCCTTTGTAACAGGGAACACAGACTGCAGTTCTGAGGGCGGTGCTGGGCCCCTAGACACTGAAGACACGCAGAGTGCCTATCAGTGAGCGAGATTACCCGGGCGCACTGGGTGCACTTCTTGAAGCCGCTGGAAGGCTTCGATGTCATGGGCGGAAAAATCACGCCGGCGAAATCAAAAGCCGAAATGGCGAAAATTGAAGCACCAAAATTTAGAGGGAGAAAAAATCTCGACCGAGGCCAAAAGAGGCCTACCCCGACAACGAAAGAAAACTTACGGGGCAAAAAACTGAAGAATACGGGAAGGGCAGAAAAACCCGAAAGGGTGTTCCGGAACACTTCCGGAGCGCTTCCCGAACTTTTTGAGAAAAGTTGAAGAGAAAAACACGTCGAAAAGGACGCGCGAGGTCGACTCTCTGGGGCACGAACGGTGTAACACAACCGTACCGAGCGCGGACGAAAGAAGACTGGCCGGCTCGAGCCGGTTTCGGGCGGGAAGACGGCTGCGCATGCGCAGTGCGCATGGGCGCGCGAGGACTAGCAAAGGCCTTTGCTAGTAAACTTTCCGATGGAGGGGGCTGCCGAGGACGTCAACCCATCAGTGAGAACAAGCAGCCTGCTTGTCCTCGGAGAACACCTTTGTGCAAGCAGGGCTGCTCTCTCTCATGAGAAAATCAATTTGTATCTGAATTGGCAAATAATCCTACTGCTTTCTCATAAGTGGTTTTGAATCTTTTATACATATATTTGGAGAATAATAAATAAAAGCACTTGATTGCTTGTATATTCTTTGGAGTCTCAGATACAGAAGTAATTTTGTGTAGCAATGTTCTGTACTCCCAGTGAGACCACTAATCTGCTAATTGTACAAATACTTGATAAGAATTAAGGTATCTAAGTAAATTCCTAACTGACGCAGCCTTGGGTGATTTATTTCTTCCTAGGTATACTAGCAATAACTGGGCGCTAACAAGCAATTATTGCAGTTAATTGGTACCAAAAAATCTGCATGTGCAAGTGGCTGAACACTATTCTATAAGGGTCAGCCCCCAACTCTCACAGTGCATATCTGAAAAGGGTGAATGGCCAGAGACATGTCAGGGGCCTTCTGAAAAGCTGCGCATAGAATTACAGAATGTGGTCTAAGCACACCTAACCTGGGCACCAGCATTTACACCTGGTTTCAGATTATGTAAATTCAGTACACAAAGTTAGGTGCAGGATCCATGCCTAAGCGCTATTCTATATAAGCTGCATGCCCTTTACAGAATATCACTTAGCACCAAATTGCTTTGGTACAATTTATAGAACTTACCCCATCCTGTACATTAATTTGTGAGATAAATTGTGGTAAATGCAAAACTTACCACACTTTACTAAAAGTGTCACCTTGTTTTGTTTAGTTTCCCCATGTCATTTACAGGATTTTTCCGTTTTGTTCATCTTTTTTTTTTTTATTTAGATGGTAATTGTCAGGATTTCTGAGTTATCAGAAGCTGGTTTCATATTAATCTAAGTATGTCCAGCAATCCTGACATCTATCAAGTATCCAGGTTTGCTTCCATCTTGCCTCCATGCACAAAAAAAAAAAAAAAAGTGGTGGAGATGTCAGGATTGCTGAGATGTCAGGATTGCTGGACATACTTAGATTAATATGAAACCAGCTTCTGATAACTCCCCCCTCCCTCAGGAATCCCTGAGGATGGCAGATGGACCAAATATTGCCCAGCTGCCTGCTAGCCCTTTGTTTCTCAAGTACCCCTACTTAACATACCTTTGTCCTCTCTGGGCATCTGGGACCAGGGCTCTCTGAGAACAATGAAAGCCAGACAGATAGTCTCCAAAACTAGGGACTTCAAAGATTAAAACCTGTGAAAATGCTCACCTTCCCTACATCATGAGTTTGCAAATGAAATAGCTGATAGCAAAGGCTGGGAAGGAAAGAAGTTATTTGATCCCTCCCTGTTATATATATATATATATATATATATATATAAAGCAGAGCACATGGCTCTGCTCTCGCTTCTTTTTCTTTCTCTGCATACCCCCATCTTTAGCCCCAGAGCACCTGGCTCTGTTCCCCTCTTCTCCTTCAGCCCTACCCCAAAGCTCTCGCTCTCTCTTTTTTCCTCTGAACACCCCTATCCTTACTTTTCTCTCATTGATTCCCATCTAAACACACACACAGATACAGCATTGCAATATTTATCTGTACTAAGTGCTGTGAGCCTATATATGCAAATACAATATACTTTCTATATATATCCAAACCCGTGTGGATTGTGTATTCTTGGGAACCCACTGCCTCTACGAACTGGAACCGGGACCATAACTGGACAGCGCATGCTGACAGTAATGTGTGTTTTATGTGGTGAACATTTTTTCCTCTATTGTGCAATTTGGTTCTATAATTAAGAGGTTTATCCCATTTGGTTAAGCTTTTAGTCATACCTTTAGCATAATTCAAGCTGAGACATTTTGCAATAAACCTTGTACCCTTAAATGCACTATTGCCTAATTTAAAACATTTGATGAAATCAATTTCTCCTACTTTCATGGACATACAGGTACAGATGGGTTGTCCAATCTTTATGATCTTTCACTGATTTTTAGACTACTGCACACCCCAGAAGGATGCCATTTTCTAAACAGCAAGGCCACCACAATCAATACTAGCAACGTCATTACTGTCATCTATATGACTGTCATCCTCACTGTTACTTCTCTCTTCATATTATTTAACAACTAAAGTTCTCTTCTATTTGACCAATCTTTCTCAACTACCTCAAAGCAGCCAGTGACTAATATAGATTCTTGACCCAATACAAGCATTTTAGTATTTTTTATTAATAGAAACAATAAATGACAGCAGATAAAAGCCATATGGCCCATCCAGTCTGCCCATCCATAACATCCATTATCTCCTCCTCCCCCTAAGAGATCCCATATGCCTTTCCCCATCTCCACCAGGAGGTCACTTCACACATCTATCACCCTTTCCGTAAAAAAGTATTTCCTTAGATTACTATCCATTTTTTTAATCTTATACCCTCCCTTCAGTTGAACGAGACCTGCTTCCTGTGCATTTATGTCATGGAGATATTTAAATGTCTCAATCATATCTCCTCTCTGTTGCCTTTCTTCCAAAGAATACAAATTGAGGTCTATGAGTCTTGTCTCTATACACTTTATGAAGACCACTAACCATTTTTAGTGGCCACTCTAGGGACCGACACCATCCTATTTCTACATTTGAAGGTACAGTCTCCAGAATTGTACACAATACTCTGAGGTCTCACCAGAGACTTATTTAGAAGCATGATCACCTCCCTTTTCCTGCAGGCCATTCCTCTTCCTATGCACCAAATGATGGTGAATGACAATGTTGCCAATAGTACTTAATTGTCTCTCAGAAGTGGCTCTGATTGGGGGCGACAATTAATTTATTGTATCCCACATTTTCCCAACTTTTTGCAGGCTCAATGTGGCTTACATAAAGCCATAATGGTGATCGCCATTTACGGAATGAGAAATACAAGGTATTATAACATTTAAAGTCCAAAATGTATTAAAATAAATTAAGGTAAGTAAATAAACAGTTCATTACAGGCATAAGAGATAAGGGGGTAATGCATAACGTTCACTGGTGACAAAGTAATTGAGATAAACAAGTATAAAGAGTTCAATGTTATCTTGTTCTGGTAGAGTACTGATGTCAGGTCATTTATGAAGGATCATTATGATAAGTCTTTTTGAACAGGTTGGTCTTTAGTAATTTTCGGAAGGCTGTCAAGTCGTGCATTGTTTTTAAGTAAAATATACTAGTGTAAGACTAGACAAACAGGACTCTTCTCCTGCCAATCCTGTTCATATGAAGTTCTCCTTCAGGTGCTAATTCTCATCTGCTGAACATTCAGAAAAAAAAAATAAGCTCTGAGCTCTGCAGTAATATTTGTTATTCCCAGTCCATCAAATTATATAAATCTACTCAGCACTGTCAATAAATGTAAATTATGCATATTAAAAAAATACATGTTTCCATACTGGATCCATGGAGGTAGTGTGCCTATTTCTTTCTAGTTGCCTCATCTTATATCACTCTGAGTTCTCCATTCTGACACCCACCAGACAGGACTTAACAAAGATCTGGGTTTTCTAGCCCACTATAAACCATGAAATTCCACTGCTCTGTCACCTTCTGATCACCATGCACATCTCCCTGTCCCTCATCCTATCAGCCCTCCCTGATCCTTTCAGACTGTCACTGAAATACTTGAATGCTTCACTTACATATGCTGTTACTTATCAAAATTTGCTTATTTCTGATCTGACAAAGAAGGGCTACCTTCAAAAGCTAATCAAAAAATATATTGTTAGTCCAATAAAAAAGGTATCATCTTATTTTCTTTTCTATGTTTTATTTTATTCTATTTCTATAGATTATATTTAAAAGTGGACTAACACGGCTACCACATCGCTCTATTCTTCAAGATATCACTTGCTGGTTGTTCTATCCTTTGCACATCAGCTGACTGCAGTAACAGGAATAGCAGCTATTCCGCTTTGCCAGAAACCAGAGTTTAGGTACCAAAAAGTTTACACCCACTGCTATAGATACAAAAGAAGAGACAACCATAAAGTGAAAACCAAATCCAAGGACACACCAAGAGGGGTATGATCGAACAGGACACCCACGTTTTGCTGAGGACGTCCATCTTTCGTTTCGATAATACAGTCGGGGATGCCCAAATCTCAACATTTAGGTCAACCTTAGAGATGGTCGTCCCCGGTTTTCAGCAATAATGGAAACCGATGACGCCCATCTCAGAAACGACCAAATGCAAGCCCTTTGGTCTTGGGAGGAGCCAGCATTCATAGTGAACTGGTCCCCCTGACATGCCAGGACACCAACCGGGCACCCTAGGGGGCACTGCATTGGACTTCAGAAATTGCTCCCAAGTGCATAGCTCCCTTATCTTGTGTGCTGAGCCCCCCAAAACCCACTCCCCACAACTGTACAACACTACCATAGCCCTAAGGGGTGAAGGGGGGCACCTACATGTGGGTACAGTGGGTTTCTGGTGAGTTTTGGTGGGCTCACTGTTTCCTCCACAAACATTACAGGTAGGGGGGTATGGGCCTGGGTCACCTGACTGAAGTGCACTGCAGCACCCACTAAAACTGCTCCAGGGTCCTGCAAACTGCTGTCAGGGAGCTGGGTATAACATTTGAGGCTGGCATAGAGGCTGGCAAAAAATATTTTTAAAGTTTTTTTTTAGGGTGGGAGGGGGTTAGTGACCACTGGGGGAGTAAGGGGAGGTCATCCCCGATTCCCTCCGGTGGTCATCTGGTCAGTTTGGACACCTTTTTGAGGCTTGGTCGCAAGAAAAAATGGACCAAGTCTGCCAAGTGCTCGTCAGGGACACCCTTCTTTTTCCCATTATCGGACGAGGACGCCCATGTGTTACGCACGCCCCAGTCCTGCCTTCAGTATGCTTCCAACATGCCCCCGTGAACTTTGGTCGTCCCCATGATGGAAAGCAGTTGAGGACGCCCAAAATCGGCTTTCAATTATGCCTTTTTTGGCGACCCTGGGAGAAGGATGCCAATCTCCCGATTTGTGTCGAAAGATGGGTGCCCTTCTCTTTTGAAAATAAGCCTGCAAGCCAGTCTGGTTTTCAGAACTACTATAATGAATATGGATGAGACAGATTTGCATATAATGGATATGTGCATACAAACTTATCTCATGCATATTCATTATGGATAATTTGAAAACTAGAGACAACCTTGGCATGTCCCGAAGATGGGTTGAAAACTGTGCTTTAGGGAGCCACCTCACAGAATCCTAAACAGTACTGAGAAAAAATACTTTTCTTTCTCAAATGAGGGAGATTCCCCTATCCTGAAGTGGCTCCTAGGAAGTCATCCTACAGCTTACCGGTAGAAGGGGACAAACAGAGTCTGACAAGAATACTGAGATCAGAAGTGGATGTGATGTACACTTGCAGCTGGTTTTTAAGTGAGGTGTAGATTGGTAAAAACAAGTAAAAAAACGACATTGGCTGGGAGAGCACCAGCAGAATAGAATCAGCTACTATTATGCAGTAAGAGACCAATCCTAAAAAAATTTAGGGGATGTTGAAAACCTGGTTTTTCACTCAATGGAGTGGTTAAGAATAGGATAAGATTATTTTTATGGGTACTGTAATTGCTGAAGGTGGTCTTATAGATTTTTATGAAACTTCCAATAGTTGAATCATCAGATTATTACTTGCGAACCCCAGTTAAATGTCAGCTGCCAGCACTCGCCCATAAAGCCCCAAATAACTAGTGCCCAGACACGGTCCATCATTGAAAATTCAAGGTTAATTTAGTTGGCAACAGTAAGCACTTAGGGGTCCTTTTACAAAGGCACGCTAAAATATGGCTTGCGGTAGTGTAGGCGCGGGTTTTGGGCACGCGACGATCCATTTTTAGCGTGCCTGTAAAAAAGGCCTTTTTTTGGCTAAAAATGGACATGCGACAAAATGAAAATTGCTGCGCATCCATTTTGGGTCTCAGACTGTTGGTGGAGGTGTACATTGTGCTTATGAAGGCCTGAACCAAGCAGTTTCAGTGCTGCTAAGTATCTGATATCTAAGAATTAATGTACAGACGATGAGAAGTGGAAATTTCTCATTTTTTCTGTAAATTACAATGATATTAAGCAGGCCAGGTGGAGCAAGTACCCCCACCTCTTTCCCCCACCTTCCTCTGACCAAGTGAAAGACAATGAGCTCCTGCCATTTGTTGTCCATTTGCTGTTCACATGAATGTGTGTATTAGCCTTTGAGAGACTTTCAGGATGCAGATCAAAGGAAGTTCCAGGTGTAGGGGGCAGAGTTGACAGAGGAGAGAGAGATAGAAATCCTGTAGTAAGGACTGGATAAGAAAATATTATTGCAGAAGGGGGAGAATCTCTCCCTTGGAATATGGCCAAGAGACAGAATTCTTTCCCATGAAGTAAGGCTACTATCCAGGACAGAATTACCCTTTTACAACCACAATCAGGTAACACCTTATTTCCTTCTCTGCCTAGAACAATTCAAACACTATCTCCCTGGCCCCTGGAGTCAAAAGCAATAGTTCTATTGACAAAAGAAACCTAACACCTATATAGCAACTGGAAGCAGTAAACATTTGTCTCCTCTTTTAGAATAGGGGAGATATTAAATTAAAGGTTTGAGAAATGTATGTCCAAAACATTTGGACAACAGACCAAATGCATCTTCAAAAGGAAATACAGATGCTGTGTATTTTATTGATACTAGAGATCCTGACTGACTGTAAGGTGCTAACTAAGGGGGTGTGACAACCCCTCCCCCTTGTGCTCCCTTTTTGTCTTGTAAGGGAAAAGAAACTCTATATATTATGTCTTTGCCAGATAAGAAGTTGGTCAGTGTCTAGTGCACTCTGCCCCATGCCAGGGGATGGAGAGCCTGACCTGATCATTTCCATTGTCCTTTCATGTTTTCTCTCCTCTTTTCTATACTAGACTATACTTGAATATTTTCTTATTTTTTTATCCTAATCTCTGGATAATTAAATAAACCTGTGTTAACCCCAGGAAGCGCTTCCTTGGTCTCTTTTTGTCTTTGTTGCAGTCTAAATAGTGCTACCAGTTGTCTGGTTCTTTTAAGGTACCAGGGTCGAGGGGATTACATTTGTGAGAGTAGTGCCCAGCCGTGATTAAAGACTCTGGAGGCATGGCACAAAAAGCACAAACAAGACCTTACCACCAGCCACTGACCTAGCAATAAAGACTCACACGGTAAGCAGGCAGTAATGACCTATGAATGCCAAATGACAATTGGCACGAGTCTGTTATGCATGCCAGAAAATAAAAAATATTTTGCAGATGCGCCAAAAATGAAATTACCGCAAGAGCCACGCGGGGACTCCATTTTGGCATGTGTTGGGCTCGCGTAAACGCTTATGGGGCTTAGTAAAAGGACCCTTTAAATACTGACCACTGCCAGCTGAATATCCTGGGGAAAATGTTTTACTCTATTGTTATTATGAAATGTAATTAAACCTGTATCCTACGTTTTCTTGTTATGTAAACCACTAATGGGCATATTCTGTGGGATTAGGGGGATCTAAATTTACAAGCTAAATACAAAAGTGTCTATCCTCAATGAGTCTTCTGCACAGATGTGCCTACGTCTGCAGATGAAGGAAGAGAAATGCGCCACTGTGTCAGATTTACAGATACTGTACTTTAGCTTTTTCTCAAGTGACTTTACAGGAAAACCAACTTTAAAAGTTGCCACAGTGTGTTACACTTGTCAGTGACTAAATATCAGTGAATAAACGGCTTCTGTTATTCTCTGAATATTACTGCATCTAAATTGGGCCTTTAGCAACTATGGATGCATAAAGTGGCCTTTGTACATTACTGCTGGCAATCGGGTGTCCCTTTAGCCTATAACCTTTAAAGAAACAAATGGTTTGATTCCATTTCATTGGAAAATAGCTTTTTATTTTTATTAGTATCCAGACATCCAGTAAAAGAAGGCAAAGAGATACACTGCTTGCCAACAGTGGCTCATGAAAGAACTGAGACTTCAACTTCCCCAAACAAACCATATATAGTCCAGAGATCAGAGCTTTCTGAGATCCTGTTTTGTAGAGGAATCAAGTCTTCCATAAGATGCTTCACAACTGGCTGAATCAAGACTTTGTTATGTAATTTAGAGCATATTCCACTGGCATTACTGTTGCAAATAATACAGTCATTGTTATAATGAATGCTAGGTACTAAGCTTCAGAACTATTTGAAAATGGGTCACTGAGAGGGCTGGTGTTAAATATGTAGCCCAAGGCAGAAACTAAGGAGGGGGCCCCAAGCCTGACTGCAAGTTATGGCTCCCTTTAGTTTGAGGCAGGCTCGGGACCCTCTGGGGACCGAAAGTACTTACCCTGTCTGCCACTGCCTAATGCCAGCCCTGGTCATTGATTACATAGGACAACATGATTTTTTTTCCATAATGAGATTGGGTGTTTCTTATGCATTTTTGGATGCTGATCACAGAAATGACATCAAATGTATTATATAATGTATGGTCATATAATAACTAGCTATTCATCATCTTCTTCTAGAAGAAAAAAGGGCTAAATAAATCATAACCCTGAAAACCCTTGATGTCTGTGTGCTTCAGTTGTATAATTTTACATTTAATAAAAAAAAGTTACCTAAAAAAAGGGCAAAATGGCATCATAATATATTTAAACTATATATTTACTAGTGACATCATGTTGATATATACATGTGTGGTAAATAATTCTGTAAATTTCTGGGAAAACATAAGAAAATAAAAGTAACCATACTGGGTCAGACCAATGGTCCATCTAGCCCAGTATCCTGTTTTTCAAACAGTGGCAAAGACAGGTCACAAGCACCTGACAGAAACCCTGCAATATTTCACTGACCGCAAGTAGTTTTTTTAAAGGTATAGTAAAAGTAAGAAGCCGGCAAAAGAATCGATTGGACTACATGAACGAAGTGTAAAAGGGGAACTCGGGGAAGAAAAAGCCACAGCGGAGAGATTAAATTAATTCTTTGCTTCCGTCTTCATCGAGGAAGATTTGGGAGAGATACCGATGCCACAAATGGTATTCAAAGATGAGTCAGAGAAACTGAATGAAATCTCTATAAACCTGGAGGATATAATGGCACAATTTCAAAAACTGAAGTCTAGCAAATCTCCTGGACCAGGTGTTATTCATCCTCGAGTACTGACAAAATTGAAAAATGAACTTGCAGAACTGTCCAACTCCAGTCCAGCATCAGGTATGATATGTTCCTATGCTGTTGCCGCCTATCTGCTATAGGCTGTGGACCCAGCCTCTGATTCTTATTGGCTGCCCATGCCAAGGGATTTCCCCTGAGTAGGCTGCATCATTCAAGGGGGACCCCATCAACCAGCCATTCAGGGTGCCACTGTTTTGTTTATTGACAGTTCTGCTCGCAAGCAGTTGAGAAACTTTAGATACTGTTACATTAAGAAGGCATGCATGCATCAAAAAAGAGTAATATAATATAGTATGTACTAAAAATGTCAGAAACTGGAATTTATATGTGCATAGATTTTACAATTAGGTTGTGTCTGGAATACAGTAATACAATATTTAATTAGGGCAACCATATTATTTGAAAACCCACAATATAAATGTGTCCCTTTCAAGATTAGATTATTTTCCATCCAATATTTTCCTGGAAAGTTTTCTTAATGGTCAAAAAAGTGGTTTTAAATTATTGGATTGTCAGAAGAAATTGCAGTTTTGGTACAGTGAAACTTCAAACAGCAAAAACATGCAGGAATTCTGGGTATTAAGAAGAAAACGAAAAAAAAGTCTTATATACAGGACGCCAAGGGAGCTAGAAAGAATAAGGAAACCTCCACAGACTCATGTCAAGGCTAATTTTGGAGGGAACATGGGGTAGGGGTCAGCAGGAATTCAATAATGACATGAGGATACATGGTAGATCAGGATGGAGGATCAGCCTGTCCTAATTTAATTTCTTTTACTGGATGCTGGCAGAGGAGGAGGAAGATCAGAGAGTACTGTGAAGTAGATATTTGGCAACTTTCATATCGGATACCCACCAAAAGGAAGGGTGGTGGTCCAAATGTGACAAGAGAACATTCAGATTCTTTTTATTAAGAGCCTATTGGAAGTGAGGGAGGAAAAGCAGAGTGTTGGGGAGACATTTCTTTTGTGAGCCAGAAAAAAGGGTGGGAAGACCGAGGGATTTTAAACGCACATGGTCTCAGGAAGGGCTAGAGGAATTATTTAGGATTACTATCGCAAAGCCTAGATTGATGTGGCCAAATTTAGGGGGCCTTTTTACTAAAGGGTGATAAAGCTCTAACACGTGTTTAAGTGTGTGACGAACAGAGTACCACATAATGCATTTTGCAGTATTATGTCTGTTAGTGTGCACTAAGCAGGCATTAACAATTTTTTTTTATTTTTTTTTTAAGAAAGCACGTCATGCGCAAAGAATGGGGCCCATGACGTGCTCATGAAAATGTTAACCAACTAATGTGTTCACATTAGCGTGCAAACTGGCTAATGGTGCATTAACACAGGAGCACTCAGAACCTCCTAAATAGGAGGCAGTAAATGCTCCTATGTTAATATTTCCCATGTCCCAAACGCTAATGGAAAAATTGGCGCTGGGACCTGCAAAATTAAAAAAAAAAGAAAAAGCCCTAAATACTGACACACTGAATCTAGGACTTTATGCCCCTCGTTAAGTCTCGCTAAGCCCAGATCCTAATGCCATTTTACTAAAGGGCCCTTAGCCAGTTTGCTTTGATTACAAAGTTATCTGACTACAGAATCTACTTACTATCCCATGATTTTAAAAAAAAAAAAAAGTGTGTTTCTGCACTTTCTTAGTTCACAGGTTACTGAATCTTATGGTAAATTTAGCTTTATGATGCTGTGGCCAGGAATACCATTTATTGCCACCTGCAGCAACATGAAGACAAGCCCTTTAGGCTGGACGATGGTGTTAAAAACAAACCCTCTATATGATTCCTGATCCACATGAAACTGTGAAAGTCCCAGCATCCCCACCCACCTGATCTTTAAGCCATATGAAATTGTCCCAACCTCTACTCACTTCTCACCTCCTGTTCTTTTTAATACCAATTTTGGGTGCAAATATTCCTCATATCACCAACAAGCACTTACTATAGGGTTTAGTAGGAGAACCAGAGCAATTCAATGCTGCCTTTCTGGCTGTTAGTGGTAGTCCAGTGGCACTATTGATAGGGACTGAATTAATAAATGAGGGGCAGAGATTGTAAGGTAGAGGGTTGGGATGGAGGTGTACCATTTTTTTTTTTTTTAGTAATTGGGGATGGAAGGACAATTATTACAACATCAACAGCCCACTTAACTTTTTGGCTCATGTGTTTAAAGGTCAATGCTCTTGGGAGAAAGCTACTACCTATAAGAACATAAGCATCACCATACTGGGACAGAAGGTCCATCAAATCCTGCATCCTGTTTCCAACAGCAACCTATCCAAATCACAATTACCTGGCAAGATCCCAAAAGTGTAAACACAGAGTTTATGTTGCTTATCCCAGGAATAAGCAGTGGATTTTCCCATGTCATCTTCCCAAGTCCATTATTAAATGGCTTATGGCTTGTAAGAACTGGTCTAAACCTTTTTAAAAAAACTCTAAGCCAAGCCAACTGCTTTTACCATATTCTCCGATAATGAATTCTAGAGTTTAATTGTATGTTGAGTGAAGAAAAATTCAAAGGCTCATGGGCTGCCTCAGTCCGATAAAATAGACCCTGAAGTTTTGTCTAAGGTGGCCTCCACCTCTACCCAGACCTCCACACAAAACAGACATACAGGCTTGGCATTCCCGTTAGGTTAACTAAATAATACTTTTAGAGGCAGAGATACCCAAACACCCAATTATGCACAACATACAATATGGAGGGTTCTCTTTTACAACGTGAGCACGCACAAGTAGTGTTTACAGGAGGAAAAGCTTCGAGAAGCTCCTGGACTAACTTAACAGTCTTACAGGAGCAGGACTTCATCATCATTGGCAAAAACCTTCTTTATTACCAAAACAGCCCGCAAATCAATTTATAACACTTAGCTTTGGCTGCCAGGTCTCTTTTCTTCCCTTCTCAAAATCTCTTCAAACCGTTCATGATCAACGGTGGCCAGCGTTTCAAATAACTGCTTCAGGATCACAAGCCAGTAGAATTTCTGTACCATTCAAACTAGCCGACAGAGGGCACATTTGTCCTAATGTTTCATACTTGCATATGTGTTTTTGGTAGTTTTACAGAGGTCCTTGTCACTCAATTTATTAACAGCATTTTAAATCTACTATAATAAAACACACCCTCAACGTTCTGAAGACATGTTCAGAAGACATCTGACGTCACTCCCTGAAGGGTTCGTGGTGGTGAAGCCATCTCTCTCTGCCCATGTCTCCTTGGCCCGCCCTCACGTCAAACGTAATGACGTCGAGGGCGGAGACATGACCAGAGAGAGATGGCTTCAACCTACGAACCCTACAGTGACGTCACAGACTTACAGGATTCCAGCTCAGATACCCTCCAACCACCCCTCGACGAATGGCCCCGTCATCAACGCCGCTCCCCCCCCCTCCACACCCCTCTCTGTCTGCAAACGGAACGCAGGCCGGCTCCTCACAACGCTACTGACCTCCGTGTCAAGGCCCTGCAGCACGCAACAGCTGATCGTTTCACTTCGCCCCTCCCTCATTCCCTCCCTGTGGGACACGGAGGGAAGGAGGAAGGCCCGAAAGGAAACGATCAGCTGTTACCTCTGCTGCAGCGCCTTCACACGCATGTGAAAGGCGCTGTGAGGGCCCGACCCCACCCCCAACCAACGCTGACCCCCCTCAAAACCCCACAACCCCCTCCAAGCCCTCACCACCGCCGCAACATACCGTGAGCCTATTTAGCTCCCTGTAAGCAAGGAAGCCAATGTGGTTGATCTCTGTTTCCACTCTCCCGCACAGCCGTCATTTCTACACACTCAAAATAAAGCAACCAAACCTGTTCTTTATTCTTCGTCCATCTACAGCTCTTTCATTTGGACCCCTCCAAGCCCACAGCCACTCCCTCACAGTTCCACAACCGCCACTCCCCCACAAACATTCACACACAAACACACACTAGCACCAAAAAAAAAAAAAAGTAACACACACCAAAAGCATGACCACAGGAATCCCTCACTTTCAACCCATCACCACAGGAATGCAGACCCCCCCCCTTCAAAACCCCCTCGCCACTCCCTCATATTTCACCATCCACACCCCCCCCCACAAACATTCACACACACACACACACTCTCTAGCACAACAACAAAAACACAACAAATGACAGACAACACAAACATGACATGAACGATTCCTCACTTTCACAACCTCAACCCATCTACGCAGACCCCCCTCCAAGCACCACGCCACTCCCTCACACATCACAACCCCCGCCCCCAATAAATACAAAAGCTCTACTATGGAGAATCAGCATCTCTTACTCACAACCACACACTCCCCTCCCCATCATACACACACTCTTCCATGGAGAAACAGCATCTCTCTCACTCACACCCACACACTCCCCCTACCCCCCTTAATACACAAACTATACCATGGAAAAACAAAGTCTCTCTGTCTCTCACTCACACACACACACACACCCAACACACAACATCATACACAAACTCTGCAATGGTGAATCTGGATCTCCGTCTGCCATTTGGCACTGGAGCACCACAAGAAGGCGGCGGATAACCGCAGGGCCCTGCAGAACACCAGGACACTTATGGACAAAGTGGTGAGTTACAGCGGAGTGGAAGAGGGGAGGAAAGGAAGGCGTGGGACTCGGAGGAGAGAGAGGGAGACAGCAACGAACGGAGGGGGGGAACCCTTGCTAGTGCCCGTTTCATTTCAGGCAGAAACGGGCCTTTTTCACTAGTATCTTATAAAGCTCACAGGCAGGTCTGTCATGATTTTATATTTTATTTTCATTTTAAAGAGGCATATGTCAATTTTGATTTACTTTTAGGCATTTTTAGTCTAGTTAACTTGTCTAGGTTTTATGTTTTAATCACTTTTATTAAACCAAAAATGAGCCATAAAAACAAGATATAAGATATCACAATATCCAAAACATAAGGATTTCCAGACCCCCCTCCCACCCAGCCTAGACCAGAGTAAAACATATATGTTTATAAGTTGAGCAGACAACTTCTTGCAGTTGAAGATATTGTACTCCTATGTCATTGCTGCCTACATGTACCAAGACAGCCAGCTCCTCCCCAACATGTCTAAAATTCTATCTAGGTGATGAGTGAGGTCCGCCACCGCACCAGGCAGGCAAGTCACTAGACGATCCTCACGTCCACCAGCCACCCAGCTACCTACATGCCTAACAATCGAATCACCAATTACAACAGCCATCCTAACCCTTCCTTCCTGGGCAGAAGCTCTTGGAGACACTTTCTCGGTACGAGAGGATATTGCATCCCCTGATAGGCTGGTCCTGAGTACAAGATTATTTCCAGCTTCACCAGGATGATGCTCTCCATTTAGGATGCCCCCTCCTCCAAGGCACAAAAGGGGTTTCCAGATTGGAGATGGGACTTCGCTACAACATCCCTGTAGGCCTCCTCTATGTACCCCTCTGTCTCCCTCAGTTCCTCCAAGTCTGCTACTCTAGCCTCAAGAGAACGGACTCATTCTCTGAGAGCTAGGAGCTCTTTGCATTGAGCACACACATATAACCTCTCACCAACTAGGAGATAATCATACCTGTGACACTCAGTGCAAAAGATTGGATAGTACCCCTCTTGCTGCTGGACTGCTGTCTGCATCCTACTATTACAGAGTTTTTTTTAATTAAAACTTCTTCAGGTACTAGGGATATTAGATGAATATAAACAGCCTTAAGATTATATGGTATAATGTGTAAGTTATTTAGTGTTTGCTTCCCACAAACTAATTAAATGTAATTAAAACTAATGAAAATGTAATTAAAACTCTAATGAAAACACTCCTCTTGTTATCCTAATTAGAATAATGACTATAAATGAAGAGCTGTGCTAGGGGTGGGTAGGAATGAAGACTGAACTAAGTCCTGCTGTGCCCGTTACAGGCTGTTAATGCTGTGGTACAACGTTCAAGTTTTAAAACTAGGGGGAAAAGGGTATAGAGACTAATTGATAAAGTTTTGCCAGAGAAATGTCCTCTTCTCTCAAAACTTCTCACTTTGTATGAAGTGTTTTGAAAATGAGCCCCATAGGCACTTTTTGGCTCACCCATAAGATAATTGTTCTTTTAGATAATGTGTCTTCAGACAGATATATCTGTATCTATATATACACATACATACATACCTTGTTAAGTTTTTAATTTAGGTATTTTGGCCTTCTTTTAGACGGTCTGCTACAGGAGTTACAGAATTGTTATTTTCACATTTAATAGTCAGGTTTTGATTTTTTTTAATACATTCAAAAATAATACATTACCACGTGTAGAAGGCTGAGGTTTAAAATTTATTTTCACTTTCTCTACTACATTTATATGGTACGTACACAATCAACCATATTCAAAGTACAGTACCGAACTGTTTATTTAGGCAAAGACAGATCTTGAAATACATAATACACATCATATTGCAGCAAGCCCAAAGCTATATTCCTAAACACATTTCCTTCCCAATATTTATTTATATTGTTTGAAAAACAATGGCACAATATTATGCCAGATACTGCCCAGGTCCTGTTTCCTTTAAATCAAATCGCACAATGTTTGTTTTAAATATCTGTGCACTAATCTAGAAGTTTCAACTAAGCTAGTACATCTTGTATCATTACATGAAAAACACAATCTTAATAAGTGAATGTTTTAACATACAAATCCCTGAAAACTTTTTTTTTAAGCAAAAATGCACAACGTTGTTAAACAAATAAAAATAACACTCCAGTGTGACAAAGAGCTTTACAAGAGGAAGCACAATAAAACAGCCATTCCCAACCCAGTCCTCAATGCACACCTAGTCCCGCTGGGTTTTCAGGATATCTACAATGAATAGTCATGAGTTATACTTGCATGCACTGCCTTAATTGCATGCAAATCTATCTCATGGAAATTCATTGTGGATATCCTGAAAACCTGATGAGGACTAGGTGTGCCCCGAGGGATGGGAATGACTGAAGTCAAACTTACTATTTTGACATTAAATTAAACATAAACACAAATCACAAACAAGACAAAATCCATAGAAATTTAACACAACATCAGACGAGTAGAGTGAATTTCACCCAAAACAGTCCCCATAGTACAAGGGACCCAGTCCCAAAGGGGGCCCAATGACCTGAAGAGCAGCAGAAGAGGCAGAGTTGTAGGAAAACTGACTTTTAAAAAAAAGATTGCTGCTTTGCCTCCCTCTGGCTTTCTCCAATGAAAGTACTCTCATCCTGCCTCCTGGCTGCTAGAGAAGTTTCATGAAAATAGCTGCAAAATCACACATCTCTTATTGCAAGACTCTGACCTCCTCTTAATCCTGAGAAATCCATCCAGGCACCTCTCCACATCTCTCTCCTTGAAGCCAGGAGAACAACAATCTATCCATCTCTCAAGTTAATGCCAAGGCTACTCTAGCAAGCAGCTAAACATAAGGGGGTTAATATTCAGCCCATGGCAGTAAGTGGTTTTTAAGCTGCTCACAGCCACTGACTGAGTTAACCCTGGATGTGGGGAAACGTGCAGCAATCCAAAAGTTAACTGGGCATTGGCGATATTGAGACAGTGCCCAGTTAACTTGGCAGATAAAGCTAGGACAGCCTTTTTGCTGCCTTAATTTTATCCTCTTACTTAGCTGTATAGCTGACTGAATGTTGCCACTAACTGGATAAGTAGCAGATCTGCCCAAATTCCGCTCCTGGACCATCCCTATACAGCCAATATTCAGCTGCAGTACCCAATTAAGTGCTGCTGAATATTGGTGGCTGGCCAGCTCAGCGGACTTAAACTGCCTGGTTAGACCTCTTTGAATATTGAAGCCGGGGTGGGGGTAATTCTATTAGTGGGTGCCTCCTTTTAGGTGCCCCGATGCAAGCAGTGAGAACCTGTTCTATCAGGGCTGCTGCTAGGGACTCTGGCTTCCCCTATAAACTATCACTTAGCACCCCCCTCACATTCCAGCATCTCCTTTCTCTCTTCTTCCTACCCCCTTCTCCCATCCACCCCCTTTTCACCCCTGTCTTCTATCTATCTTTTAACCAGTTCTTAATCCACAATAGGACACTGCCTCCTATCCCAGGATGAGCCCTCAACAAAATGAAACAAGAGACCACAGGTAAGAGGGACAACCTCAGCTTGAGTCTGCAGGGAAAGGAAAGGGAAGAGATGCCCTGTCACCGCTCAACTTCCAACTCTGTTAACAACCTCCAGCTCGGACTCAAACTAACTCTCAAACTCATCCTCCACTCCGTACAGCTCCTTGTAGTCGTCCATAGTGCCTGACCGGGGCTCACAGTGAACGGGAACCAGATCGGCATCCATCGCGGTCCCTCTCTCCACACAGAGCTGCGAATAACCGTGTTCCATCACTTCTGGCTACCCCTTCCACAGCTCCGTTCACACACTCCGCCCCTAACCTCGCATTGGTCATCTCAGGGTCACGGACGGCGAAATGCAGTGTAAAGAGCTGTAGCTGGTTGTTCAGCCCACCACGTGTTGTATTCCTGTCTCATAGCTTTGCTTCCGTTCCTCTACAAGAGAAAGTACTATGCGCACGCTGCTTGGGTGCAGTGAAATGCAGTGCTGCGTGCGCCATCTTCTGCTGTGTCAGTATCCTAAGAGGTATGTAAGGCAGCATGCACAAGGCTCTGCTCCATGTAATGACAAAGCTAGTCAGGCCAAATGACTATGTAATACAGCGCATAGGCCACCCTACACAGTACCACTTCAAGCTACCAGAAGCGCAATGAGTAAGCATCAGCAGATTCCATTATAGAATACTAGTGTACAGGGTGCCTAAAATCTAGGTGCCCACAGTTACACCAGCCATAGTTCTGGCAAGGGTGAACGTAACTTACAGTATGCTGTAAGTGGCAGCACTGCCCATCCTTTCATGTGAATGCCCGGCTCTTGCATTTACAAACTATGACACTTACGCCTGCCCTAACAAAATACCGCTTTGGTGCCACTTACACTCATAAGTGTAAACTTAACTCGCAAACATGCAGGTATTCCTTATATTCATGCATGCAATTGGCACTTAAATGTGGACGCCTAGTTATAGAATTGCCCACTTGCTAAGCATCCTCTTCCCCAGTACACCCACACTGGTCATTGGCCATCAACACTTCACCCAAAAAACTGTTAGTCCTCTTCCCCAGTGATCTCGAATGGTCACAGGCCTCAACAGTATCCACTTCAATTTCCTTGCAATGAAAGGGGACTAAGTGTGCAGCAGTGGCCAAGAAAGCAAATAGAATGTTAGAAATCATTAGGAAAGAAATCAAACATATAAACTGCGAGTGACCGTACTCACTCGCAAATGCGCAGTAGAGACTTTCCCTCTCTGTCCCGCCCCCGCGTCAATACGTGATGACGGGGGCGAGACAGAGAGAGAAACTGCGCAAAGGGGAGGGAGGGAACCGCGAGGTCGCTACCGCTCCCCCCCCGGTCGCTGCTACCGCTCCCCCCACCCGGCCCGGGCCCTCTCTTCGCAAATGAACTTACAGCGCCGAAAACGCAGCAGACAGATCAGTTGAGCTCCCATCAGCCTTCCTTCCCTGCCTGTGTCCCGCCCTCGCCGACCTTCCTTCCCTGCCTGTGTCCCGCCTTCGCCGACGTTACGTCACACGAGGGCAGGACACAGGCAGAGAAGGAAGGCCGACGGGAGCTCAGCTGATCTGCCTGCCTGCTGCGTTTTCGGCGCTGTAAGTTCAGTAGCGAACAGAGCGCCCGGCCCGGGTGGAGGGGAGACGGCGACTCCAGAGGGAGGGGCGGCGACGACGACGATGACCTAGCGAGGAGGGTAGCTGAACATCTCGCCCGTTTTAACGGGCACAACGGCTAGTAGAGAATAAAACAGAAAATGTCATAATGCCTTTATATGGCTCTATGGTATGACTGCACCTCAAATATGGTGAACAATCTGGTTACCATATCTTAAAAAATGATGTAGCTGAATTCAGAGGCATAGCTACCATTGAGTGAGCTGGGCAAAATGCCTAGGGCCACCCAACAATAGGGGCTGCCTACTGTTGCCTCCTCCCTCCCCCCCCCCCCCACCCCCCCAGTCCTGGCATTTTTCTTCCTCTCTCTACTCCCTCTTAAGTTCAGTATCTGCCCCCCTCCCCTGCCCTCAAAAACCAAAGCAGGCAGCTGGCTGAGGCAGCAAGATAAACAGCCTACCTCTGGCAATGCCACCAGGGTCTTTTCACTGCTTTGTCATGCCTCTCTGATGTCACTTCCTGTGGGCAGGATGCAGCAGTGGAAAGGTCCTGGCAATGCCAGCCAGAGGCAGGCCATTTACCTTGCTGCCTCTACTATCTGTTATGGATATTGAAGGCTGGACGGGGGGGAGGTTAGAGAGATGCTGGGACCTGCAGGAGGGGGAAAAAAGGAGGATTCAGAAAGATGCTGGATCCGTGTGGGGGAGAAAAGGAAGAGATGGGTACCAGACCTGCTAAGGGAAGGGAGAGAGGAAGGGGGGGGGAATGCTGGGACCTGTGTGGGGAGAGTGGGTTGAGGCACAGGAAAGAGGGAGACCTGGGGAAGAAAGTGAGAGATGACGCTGAACCAAAGGGGGGAGCAGAGAGGGAGGGAGATTGAAAAAAAAGGGGGGAGGATGCAGGACCCTGAGGTAAGTAGAGGAAAAAGAGAAACTCTGAGGGCGAGACATGCTGAATCAATGGAGGGACAGAGTGATGCCAGTTTGTAGAAGGGGGAGAGACCCTACCCTGGGCTAGGATGGAAACATGAGGAAAAGAGAGTTGACAAGTTGGATAAGTAAGTGACGGGACAGGGACACAGACAAAGAGAAGAGATCTGGACACAAGGGACGGATAGGGACACAGAGGGCAGGTGCTGAACATGAGGGAAGGATAGGAATATGGACGAAAAATGGATAGTAGACAGAAAGAAGAAATATCAAAACAGGAAACTCTGGATACAGAGTTAAGAAAAAAAAAGAAAAAAGCAGAAAAGAGAAGCCACAAAGTGTGAAACTCTGATATCTTGCATTTCAGTTGTTATTTCTACTATGGTAGTATGATAGGTTTTCTATATAGGTCTGGAATGTGTTTGCATTTTGCAGGGCTTGTTTACTGCAGCTTTGAAAGGGTTTCTCCTCCTCCTCCTCCCTCCCCCACTCCCTTAGAAGAGATGGTTTAAAGGAAGGCCCATCTTAATATTTTCCACCCAAGGCCCATTCTGTCCTTGCTACACCACTGGCTAAATCAGAAAAGGAACAGAGAAAGATGATGAAAATGATAAAGTGGATGGAACAACTCCCCTATAAGGAAAAGCTAAAGAGGCAGGGCTCTTAAGTTTGAGGAAGAGACGGCTGACAGGAGATAAGATAGCAGTCTATAAAATGAGTGGAGTGAAATGGGTAGACATGAATCAATTATTTACTCTTTCCAAAAGTACAAGGATTAGAAGGAAGACATGAAGATACTAAGTGGTACATTTAAAACAAATCCAAGAAAATAATTATACACTGAGTGAAAAAATAAGCGCTGGAATTTATTGGTAGAGAATGTGGTAAAAGCCATCATCACAACAAGGTTTAAAAATAGGTTTGGACAAGTTCAAGGAAGAACAATCCAAAATCATTATTTAAAGGTAGACTTGGTGAAAATCCACTGCTTATTCCTAGAATAACGCCAAATTTTAAAAAGGGTTCTGGGGTGATCCGGAAAATTACAGACCAGTAAGCCCGACGTTGGTGCCGGGTAAAATAATGGAAAATATTATAAAGAATAAAATTACAGAACACATAAATAAACATGGGTTCAGCCAAGGGAAGTCTTGCCTCACCAATCTGCTTCATTTCTTTAAAGGTATGAATAAACATGAGGATAAAGGTGAGCCAGTTGATGTAGTGCATCTAGATTTTCAGAAAGCTTTTGACAAAGTTCCTCTTGAGAGATTCCTGAGAAAGTTAGAGTCATGGAGTAGGAGGCAATGTTCTGTTGTGAATTAGGAATTGGCTATTGGACAGAAAACAGAGGGTGGGATTAAATGGTAATTTCTCTCAATGGAGAAATGTGAATAGTGGAGTGATGCATTGATCAGTACTGGGACCAGTGCTATTTAACATATTTATAAATGATATGGAAATCGGAATGATGAATGAGGCGATTAAATTTGCAGATGACACAAAATGTTAAAATAATCTAAATATCAGAACAGAGCTCTTGGAATATCACAAAATCAATTTCTGATGGGTATTACAGATAACAGAAGGCAAAAGTAGAGACTAATAGACGATTCACCACTGGAGACGTGAGTCCAACAGTCTTAATAAAGACTGTTGGACTCATGTCTCCAGTGGTGAATCGTCTATTAGTCTCTACTTTTGCCTTCTGTGATTCGTCATCGTAGAGAACTTTTCCTGTTCTATATTTTGGGTATTACAGATACCCAAGTGAAATAATGATGTGCTTAAGGATTGTTTTATATAGAGGAAAAAGCCTCAAATGCAAAGGAAATACTCCATTGTTGATCTTTACAACATTGGGGAGATCCCTTAAATCATCACGGGCAAAACCTCTTATGTCTCAAAAGTTAAGCTATTAGAACCAAATGTCGCTCTTAATGGTTCTAAAAAATACACTTATCTCTGAATCTTGCGGTCGTATAAACAACCTCCACGGCCTGACTTCGGCCCAAGTTTCGGATTCTGCCTCAGGGTCCGTGGTGTCTGACCATAAGGAATAGTTTAATGTTGCCACTGCCTCTTTTTAAAATATGTTAAAAAGCAGAGGTCCCAACAAAGACCACTGTGGAACCCCACTATCTACCTTTTTCCATTGAGAATACTGACCATTTAACCCTACTCTCTGCTTTCTGTCCTTTAATCAGTTTTTAATCCACAATAGAACACTACCGTCTATCCCATGACTTTCCAATTTCTTCTGGAGTCTTTCATGAGGTACTTTGTCAAATGCCTTTTGAAAATCCACAATATTTATCTTAATGTTTGTTCAACCCTTCAAAGAAATGTAGTAGATTGGTGAGGCAAGATTTCCCTTCACTAAATCAATGTTGGCTTTGTATCATTAATCTATGCTTTTGAATATGCTCTGCTATTTTGGTCTTTATAATCATCTCTACCATTTTGCCCGACACCAATGTCAGGCTCACCGTTGGAGCTCATTTTAAAAACTGGTGTTACATTGGCCACCCTCCAATCTTCCAGTACCATTCGAGTGTGTAGCCAATAAATACTAAGAAAAAGTGCACGTGGGACAAAAGCATATTTCCTTCTTCATTTAAAGGAATTTACCATGGGTCTCATTTTCAAAGAACTTAAAGTTTCATAGGTTACTATCGGGCTCATTTTCAAAACAGAAAAACGCCTAAAAAAGTGAATAAAGCAGCATTTGGACGTTTTTCCTCACAAAAACGTCCAAATCAGTATGTTCAAAACCTATTTATAGACGTTTTTCTATGAAGTCCGTCAGAAGTGCTCCCAAATCTCAAGGAGGCATGTGAGGAGCGGTTTCAGGGCGGGACGAGCATTCCTAAGAAGTAGACATTTTTCAGCCATAATGGAACAAAACAAAACCGTCCAGGACTAAAACTTAGACGTTTTGAGCTATACCTGTTTTTATAACAAGGCACAAAAAGATGCCCTAAATAACCAGATGACCACTGGAGAGAATCAGGGGTGACCTCCCTTATTCCCCCAGTGGTCAGTAACCACCCCCCCCCCCAACTCCCAAAAATGTGATGAAAAAAATCTTGAGGTATATGCAAAATACAAGAAATATTGCTATGCTATGAACATAGGAACGTGGAGGGGCATAATCGCTGGCAATCTATTTTGGCGGCGCAACAGCTGGCCGGAACCGTATTTTCGAAAAAGATGGCCGTCCATCTTTTTTTTCAATAATACAGTTTAGGCCGGCCAAATGCCAGAGTTCGCTGGGTTTGAGATGGCCGGTTTTGTTTTTCAGCGATAATGGAAAACAAATGCCGGCTATCTCAAACCCGGCGAAATCCAAGGCATTTGGTCATGGGAGGAGCCAGCATTTGTAGTGCACTGGTCCCCCTGACATGCCAGGACACCAACCGGGCACCCTAGGGGGCACTTCTAA
This sequence comes from Microcaecilia unicolor, assembly GCF_901765095.1. NCBI lineage: Eukaryota > Metazoa > Chordata > Amphibia > Gymnophiona > Siphonopidae > Microcaecilia > Microcaecilia unicolor. The sequence continues at coordinate 90,077,396 of NC_044032.1, read as the reverse complement.
AAATTAAAAAAATATATACAAATAGCTCCCAGGTGCATAGCTCCCTTACCTTGGGTGCTGAGCCAGAACCCACTCCCCACAACTCTACACCATTACCATAGCCCTTGGGCGAAGGGGGGAACAGTGGGTTTGGGGGGGTTTGTAGGGCTCAACACTTAGCACCACAAGTGTAACAGGTGGAGGGGGGTGGAACTGGGTCTGCCTGCCTGAAGTGCACTACACCCATAAAAAACCTTTCCAGGGAGCTGGGTATGACATTTGAGGCTGGCAAAAAAGTGTTTTATTTTTATTTTTTTAGTGTGGGAGGGGGTTGGTGACCACTGGGGGAGTATGGGGAGGTCATCCCCCATTCCCTCCGGTGGTCATCTGGTCAATTGGGGTACCTTTTTGAGGCTTGGTCGTGAAAATTAAAGGACCAAGTAAACCCAGCGAAATACTGCTTAACGCCGCTTTTTTTTCCATTATACATGAAAGCCGGCCATCTGGTAGCCATGCCCATGCCCGCCCATGTTCCGCCTTCGCTTCGCCGCTGACACGCCCCCTTGCACTTTCGCCGGCGCAGTGATGGTGTCAAAAACGCGGCTTTCGATTATACCGATTTCGCCGCTTTTGCGAAATCGCCGGCCATCTCCCAATTTATGTCGGAAGATGGCCGGCAATCACTTTCGAAAATAAGGCGGATAGTCACACTGGGTCAGATCTGGTCCATCTAGACCAATATCCTGCTTCCAGCAGTGGCCAATCCAGGTCTCAAGTACCTGGCAGAAACCCAATTAGTAACAACATTCCATGCTACCAAATCCCAGGGAAAGCAGTGTCTTCCCCCAAGATCCATCTCAATAAAAGACTATGGACTGTTCCTCCAGAAACTTGTCCAAACCTTTTTCAAGCCCAGATACGCTAAGTGCTGTTAGCACATCCTCCGGCAGTGAGTTCCAGAGCTTAACTATTCTTTGAATCTGTTAATTAAGAAGTCCTGCATACAAACCACAGCACTGAAAAACATCCTCCTATACATCTGTCCAACTGCCAATAAAAGCACATACCATTTCGAAAGCAGTCACATACTGAGCAAGTGTTAACAGTGGTCACTTCTTTAAAAGATTGCTCTGAAGGATGTTAAATGATGTGGTTGAAATAAAGTTGTTGTTTTTACGGCAACTTGCTGTGATTTCTTCGATGGACTGTATTTCTTTTGTAATCAATTCATCAGCAGCAGTTACAAATTCTTCAAATGCCACTGAACCGTCCAAAACTGCAGAACAGTTCTCATCAGTCAGGTTCTGTAAAGGGTTATCAATGTTGTTTGTGTTGCCAGCATCTTCAGGTTCACATGATGAATCGAACTGCGCCTTGTGAAAACAGTTCATGATCCTGACCTGGCTATCTGAATCTATGCAGTGTGCATGGAGTCTATGGCAATTTTGACATCAATGTCGGCTGATCACTACTGCATGCAGAATGTACCACACAAGTCACTTTCTGTATTATTGCTTTTAATGCATAGACAATAGCCTGGTCACAAGGCTGAACCACACTGGTTGTGTTTTGTAGCAGAAAGACTAGCTTTATTGCAGTCAGGTTTCTGATGTCAGTGTGCACAGGGCAATTGTCCACAAATGCTGTGACATTATGTGGGGCACGATATTAACCGTTGTGACATTAAGTAGGTTTGACTGTATCGACAAACCATGGCTTCTTCTATATAGAAGTAATCAAATACTCACAAGTACTGTTAGTATAAATAAAATATAGCACCGTACCTGAGAGAAGTTAACCAAGTTAAAAAGATGAAAACTACAAATTATAATCCAACCCTTCTAAAACATCAAAAAAATGAAGCACTAATTCCAATATATGAAGAGAGATTCTGAAAAATTAAACCAGGAAATGAGAGCATTCAAGTAATTAAGAACACACACACACAAGATCACCACAGTTCTATACTGTGATTCTAGGGAACTAAACCAATAGAATAGTCAGTTCGGTATGCATAGAATATGTCATCTAAACAAACCAAGAGCAGAGAAAATCAAGGAGTATATTATCAGCTGAAAAAAAAACACACACACACACACCTAAGACTATCTGAAAAAAATCTGAGCTTTCAAAGGTTATAAATCATGCCAGGATGCAAACATGCCAGAAAGTTGTAAAACACAAGCTCTCAGGGGAATTTCCAAGGGGCCAGCTGGGACTCAAGAGTAACATCAGAAAATACTGCTTCACTGTAAGGGTGCCTCATTCATAGAATAGGCTCTCAAGTAGAATTGATGGACATATTCTCTAAGAGAAATCAAGAATGCTTGGAATAAACAAAGGGAATCTTTATTTGCAAGACATGAACAGAAAGCCAGAAATCAATTGGGGTGTATGGCACTGCAACAGGAAAACAATCTTGGCAGGCTTGACAGTCCCCTGTTATATTCTCCTATATCTAGCCCCCTCCTCCCCCCCTTCAAAAGACATGTTCTTTCACAGCAAAGGCAATATGTTTTGCTGTCAAAAGCATAATTTACTTATTTTTATTTATTTATTGCATTTGTATCCCACATTTTCCCACCTATTTGCAGGCTCAATGTGGCTTACAAAGCACTGTGCTGGCGATTGCCAGTTCTGGTATGACAAGTACATAGTGATATTATGGTAGAGATCATGTGTGACAAACACATTATCGAATAAGAAAGGAGAAGAGTTACGTTATGTCCATTTCGAGTCCACTTAAGCTGGCATTTGTTGAGGCCAGCAGTGATGAGCAAAACCTATCTGCAGGTCAAGAGGAAAGCCTATGCACTGGCAACTGATAGCCACATAGTCAGGAAGGAGAAAGCAAGATTAGAGAGTGGGAAATAGTTCTGGTTGCACGCTGCTTAGGACAGCTTAACAACGTGGACATAAGCACCCCGTATAAGATGCTTGGGGAGATTAAGCCTCCCCAGCCCCACCTGTTAACTTCTCCTCTCTCCTGCCACCACTACAGCACAGCCCATTGTCCTACAAGGTTAGCAACAGCAGTAATAGCCAGGTGAAGACATACGAAACCACTTTCCTGCGGGTACCACTGCTAGCACTGCCGGCCACCCCCTCTCCCCAATGTAAACATTCTGCATTGAGGGGGCATGACTAGCAGAGCTAGCGGCAGCGCACACAGGAACCAGGTCCCAGGTCCTGTAAGCCTTCACACAGCTTTTATCACCAACTTGTTCCGGCCTGAACTGATAAGGGTACCCTACAACAGTGTGAACGAGCCAGTGAGCAGCAGGAGAGAGAAAGAAAGCAGGTGACGCTGTATAGGAATGTGCACAGTCAGTCAGATGTTTGGGGAGGCTAAACAGAAGAGGGGCTGGGGCAGGATGGAGCACAGCGGGACAATTCAAAATCCTTGAAGTGGGGAGAGTGACACCTATGCCAGCAGTAAATCAACAGTGGGTCATTTCTGAACACAGCAGAGAAGGACCCTTCTATTGTGTCGCTCCGTGCAGCTACATCAGCTTCTCCTCCCCTAGCAACACTGATAATATTCACAGTGAATATACTCCAGAGAATTATGTGTCAAAAATCAAAACAATGCTTCATATTAAACCAAATAGTATTTGCAGTATTATGTATTTGCAGGTACAGTAACACTTAGTTCCCAGTCAACCCTAGCAGCATTTTCCTGTAGGCCATGTGAACAGTCACTGTGGTGTTCAGCAGCACTGTAACAGAAAACTTGTGGTTACTGGTACCCATAAAATGAGGTTTGCCTATCAGTATTCTTGGTATGTTGCCAAATGAGCACCAGGCTTCAGATCTCCTGGTTTTTAGTTTCTTAAGCTACCAAACATGTTTAGAGCACGCATTACCTGCATTCGCAGTACCTAATGGTTAGAACAGCTTTCGCCTTTCTCAGTAGTAGGATGAGTTACATTCAGGTACAGTAAGGGAAAAAAAGAGTCATGATTCTAGGGAACTAAACCAATAGAATAGTCAGTTCGGTATGCATAGAATACTGCCTTTCTGTGGTACACCCAATATGGTTTACATTTATTATATGCAGATACTTTCTCTGCCCCTAGTGGGCTCACATTCAAAGTTTTTCTGCCTAGGGCAATGGAGGGTTAAGCAACTTGCTCAGGAACACTTCTCCTTATTCTGCCAGTATACAGTTGAATAATCTAGGTTTTCAACAGCTACCGAAAGGGCCAATATTCAGTTGACTTTTCAAATCCAATGGCAAGTTATTCCACAGAAATAAGGCAACCCCTGAAATCGCCCTGTCTCGGGTTTTTACCATCCTGCAATACTTGGTAACTGGGATGACCATATTACAGGCTTGGCTTGCCAATAAGACACTAGTTGGGATAAATACTTCCTTATTTCATAAGGACATGATATAAAACATTTCAGAGTCTGTATATATATGGCCGCCCTTGCTCTCAGTAAAATATAGGTCAATGGCTCAGGCTAAAGAGCTAGGCCTCTACAAGCAAATGGCTCATAATAAGAGCTAGGCTTCTCTTAAAAATCCAAAGTCATCTCTGATACAAAATACATTTTTCTGCAGCACAAGCTGAACTGAGTTCTCAGGGAGCTGGCACGGGACGGGGTCCTTTGCTCTTATAAACATGCCTGGGACTGGCATTGGTGAAGAGTCATGAAAGATGTTTTGGGTTAATGAAAGTAGATAAAGGGGTAGATGTACGTAGTTAGAGAGTACTCAGAGGGAGGGGGGAGCTGAGAAGAGCAGAGTGACCGATGAAGTCATCTCGCCAGCTGTGCTTTGCACCCCTTTTGTGTATAGTTAGAACCTGGGACCTAATGAAGTCACCCTTATTGGTTCCTTATCAACTGATAAGGGATAGCAAGTTCTGCTGACAAAGCTGGATCCCATTGGAATCCATTGGGTTGAGACAGTATAAAGGAAGCACCACGAGAGGTGTAAGATGCAGATACAGAGGGAGATGCAGAGGCAGATGCAGATGCTGATGGAGGAGAGAGACAGAGCACCACCGAGAGCTGATGTGTCGTGTGATTCTGTTCCACTGTATGATTGACTGAATTGCTGGTATCCTCATTATTGGGTAATGTATCAATGCTAATTAATACTAATAAACTACATCTCTTTAACTAATTAAAACTTGGTTCCTCTTTAATTACAGACTTAGCTATGGCTAGGTCTGTACTGAACTGTCTTGAGCAGATTCAAGGTTGGGAAAGCTAGATATTTGAAGAGCATATGTAACTTTGCCCAGAGAGGAGACAGACCACTGCTTCCGCTGCCTGATTAGCAAAGGCAGATTCTGAGGAAATAAACAAGTCATTTTAGGCTTTTTTTCCAGACATCCCTCATTTCACTGCACTTTTTGTCAATATAAATTAGTATCAAAACCCCATGGCATGATAAGGTATAAAAACAAAATATGATAGCTTTAACTCAATGCACTACATCAGTGTAAAGGTATCAAGAGAGGAGATGCCTGTTCCAATGTATAATGTGTTAATACTCTTGCAGCAAAATGACTCAAAAGGCTTCAGAAAAACATAAAAACATGTCAGAAGATAAGAGCCGAATGGACCATCCAGTCGGCCCATCCACAGTACCTGCTAACTCCTCCTTTTCCTAAGGAATCCCACATGCCTGTCCCACATTTTCTCAAATTCCGACACAATCTTCATCTCCACAACCTCCACCAAGAGGCCATTTCACGCAGCCACCACCCTTTTCGTGAGAGTATTTTTTTAGATTCCATCTAAGCCTAATTTCCACTTAACTTCATCCTATGCCCTCTCATTCTAGAGGTTTCTCTCATTTGAAAAAGGCTCACCTCCTGTACATTAATGCCACTGAGGTATTTAAACGTCTCTATCGTATCCCCTTCTCTCCTGCCTCTCTTCCAGCATATACATATTGAGGTTCATAAGCCTTACCAACAGTTCATCCACAATAACACTCACAAAGATGTTAAAAAGAGCCGGCCCAAGGACCGATCCCTGTGATACACCGCTTATAACAACCTTTTCCTCAGAGCAAGTTCCATTATCCACTACCCTCTGTCTCCTTCCATTTAACCAGTTTTAAACCCAGTCAGTCACTTTAGGTCCCATACTGAGGGCATTTAGTTTATCAGTCGCCTATGCAGAACCATGTCAAAGGCTTTGTTAAAATCCAATTACACAACATCTAGTGACCCTTCCACATCCAACTGCTTGGTCACCCAGTCAAAGAAGATAATCAGATTAGTCTGACAAGATCTGCCTCTAGTGAAACCATACTGCCTCGGGTATTGCAGTCCATTTGATTCGAGAAACTTCACAATACTCCACTTCAGAAGCATTTCCATTAGTTGACTCACCACTGAGGTCAGACTGAACAGTATGCAATTCACAACCTCCTCCTTGCTTCTGCTCTTGTGCAGAGAGACCACAGCCGCCCTTCTCCAGTCCTCCTGGACCACTCTCGACCCTAAGGACCCATTGAAGAGGTCAGACAGCAGAGCCATCAGAGCTTCTCCAAGGTCCTCGAGTACCCTTGGATGTATCCCATCAAGCCCCATCGCTTTGTCTACTTTTAGTTCAGCTAGCTCCTCATGAATACAGTCTTCTGAGAATCAGTCATGGTCTACCATACATTCATCCCTTGTTTTCTGAGGTCCTGTCCCCAGACTTTCATCCATGAACATAGAACAGAAGTAACTGTTTAGCAGTTCAGCTTTATCCTTATCAACTTCTACATATTCCTGCCTCTTAGCCTTGAGCCTCACAATGCTATTGTGGCACTTTCTCCTTTCACTTACATATCTAAAAAATGTCTTGTTGCCCAATTTTACTGTATCAGCTATCCTTTCCTCCGTTTGCCTCTTCGCTTTCCTGACAGCTTTTCTAGCTTCTCTTAGCTTTTCTAGGTATTTTTGCCTGTCTTTCTCTTTCTGTGATGTCTTGTAATGTATGAAGGCTAACCTTTTTTTCCCTTACCTTGTCAGCTACTACATTCAAGAACCAGAGCGGCCTTCTTTTCCTCTTACTTTTATATAATTTTCTAACATAAAGGTTTGTCGCCTTCAAAATAGCTCCTTTTAATTTTGCCCATTGATGTTCTACTTCCTTCTGTTCCCATCCAACTAACTCTTCCTTGAGAAATTCACCCATCTCGTCAAAGTTAGTTGTTTTAAAATCTAGGACCTTCAATCTTGAATAAGCCTTCTCCTCCTCTGTCTTAATATTCAACCACACCATTTGGTGATCATAGATGCCAAATGATCCCCCCACCGTAACATCAGAAACATTCTCCCTGTTTGTAAGCACCAGGTCTAGAATCGTTCCATCCCATGTTGCCTCCATTACCCACTGCTGGAACAGTTCTTCCTGTAGAGAATCCAAGATCACTTTGCTTCTAGATGAACCCGCAGCAGGGACTCTCCAATCGACACTTGGCATATTAAAATCACCTATTAGTTGTACTTCCCCTTTCCTAGCTATCTTGGGAATGTCTTCAATTAAGTCTCTGTCCATTTCTTCTGACTATGAAGGAGGCCTGCATATCAAACTAATGTAATTACATTTCCATTACCTCATTCCAGTTTAACCCACAGCGCTTCTTCCTTACCCCATATGTCCTGCAATTCTCTCACATTAATATTATTCTTAACATATAATGCCACTCCTCCACCCTTTTTTCTACCCTGTCCTTCCTGAATAGATTACAGCCAGGTATAACTATATCCCAGTCTTGGTTCTCCGTGAGCCATGTCTCCATGACCATCACTAAATCCAAGATGGTTTCTATCATTGCAGCCTCTAGATATAGAAATTTGTTTCCCATACTACAGGCATTGGTATACAAGGCTCTCCAGATTTTACTAATTCTTCCCTTTTCTATAAAAGTATTTAATGTCTTATCTTTCTGAAGGTCAATAATGACTTTGGGGCCTTTTTTTTACCCATTTTTACTAAAGGTGTGCCTAAAAGTGGCCTGTGCTGGTGAAGGCGCGTGTCCATTTCCTCAGTGCACCTGGAAAAAAAATCTTTTTTTTTTTGTGCCGAAAAATGGACATGCAGCAAAATTAAAACCAGCACACATCCATTTTCGGCCTGAGACCTTACCACCACCCATTGACTTAGCGGTATGGTCTAATGAACTAACCGGGCGGTAAGCGTTCAACACGTGTCAACTGCCAATTACTGCTGGGTAAGCACCATAATGTAGAAAAAATTTTCTACCACGTGTTTTGGAATTACCGCCAGGGGCATGAGTTAGCCAGGTGGTAGTGCCAATTTGACATGAGTTGGATCCGCGTAGGCACCTATGCGCCTTTGTAAAAGGGCCCCTTAGTTTAAAGCCCTCTTTAGTACTTTGGCCACTCTGTTGAGAAAGACACTTCGTCCCTTCCTTGATAGATGGACACCATCGCTGCTCAGTAGCTCTTGGAAAAATCATCCCATGGTCTAAGAAACTGACGCGCTCGTGTTGGCATCATCCACGCAGCCACACATTCAGTTCCAGAAAATGACCCAAAGTACCTGAGATACCCGATAGCAAGATTATTCAGGTTTGTTTTGCGATTCTTACAGCTTTTCTTTAGAAGCCGATGGCCTGTGACACACATTTGCATATTTTTACATGGAAACAGGATTTGATTGCATGCATTACTTCTGGCCTTAATACAGCCAATAAGCAGATTTGTAATTTGAACAACTGTTCAAATTTAACTCTGGGGTTGCATCGATAAGGGCTCCTGCGCTAACCAGGCAGTAACCGAACAGTGCGCACAGCTGCTCGATTACCACCTGGTAAGCCCTAGCATTAAAAAATTTTTTTTTTCAGTGACAGAAATGGCACGAGTTGGGGGCAGGCACTACAGCCAGGCTCCTGTGGTAGCCTGGCGGTACACAGCAAAGAGGCAATAGGGGTACCGCCACTTTGTAAAAGGGGCCCTTAGCCTTTAAAAAAACTACTTCTTTAGCATAATTTTTTTTCCAACTAAATGTTGAGGTGTTCTCATAAATGGTTTGTCCTGTTTTACAGGAAAAATTTCAGACAGTACAAACTGTTTCCATTGCTATCATATTTTTGACAAATAAAATACTACTGTTTCTTTGTACTTGTCACAACAGTAACAACTATTTTCTGCTTGTAATTATCATGAAGAACATGGTAAAAAAATGTAGTGGATAAAGCTTTTAAATAAACCATTGTTTAGAACTGGTTACAACAAATTCCAGTACTTTCCGTACTTTACTAGACTGTTTCCACTGGAGAATGGGAAATTCTTCTTATGGGCAATGGTATATTTTACTTGGCATTCTCCTCTATTTGAATGTTTTACTAGAAAAGGCAATGCAAGCATAAGACTGGATTTTGTGCAAGTCCTGTTACCTTTTATTGGACCAACATAAGAATTAACCAAAGTTATTCTTTTGAGATCACTCCCTCATATACCATTCATATCTTCCATGCTGCCTGTTTAGGGAAAAAAATGGAATAAGAAAAAAAGCCAGGGAAGTAGCTAAATAGAACCTGAGAGAGATGGAGAACTTCTAGGTCAAGGGAGAAATAGGACAAAGAAAACATGCCGGTGTGTGAGTTCCAGACACCGTGGTTACTGGGTTCTTGCAGGTGGCTTTGACCAAGTGTTCTAATGAACCTCCAGAGATGAAAATCGACATGGGTCAGAATTCACCCAAACCCTTCAATGACTAATACCCTCTGAATCAGACCTTAGTTAGCTAGCATGGAAGGAAAACTTGGTTAGATCCCAGCTACTCCAGGATGCTAGTCCCATAAACCTAAGGCAACTGGAATACAATCTGATAGACCTTTGTTGGGAACTGTTTATTCACAGTGGCAGAAAAGAAATTTACAAAGTTCAGTTCCTAAATTTATAAGCGTAATTTATGTTCCTCAATTTACACTCCTAAACTACGAGCGTAATTTATGCTCCAAAACAGATTAAGCTTGTAATTGAGGAGCATAAATTATGCTCATAAATTTAAGAGCACAAATTTTAGGAGCATAACCTTTATAGAATAAGGCCCTATGGGCCCGATATTCAGCCAGCAGTGGTTTGCTGACTACCATCGGCTTTATTCCTGGATATTCAATGTCAGGCCATGATACACACCGACATTCAATAATCAAGCACATACAGCTGGATAAAACCTAGCCGGTTCAGTGCAATATTTAGCATTTAACTGGTTAAGATAAACCGCATAAAGATAGGACTGCATAAAACCGAGTCCTACTTATGTCCTACTGGCTGTTAAGTGCTGACTCCACCCCCAGAGTGCTCACAAGTAGCCGGTTTGGGCTTAGACGGTAAACCGGGCATTTTCAACGGCATTATTCAGTTAAGTGTCACTGAATATGCCCGGTTAGCCCTGGACAGGAGCCATTTCTGGCCATTTAAATTGCTTTGAATATTGACCCCTAAGGTAATAAACTTAGTGGAATAGTAGCTTACAGTTGTACTGACTGAGTCTTCAGGAATAATCTCTGATGAAACAAGAAGGACTTTGATTCCATATAGTCCTGCTAGGAGCTAAGTTATGCCCATTCTAGGAGAAGGATTTTCTGGGTTTATCCATAAGAATCAAAATCTTACAGAATCATATACGCTTTCAACAAATTCCTCTCTGGAACTCTCACAGAAAAATCTGATCAGAATCCACAAAAATATTTAAGGAGGTGCACCAGAAAGACTTACAGGCTCATTTTTGAAAGAGAAGGATGTCCATCTTTCGACATAAATCAGAAGATGGACGTCCTTCTCCCAGAGACGTCCAAATCGGTATAATCGAAACCCGATTTTGGACGTCTCCAACTGCAGTCGGTCGCAAGGAAGCCCAAATTTCAAGGGGGCGTGTCGGAGGACGTCCCTGACGAACACTTGGATGTTTTCACATGGACATGTTTTTATTACGAATAAGGCACAAAAAGGTGCCCAAAATGACCAGATGACCACTTGAGATAATCGGGGATGATCTCCCGTTACTCCCCCAGTGGTCACTAACCCCCTCCCACCCTCAAAAAACATCTTTAAAAATATGTCGTGCCATCCTCTATGCCAGCCTCAGATGTCATACTCAGGTCCCAGGAGCAGTTTTAGTGGGTACTACAGTACCCCCGTTACATTTCTGGAGGAAACAGTGAGCTCTCCAAAAACTACAAACCCACTGTACCCATATACAGGAACCCACTGTACCCATATACAGGAGCCCCCCTTCACCCATAAGGGTTATGAAAGTGGTGTACAGTTGTGGGTAGTGAGTTTTGGGGGGGCTCAGCACATAAGGTAAGGGAGCTACGTTCCAGGGAGCATTTTATGAAGTCCACGGGTGCCCGGTTGGTGTCCTGGCACGTCAGGGGGACCAGTGCACTACAAATGCTAGCTCCTCCCACCTCCAAATGACTTGCATTTGGACGTTTTTGACATGGACGTCTTTGGTTTCGAAAATCACAAAGTCAGAAATGTCCATGTCTAGGAACGTCCAAATCTAGAGATGACCAAATTTAAGGATTTGGACAACTCTGACGGTATTTTCGGAACGAAAGATGGACATCCATCTTTTTTTCGAAAATATGGTTTTACCCGCCCCTGGATTTGGACGTTTTGCAAGGACGTCCAAATCGCAACTTGGACGTTTCTTTCGAAAACATCCGGATACAGTAGTATCCATAAAACGTATAGGAGTAGCTGGACACACTGAGCTATGTTTCTCTGTCTGCATCAAGAACAAGCCTGGAGAATGAAGGAAAAGGTCAAGAAAGGCCAACAAGAGAATGAATGGGTCAAGAGGGAAATGCTAAATAGTAGTAGAAGTCTAGAAAGAGAGAAGCATATCAGAAAGACAGGACGGTAAAAGAGGAACTAAACAAACAGCAATAAAAAAACATCTCATTATTGTGAGCATATCAGAGTATAAAAGCAGTGACAGCTGATTAGACAACAGGATGCTAGAAGCATGAAAAAGAAACTACCAGAGCCATTTCTAAAAAATAACAGACAACGGAGTTTATTATAATTGTTTATGCTTAACTACAGAGATGAAAGTCAAGGGAGCTTCCACTGGCTTTCTTTCAAATTTTGTAGAGTTTTGCACTACAGTTTGATGGCTTTGTTAACTGATGATTGTATACTTTATTTAAAATATTTACATTGTACACTATCCCACATGTGTTAGATAAAAACACATACATGACATTAATATAAAAGTCTCATCATCCATGAGATTTAAGCACCCACCTAATCACCAGCCCAGTACTTACATTACAATTTTTATTTTGCCTTCTATAATTTTTATTTTTAAGTTTTATCTTCTACAACTTCGTATAATTTGGCTTTTATTATTAAATACTCATCTATATAATAATTTGTCAATCTGCGCCCCTGGCTGGCTGGCTTTGTAACCATATGCAAATGATGTATACGTAATTGGGTCGCCTCCAGCCTTCCCTTCCCTCTCAGTGTCCCGCCCTCACGGAAAGAGGAAATTACGTCAGAGGAGGCCGGGACATTGAAAGAAGGAAAGGGAAGGGAAGGCTGGAGGCGAGCCGAGCCGAACCTGCCGCTTTCACTGACACCACTGTGACTTCAGGTAAAATGGAAGGAAAGGAGGGCTGTTGTGGGAAAAGAGGGCAGGCCGGTGAGGGCTGGGGAGAGACAAGAAATTGCTTAGACGAGAGCCTAGGCTTTTTTTTTGCTTGTCATAAAAACACAGCAGAATGAACTCTATCCCAGTTGGTCAGAGGATGTTTACCCCACATGTTTCACCAATTGGCTGTTTCAAGGAGCTTCTCCATAGCTTGCTGACCTCACCAAAAAATGGCTGAAGACTGCCAGTCAGGATGACATATTATAGGCTATCGTTTTTAGTGCGTGATAAAAATTAGCGTGCATTAACCGTGTGGACGCCCATAGGAATATTATGGGCATCTACACAGTTAGCACGTGCTAATGCTTAGCTTGCGCTAAAAACGCTAACGCACCTCTAGTACGGCTTAATAATCAGGGCCCGGGCCCACCCGCTTTGGGCTCAGGCCCACCTAGCAACGGTGCACCTCACGCCCAAACCACAATTGTTCCCTTCCTGCTGCTCACTTTAGCTTTCCCTTCCCCCAGCCACCCGCTGGCACTATTTATTTTTTTTTTACCCAAAAACCAAAAGCACTACTGCATTACACATTTCTTATTGGTCGCATCTGAAGCAATGGGGCCTATTTACTAATAACATGCATTAATAGAAACAGCACACCCTAATGAAGTAACACACAAGTGTAAATCTAGACCTGAATAAGAGAACTTTTCAGGCAGCCAGTTTGCCCAGGTTAATTACTATTTATTTGGGTAAAAGGTTTTGGCAATTTTTCACAAGTAAATTTAAAAAAAATCATATTTGCTCAGGTTTCAAAAAATGCTCCATGGGTATTAATATTCCCTTGGATGTACTTATATAAGCAATTTGAATCTGCTGCACTTTATGTCCTGAGGGCAACAACAGTAATGACTCAAGTAACAAAGAACATTGTTAAGACCTTTTCTTTTCATTCTGATGTGTTTCCTCCAAAAAAAACAGTATCAGCTTTTCAAAAATATTGAATGAATTTCTCCTGTGAAACCAGTCCCACTTGTGAAACTCAAAATAAACTGCCAACGTTTATCAACTCCTCTCTTCTGGACATAGAGTGAAAAAACTTCCTTTGGCCACTTTTAGTTTCTCATGCCCTACTAATTTTCATACTTCTCAGATTGCCTTTCAAAAAGTAGTATGTGGTGTGTTTGCATTAACACAGTACAGCTGGGGCAATCTTCATACTTTCCATAACAAGGGCTTGATTCATTAATGCTTTATTTTTCTTTCTTTGTCCATGTGGAGAAAAAGCTTTATGAAATCAAGTCCTAGATCAGTGCTCTTCGTGGTAAGTCCCATTAGCCATCGTCAAATACCACCTCCCTGACTCTCTTCCACTCAATAAACAGTCTCCTCCACCTAATATGGAGGATTTCAATCAATATGTCTCTAGGTCTCCATAAGCATATGCCTGGTATAGAGGTTTGGGAATGCTAAACCTCCCCAGCCCCCAATGTAACCTTCCCTTCTCTCCCGTTTACTGTCTCACTCCCACCTCAGCAAAGCCTGTTTTCCTTGATCTCTGGCAGCAGAAGCAGTGATTAAAAAAACAACAGGAAAGATGCATGGAACCATTTCCCCATGCACATTGCTGCTGGCTCTGCCTCCTCTGATATAAACATTTAACTTCCTGCATCACAGTGGTGGGACAGGGGACTGTCAAAACTTGAAACGGTGTGTTGTAGGGAAATGGTCCCATGAGTCCTTCCTGTTGCTTTTACTGCTCCTACTACTGCAGATCCAGGAAGGTAACAAGATGGTAAGCAGGAGAAAGGGAAGAAAAGAGAAAAGGGGGGGGGGGGGGGGGCAATGTTGGGAGAGAGAGAGAGAGAGAGAGAGAGAGAGAGATGCTGCATGACCGGGGAACAGACAGCAAAGTGATGCTGGATGGTTGTGGGGAGCAGTGTTGCCAGGTTTAAATAAAATTTTCCACCCCAAACCAGTTTAAAATCCGCCCAAAACCGCACACCCCCGCCCCTGCCGTCATCAACCCCGTCCCTGCCGTCACCAACTCCGCCCCCGCCGTCACCAACTCCGCCCATGTCACCGTCATTAACACATCGTTAACACGTTGTTGACACATCGCTGACCACGCCCCCTGCGGGGCGAGAAACCCCGCAGCGAGCGAAGAAAAAACAACCTGCCCAATGAAATCGAAAACCGCCCAAAAAACCGCGACCCGCAGCGGGCAAAAATTTCCCGCAGCGGGTCGCAGAAAGCCCGCCCATCTGGCAACTCTAGTGGGGAGGGGAAAGTTAGGAATATGTGGCAGGGGAATGGGAGGGCCCAGGTGAAGGAGAGAGATGGAAAGTTGTAGTTAGAGGCAGGAAAGAAAGGGAGAAGGCGGCTTCATTTTAGTTAAATTAGTTGCTTCAACTGCACTTGATTGCCTAAGTTAGACACATCAGAGAAGAGACTCCTCTCTGGGCCAGCTGTGTCACTGGAAAAAAATCCCTCCTTATCCAGGATATTCCTGTTTTGTCTGCTGATAATCGTGGTTCTCACACTGAAGTCTGTTGCAGAAGTGTCCTCCACTTGAAACTTAGTGAAGATCTCTGTCCTAGATAAAGGTTACCAACCCAAAATTTATAGCTGCCGTATATGGAAAAAGTAGACAAGTTTAAAATAACATTTCAGCTGCTAATCAAAGCTCTAATCCATATCACCTCCTGCATCTCAGCCTCCCTCATCTTTTAGTACACTCAGCACTGCCCTATAATGGCATTCCAGCACAGATATGGTAAATTATACAGGCATGCTTCAGAACATTGCTAAAGAGCATGAATGACTATAAAACAGGGCAAATAGCCTAAAACAGAGAAAACGGTTAATGTGTGCTTAGGAAAATGGTTTACATTTGTAGATGAGTCAAACAGCCAGTTTGCAGCATTGCTTGCTAACAGTCCAGACATCTTCAAGTAAAAATCTTTGAACTAAAGCAGACATGGCAAAAATGAACTTTTCAAAGGAAGCAGCAGAGACAGTTTGTGGTGAGCTAAAGCAAGTTTTTCAGCAGTGCTGTAGATAGAATGTGCATGCCAGTTGGAATTCCCCGCCTTCTATTAGACCGTGATTTCGAACAAAACAAAGTTCAGGGTTCAGGGCTGGGGATGGAGTGGGGGGAATGTTTCCTTGCAGTTTCCTCCTGCTCCTTTAGGCTTCTTCTATCTCAATATGAACCCACGCCAACTACGGTTACAGTGCCAAGAACTTCAGTTGTGACTGCCCTTTATTGCTTTGCTCTCTTTTCTCTACAATTCCAGCCACTGAGGGGGTGGAGGGGGTCACAGGCAATAGCTCTTTTCATAAACTGAATCCTACCCATAGCAGTTTCTGTTCTGTGACTGGGATTCCTTCCCCTCCCAGGAACTATGAACACAGTTTTCCTATTATTCCCGGTTCATGGCAGCCCAAAGAACAGAAGTCGGGCAGTGGTATATCATGGGTCTACAGTGCCCAAGAACCAATGTTTTACATTTACACCCCAAATGCCCTGTGACTTTTTTTTTTTTGCCTTCCAGCTCCCCCCTCCTATGCCCTCTCAAGCAGATGCCTGGGGGCCATGGCCACCTCCCAACACCTCACCTTGTAGGTGTGTCACTGTAGCCAAACCTTGATCTACCACAAAGAAATGAGCAAGGCCATCATGTTTATCTTGCAGTAACATGCAAGAAGCATACAGAAAGACAAAAAAGCCTTTTACTGGGGAAACTGACAAAGTTAAGACCTCAGACTGCAGTAATTATACAGTAGATTTTCAACTGCTAAACAAATTTTCAAGTTGGCAGTGAAATCCTTAACACCACAGCAAGGCTGCTGCCTGAAATAAAGCATATGTTATGGTGATGATATGCGATACATGAAATTTAATGCATGTCTATGTATTTTAATGTTTTAATTGATTATTACCATGTCCTTCCTTGTTCACCTGTTCAAACAGCAAAATAACAAGAAGGTCTGCCCAGAGGTTACTATGGTAAGTCATAAAAATGTACCAATGCCCCAAAAATGTATTACTAGAAAATTCATGAATTTGTGTTATTTATCTTTTGTCACTGGATTTTAATAAATCCTGAAAAAAAGAACTTCTTCTATTTGCATATTGTTATAAACATCTAAATGCTTGGGATTTGAGGGATGAGAAACATTTTTTTACAATTTTTTTTTAATTTTGAAATTCTGTGAAGAACTTTTTTTTAGGACTTGCAAAAGTGTAAACGATAGCGAACATAATACAATTTAGCACAGAAAGTTGTCCGACATCCTTATAGGAAATTAAAATAATAGAAAAGATGCAGATGGAAACAGTTTGCTATCCAAGCCCATCAATCCTGTGAAGCACTCTACCATCTGTGCTGTTTTGCCAGTTCTGACTGCTTCTTTTCCATGGTTGCATCAGCATCTGCAGTCGGTCCCAGAAAATCTTGATCCTGCCCCGTGGCGATGTCATCCAGGACAGACGTCAAAGGAGCTAAGTAGCAGAGCACCGTGCACGCCTCCTTGTCATGCGGACTTTGGACAAGTTGAGGAGTTAAATTTAGATCTCCTTATTCGTAAGTTTCTACCGTTTTATTTTCTGGTTGTAAAAGATGACACAAAGTGAGATTGCAGTTGTAACAGGTCAAGGTCAATATGGAGATCTAGCATTCAACAAAATTTGTAAGAAAAAGATGGTTAAAGGAAGATCCCTTGACCAGCTTTCACTCTAGACATGTTTTATGTAATTTTAGCATTGTTTTGATTAATGGTAGATCAGTTAGGAATAAGACCTATTTTTTATGACTATGGGAGGAATTATCTACCTGATATTTTATGTGTGGCTGAGTCCTGGCTTTCAGTAGAAGGTGTTGTACAGAATCAGATATGCCCCTTTGGGTATGCTGTAGCCTCCCAACCATGACTTCATGGGAGAGGGAGTGGAGTACTGGTTATTTTTAAAGAGAGGCTAAAGCTGGCTAATAACAATATACCTCTCGTACATGGATTAGAAGTCATTTTCTTAACATCTGTTTCTGTGTATGCTTTTGTCTCATTGTGCCCCAGGAATTTTATATTCTCATTATACCCCTTTGATTGAGTTAATATGTGATTCAAACTTGTCTGTGCATAACACTTCGATTTTAAGTGATTTCAATTCACATGCTGATGAATGTAATCAGGATTAGATAGTATATAATTTTATTCAGATTTTATCCACTATGGATGGGATGCCAGTATTTCAAGAGCAAACACATGTTGGAGGACACATTTTAGATCTTATTTTTATTCGTTTGTTTTAAATGAACCATGCGCAGTGTCTTGGTCAGATTATTGTGCAATTTCTCTCCATTTAAATTACAATCTGGTAAATTAGTGCAAGTTGATAGAAAAGCTGTACCTTATCAATTGTCTTACGAGTTAATAAATTTAAACACAGATTGCTGAAAGACTTCAGACATCTGAAGACATGGATGTGTCATCCTTGGTCCAAATATGGAACAAGACCTTGATGGATTCTAAATGCTATAGCACCAATGAAGAAACAGTGGTTAAATCGATCTAAGAAAGTACCATGGTTTAATGATAACTTTAAGAGGCTTAAGGGCCCTTTTACTAAGCCGTGTAGGCTCCTATGTGCACCAATTCAGAACTACCGCCCGGCTACCACATGGCCTGGGCGGTAATTTCATTTTTACGCATGTTCAGTATGCGCACTGTAAAAATTTCAGCATGCAGCGCTAACTGGGTGGTAATTGGCAGTGTATGCATTTTGACGATTACCACCTGGTTAACACTAAATCAATGGGTGGCGGTACAGTCTCAGGCCCAAAATGGATGTGCGACAATTTTTAGTTTGATGCATGTCCATTTTCGGCCAAAAAACAAAAAAAAAAGGCCTTTTTTGCAGGTATGCTGAAAAATGGACCTGCACGCATCCAAAACACATGTCTACACCAGCGCAGGCTGTTTTTCAGCGCACCTTAGTAAAAGGACGCCTTAAACATGAATTAAGGCAGTCTGAATGGGAATGGAGAAATTATCCTTCTAGACCAGGGTTGTCCAACCTAGTCCTTAAGAACCACAATCCAGTCGGGTTTTCAAGATTTCCACAATTAATATGAATGAGATCTATTTGAATGCATAGCCTCCATTGTATGTAAATAGATCTCATGCATATTCACTGGGGAAATCCTGAAAATCCAAACTGGTGAGGGCCAAGGTTAGGCACCCCTGCTCTAGACTGTCATCAGAAGAATATAATTTGAAGACGTCCTTATATAGTACTGTTAGGAATGTTGAGAAGAAGTCATATTATAATAAGATTATTGAGACTTCTCCATCAGAGTCTAAGGAACTCTTTTCAGTAGTTAAGTGTCAGGTTCTGATGTGTTAGCTAGGTCAAAACTATCCAATCAGGGACTTTGAAGGTTTTCAAAGAAAAGTTTTAGATACTGTAAATGGCAACACATTACCGAAGGAAGAACTGCAACTGGTTTCGGAAAATAATCATTAGGATAATAATCGTAGAACAAATTGGAGAGGACCAAGTTAAACATGTTTGTGATAAAGTTATTCTTCTGTAGATTGGATATGGTACAGTATATCTTTCTATTATTAAAAGCACTGAAAGATCCATTTATCACTGTTTTCGCAGAGGTAGTCAATAAATCCCTGCAGGAGGGTGTTGTGCCGGCATCCTTGAAAACCACTTTGGTTCAACTACTTTTAAAAGAACAAAACATCTTATCATAATGTGGTTGACAATTATAGGCCAATCTTATCACTCTTTTTTTTTTTTTGCTAAATTGATTGAAAGGGTAGTTTATGGCCAACTGGTAGCTTTCCTAGATGCCAAACAGTTTTAGGTAAGAGTCAATTTGGGTTAAGAACCAACACTGCTCATTTCTCTTCTTAACTTAGTCAAGGTGGAATTTGATAAAGGTACTCAGTATCTGATTGTTATGCTCAATATTTATTTATTTGCTGCATTTATATCCCTCATTTTCCCACCTATTTGCAGGCTCAATGTGGCTTACAATATAATACAACAATAATCATATTGATGGGATAAGGAAATCAGAATATAGATAACAAATAAGGTGCGTGAGAATATCATGGCAATCATATTAACGGAATAACAATTTCAGCCTTATTGCAGTTAAAGGTGCATAAGAAAATTATGTATAATGAGAAGTGGGTAAATGGATAAAACATAACATAATGATAGCAGGACAAGATATAATGTTCAATAATTAGGGTGTAAGTTAGAATAAACAAATTTGAAAAGTTCCATTAAACTTGTATCTGGTGAAGTTTAGGTGCCGGTTTTTTATGGGGATCTTTTTTGTACGTTTTTTTGAACAAATAAGTCTTCAGTAATTTCCGGAAGGTCATCAGGTCATGTGTTGTTCTCAAGGTGGTTGGTAATTCATTCCATAGTTGTGTACAGATGTATGAGAAGCTGGATGCATGTATTGATTTGTATTTAAGTCCTTTGCAGTTGGGGTAATGGAGATTTAAGTAAGTGCGTGATGAACTTTTGTTATTTCTCTCTGGTAGATCTATCAGATTTGACATATAGGAAGGGGCATCTCCATAAATAAATTTTATGAACTAAGGTGCATATCTTGAATGCAATTCAATCTTTCAGATGAAGCCAATGCAATTTTTCTCTAAGGGATCCAGCACTTTCATATTTCGTCTTTCCAAAAATCAGTTTGGCTGCGGTGTTCTGGGCAGTCTGAAGTCTCTCGATGGTTTGAATCTTGCATCCCCGCATATAAGGAATTACAGTAGTCCAGATGACTCAATACTAATGATTGCACTAGGTTACAGAATGTCTCCCTTGGGAAGAAAGGTTTCACTCTTCTAAGCCTCCACATTGCATAGAACATTTTCTTTATAACATTATTCACGTGGTTATCTAGATTTAGATTACGATCAATTGTTATGCCTATCTCAGCATGATTAATCATGAAACAATGCTCAATCATCTGCGAGCGATTGGGCTTGATGGTATAGTTTGGAATAGTGAAAGGAAATTTTGTGTGGTAAAGGATAATATAAGATACTAGTAAAAAAGGCCCGTTTCTGACACAAATGAAACGGGCGCTAGCAAGGTTTTCCTCGGAGTGTGTATGTTTGGGAGAGTGTATGTGAGAGTGACTGTTTGAGAGTCAGAGTGAAAGTGTGAGTCCAATCCATGCTCCTCTGTCACCTGGCCCCTCCATTCATCCCTATCCAGCAATTCCCCTCTTCCTGAGTCCTGCCCTTCCAATCCATGCCCATCCATGCTCCTTTGTCACCTGCCACCTCCATTCATCCCTATCCAGCAATTCCCATCTCTCCCTGAGGCCTGCCCTGCAATCCATATCCATCCATGCCCATCTGTCCCTTCCATTCATCCCTATCCAGCAATTCCCCTCTCCCTGAGTCCTGCCCTTCCAATCCATGCCCATCCATGCTCCTTTGTCACCTGGCCCCTCCATTCATCCCTATCCAGCAATTTCCCTCTCTCCTTGAGGTCTGCCCTCCCAATCCATGGCCATCCATGTTTCTCTGTTACCTGCCCCCTCCATTCATCCCTATCCAGCATTTCCCCTCTCTGCCTGAGGTCTGCCCTGCAATCCATATCCATCCATGCCCATCTGTCCCCTGCCCCCTCCATTCATCCTTTTCCAACAATTCCCCTCTCTCCCTGAGCCCTGCCCTCCCAATCCATGGCCATCCATGTTTCTCTGTCACCTGCCCCCTCCATTCATCCCTATCCAGCATTTCCCCTCTCTGCCTGAGGCCTGCCCTGCAATCCATATCCATCCATGCCCATCTGTCCCCGCCATTCATTCCTATCCAGCAATTCCCCTCTCCCTGAGTCCTGCCCTTCCAATCCATGGCCATCCATGCTCCTCTGTCACCTGGCCCCTCCATTTTTCCCTATCCAGCATTTGCCCTCTCTCCCTGAGGCCTGCCCTGCAATCCACATCCATCCATGCCCATGTGTCCCCTCTATTCATCCCTATCCAGCAATTTCCCTCTCTCCCTGAGTCCTGCCCTCCCAATCCATGGCCATCCATGTTTCTCTGTCACCTGCCCCCTCCATTCATCCCTATCCAGCATTTCCCCTCTCTGCCTGAGGCCTGCCCTGCAATCCATATCCATCCATGCCCATCTGTCCCCTCCATTCATCCCTATCCAGCAATTCCCCTCTCCCTGAGTCCTGCCCTTCCAATCCATGCTCCTCTGTCACCTGGCCCCTCCATTTTTCCCTATCCAGCATTTCCCCTCTCTGCCTGAGGCCTGCCCTGCAATCCATATCCATCCATGCCCATCTGTCCCCTCCATTCATCCCTATCCAGCAATTCCCCTCTCCCTGAGTCCTGCCCTTCCAATCCATGGCCATCCATGCTCCTCTGTCACCTGGCCCCTCCATTTTTCCCTATCCAGCAATTGCCCTCTCTCCCTGAGGCCTGCCCTGCAATCCATATCCATCCATGCCCATGTGTCCCCTCTATTCATCCCTATCCAGCAATTTCCCTCTCTCCCTGAGCCCTGCCCTCCCAATCCATGCTCCTCTGTCCCCTGCCCCCTCCATTCATCTCTTTCCAGCAATTCCCCTCTCTCCCTGAGCCCTGCCCTCCCAATCCATGCCCATCCATGCTCCTCTGTCCCCTGCCGCCTCCATTCATCCTTTTCCAGCAAGTCCCCTCTCTCCCTTCCATGACCCCCCCTCGCATCCATGCTCCTCTCTCTCCCATGTGGCAGCCTGGGCCGGCCTCTTCTCCCCCCCCCCCCCTTCGCATCCATGCTGTGGTTTCTCCCCTGCCCTCCCGCTCCCATTGTTGTAATTTACTGGCCACCCTCTCTTCTCTCCCCCCAACATGCGTTTTTTTTTTTTCTTGTTTTTAAATTTACCTCCGTGGCGGTTCCGGCAGCGAAGCGTCAGGGAAGGAGGCGGCGCTCCCGACGTCTAGGTTTCCCTTCGCTGTGTTCCGCCTTCTTTTGACGTCATCCTTGACGTCAGAAGAAGGCGGAACACAGCGAAGGGAAGGCTAGACGTCGAGAGCGCCGCCTCCTTCCCTGACGCTTCGCTGCCGAGCGATGCGATTGGTTGTGTCATAGCTCCGCCCTCGACGTCATCACGTTTGACGCGTGGGCGGGGCAGACACAATGCGATCTCACCCCCTTCACTTTGCTAAGACAGGCTTCAATAGAACGTTGGAGGTGCGTTTTATATAGAGAGATTCTGAATTAACATGTCCTACTGGGATCCCACAAGGATCATGTCTTTGGCAATATTATTTAATATCTTTTTGTTGCCTTTATATAAGATGAACTGTTTAGGTTTGAATTATAGAATCTTTGTTGACAACATTCAGTTTTTGTTAAACATAGGATCAATCAATTGAGAAATGCTTTTTTATAATATGACCGTGTTTGACTACCACAACAGTGGATAAAGGGGAACCATTTAAAAATGAATGTGGCTAAGACCCTAAATTTGTTGCTTTCTAGTTATCCATCGCAGGATGCCCCTTCCCACTTTCCAATGGGTACAATACCTATTCCAATTGTACAGAATATTTGTGACCTAGGGGTTATGAAAGATTCATCACGAACCATGAAAACACAAGATTCAAGAATAATTCAACAATTTTTTTCCAAGTTGAAAACTTTTAGGAAGTTGAGGGCCTTTCTTAATGAGAAAAACTTCCACACAGTAGTACAGAATATATTTATGTCCATCGTTTGATTACTGCAATGGACTTTTCATTGGGATCTCAAAGAATTTGTTGAAAGCATTACAGGTGGGACAAAATGCCACAGCAAGAGTCATTAGCGGATGTCCACATTTTTTACATATCACACCAATATTGAAGAAATTACATTGGCTGCCAATTCAACAGCAAGTTTGTTTTAACATTTTACTGTTGGTTTTCAAGGTATTGAATAATTGTGTCTCGTAATCATCAAATCTGAAAGGATATTAACCTCACAGAGCACTGAGGTCAACAATTAAGAGACTGTTAGACGACTAGAAGAATACATATCTTCTGTGTTTTTTTTATCATTGGACCAAGCATGTGGAATGCTTTGCAAATATTGGAGATTCAAACAATAGAACAATTTTATAAAAGAGCTGATGACCTCTCTCTTTGAGCAGTCATATGTACAGCGCTGCGTAACCTTAGTAGCGCTTTAGAAATGTTAAGTAGTAGTAGTAGTCATATGGCACAGAACAGACTGAGTAACATCATCTGAACTAGTCAGTTTTTTAAGAGTGGAAGGTTTCTGTGGTTGTTATTTCTGTTGGTCTTTATTTGCTTTAGATTGTGTATGTTACACATAATCTGCTTAGAATACTAAACTAATGTGGAATATAAATATTCTTGCGGGGGGGAATGTTTTTGTGGATTACTTTGGAGGGATTTAATCTGCTATTCTCTGAAATGATAATTATCAAAATCATCAGTCATAACCCGTTTCCTCCCTTTGGCTAGTAGACATTTGTAAGCCACACTGAACTCAAACTTGTTTGGGATAATGTGGGATATGTCATAAATAAATAAATAAAACCTACAGCATATATCAGTAGCCATAACCATATTCATATACAGTGGGGTAAAACAGGATGCCTCTGTGGAAGGTCCAGACAGTGACATGATTTTAGCCTACTTTCATAAAGGCTACATAAGTGTTTGTGTACCTTTATAGAACAAGCAAACACAACACAGAGAAAGGAGCTTATACCCTCAACATGTCAAATGGAATTCACATCTAAGAGGTCATTAGCCATCCACTAATCAAGAACAAGAATTACTAATAAAATACATTTTTAAAAGCTATCTGAAAATTACACAGTCAATCATTCATCCAACAATAAAGCTTCCAGGGGTGAATGGTCAGAAGTAGTACCTGGATATGTAACAAGACATCTATAAGGACAGCACAGAAAGAAAGTTGCACCTGATGGAAGAACCCACTGTTTCAGCCAAAGAAACATTTTTCATTATAATTGAGTTTCCCTAGATACATCAGGGAATATCATAATTATCTGACCACAAAATAATACATCCTTCAGCGAAATAAGCCTTAAAGATTGTAACCTTATCCATCTCTAGGCTGAAAGACACCAGCAGGCTTACTCTAATGGAGATGACAAGATTTTTTGGAATCTTCTAATGATATTAAATTAGTAATAGAAGGATCCCCACCAATCTGACCAGAACTTACTTTATCATATACTTAAGAAAAAAAAAGGTAATAAAATTCAAAATTGGAAAAGGAGAGAGCATTTTTGAAAATTAATTCCTCTGTAATATCAATGACAATGAGTCCACCATGGAAAGTTAACAAACCTCAGGTTCTTAACCTCCAGCTGGTTCTCCAAATGCTCTAACTAGAGTTGCCAACTTTTTGCCAATGAAAAACCAAACTGCTGCCCCACTCCCTACTGTTATACCCTTCTCCCACCCCTCTACAACCAACTGTCCACACTAAGGTTGCCATCTCAAAAGAAAAAACTGCCACATGTGCATATGTTCTATGATTATTTCACAAACTTTAAATAACAGAAACAGAGCTCCAGTAACCAAACTCCACAAAAACAAAAACAAAAAAAGAATTATATATTGTGAAAAACTGCAGACTTCTACGTTCTATAACCTAAAAATTGCAAGGTTAAATCAAGATCAGGTATACATATGATGTATCACTTCATACCATATGTAATGAATTTATCTTATTGGGCAGACTGGATGGACCATACAGGTCTTTATCTACTGTCATCTACTATGTTACTATGGTACACATAGGTGTACACTGCATTAAATAAATGGTAATGAGACCATTAAGTAATCCTCAGCAATCAAAAGAAAACCATGGCTTTTAACATATGCACATGACAAATTTTTCACCAGGTCCAAGGCAGCATAGAAGGGTTGGTTGAGAGGATTTAGGGCTAGTTTCGGGGATTTAAATAAGTGTTAACTTTTTTTTTTCAGTGTACAACTGGCTACAACTGTAAAAGATAGACTGGCAGTAAAAACTCATGTGTGACACTTGTTCTGACATGCACACATCTGTGCCTGTTCTATGCATATCAGCCTCACAATAATTTTATGTGCAAGAAATTTTTGCAAGGCTAATATTTATGCACTGAACAATAGACACCGATAGGAGTTGGCAATTTCATTTTGTTTGGGCATGCGCACAGTGAGCCACCCTCATTGCAGAATCTTTCTGTGTATGTGTCTGGCAGGCTTCACTAACTGCATCATGTGGTTTTAGTTCTGCCATAGAAGCCACATGCTCAGCTATCTGAAAGTGCTTTTTTCACCGACCCCTAAGTCTGTAACTGAAGCAACAGAGGGTTATGGGGGCATTCTATAATTTACCATCAAGGAGTAGGCATCACAATGGGGCACATTTAGTGCCAATTCTATAACGGCACTTAGGCGCAATAAGTCGTTATAGAATACTAGCAAAAACCCGCTTTGGTGCGCTAATAGCTAGATGTGATCTCTTACGCCTCAATGGCTGATGTGAACGCACCTAGATGCGCCAATCAATGCATGCAGCCATAGGCGCCGACTCCGTGGGTGCTGTGGGTGCTGTGGGTGCTCGGGCACCCCCAATATTTTCAAACCTGCCCTCCTTGCTTTCCTGCCACTCAGCCAGCGCTTAAAACTCATTTTACCTGACTGAACGGCAGTGAAAGAAGCCGAATACAGCCGGCTCCGTTTTCAGCTTTCTCCTTCCCTCTCAGCTGTGGTCCTGCCCTCATTTCCTGTTTACGCAAGGGCGGGACCACAGCTGAGAGGGAAGGGAAGGAAAAAGCTGAAGATGGAGCCGGCTGTACTTCTTTCACTGCCGTTCAGTCAGGTAAAATGAGTTTTAAGAGGTAGGGCAGGGAAGAGGGGAGAAATCGCTGAACATGGATGCAGGGCAGGGGGCAGGGAAGAAAGGAGAATTGCTGGACATGGATGGAGGGAGGGCAGGGGAGAGATGAGAGTTGTTGTACTTGGATGCAGGGGAGGGCAGGAGAAATGCTGGACATGGATGGAAGACAGGAAAGACAGGAAGGAGATGCACATGGACGGAGGGGAGAGAGGAGAAATGCTGGACAAGGAGTGGAGGAAAGACAGGAAGTAGATGCACATGGAGGGGAGAGGAGAAATGCTGGACATGGATGGAGGGCAGGGAGGAAAGGAGGAAATGTACATGGATGGCAGGGAGAGAGGAGAAATGCTGGACATGGATGGAGGGAAGGGAAGACAGGAGATGCACATGGATGGAGGGGAGAGAGGAGAAATGCTGGACATGGACAGAGGGGAGGGAAGACAGGAGGAGATGCACATGGATGGAGGGGAGAGAGGAAAAATGCTAGACATGGATGGAGAGGAGGGAAGAGAGGAAGTGAGATGAACATGGATGGAGGGGTGAAGAGAGAGGAAAAATGGTGGACATGGATGGAGGAGAGTGAAGAGAGAGGGAGGAGTTGCATGTGGATGGAGGGAAGTGAAGAAAGAGGAAGGAGATGCATACTGACAGAGATGAGGGAAAGGGAAAAGAGGAGAAAACTACACATGGATGGAAAGAGGGAAGAGAGGGGGCAGACGCTGGATGGAAAGGAGAGAAAGAGGGGGCAGATGCTGGATGGAAAGGGGGGAAAGTTAAAGATTGAGGAAAGAAGAAACAAGAGACTGGGACCAACACAATTAGAAACAGTAAACAGCCAGACCACAAAGGTAGGAAAAAATTAATTTTATTTTTAGTTTAGGATAAAGTAGTGTGGTAGCTGTGTTAATAAATACAGAAAATGGAAGGTGATATGTTTACTGGACTAATTTTAATACATTTTTGACTAATGCTTGGAGACCAAACCTTCCTTTCTTGTGTCAGAACAGAATACCATAAAAGCAGTATACTGTCCTGACCTGAGGAAAGAGGTTTTGGCCTTTGAAAGCTAATTGAAAAATGTATTTAGTCCACAAAAATGATATCATTTTTCCATTTTTTGTTTTGTTAACCTATAGTATAGTGATTGAAATATGTCACTTTTTGAAATTTGCATCTCTTTATATTTGCACAGTACAGGGGGACTGAGTGGTGGGACTGTTCAGGGAAGAAGTCCTGGTGCAGGTTACAGGCGCTGCCACTGCCCAGGTGAAGACTGCAGTAGACAGAATTTTAAGGTATTGAGGGGGGGGGACGCACTGCCTGTAAAAAAAAAAAAAAAAAAAAGTTTCAGCACCCCCAACCATTTTGAAAAGTTGGCTCCTATGCATGCAGCTGATAGAATTATGTAAGTTCTGCACATTCCTTGATGACATACCCATGGCCCTCCCATGTGTACACTCCCTCCAGTTATACGCTATACCACTTAGGCACTACATTACAGGATAACATCCAGTGCATATACATGCATTACTGCTGAGTATTGGCGCATACTTCTAGGTACCCAAGATCAAATTCTGCTGCTGCTCCTTGTGAACTGAGCTTCCTTGGTTGTCAGCCCCTCGCTCTAACCTTTAGGCTAGAGGCCAACCAAAACTGGTGATTTTGGTTCCAGCGGAAACCAAATCTGTGGCCGAAATTCACAGCTTGGATTTAGCCAGAACTGAAACTGAAAATGTCATGCCTGCCTCCGCCCGTGTGGAAACCTGCCCCCCCTCCCCTGAACATTAATGAGCCTTCCCCAGAGCTACCTAAACAAGCCCTGGTGGTCTAGCGGCCTCTCTGAGGGCAGGAAAGAATGCCAGTCTTTCTTGTCTGGTGCCGCTGCTGGTTTAAAATGGCTGTCGGGCCTTTCCACAGCAGCCTTGCAAGACTCCCACAGGAGGTCCA
This sequence comes from Microcaecilia unicolor, assembly GCF_901765095.1. Lineage (NCBI taxonomy): Eukaryota > Metazoa > Chordata > Amphibia > Gymnophiona > Siphonopidae > Microcaecilia > Microcaecilia unicolor. The sequence continues at coordinate 90,048,965 of NC_044032.1, read as the reverse complement.
AGCAGCCATTTTAAGATGCCAGTACCAATCTCAATATGGATGCCAGGACCTCCCGTGGGAATTCTGCAAGGCTGCTGCGAGAAGTCTCAGCAGCCATTCTAAAGGAATCAGGCAGGAAAGAGTGGGGTTCTTTCCTTTCTCTGAAGAGGCCAGTAGATTATCAGGGCTTGTTAAGGTAGGCTGGGGAGGTCTTACTGATGGCTGGGGAGGATAGGGCCAGGCCGTGGGGGAGGGGCAGGTCATGAGCATAGGCACTAACTCTGTGGGTTCTATGGGTGCTCAAAAACCCCCAATAATTTGGGGCAGTGGCGTAAAGTGCCTGTGTTTACCACTACTGGCTGCCCTCCTGCTCCCTGCACCGCTATGCTACTTCCTGCCCTGCACCGCTGTCCTTCAATTTTCTGGACCGCCAGCAGCATCAGTGAGGTAAACACACTGCCTTCGGCAGCCCGGAAACTTTCCCTCTGTTACAATTTCCACAGAGGGAGAGTTTCTGGGGCTGCCAAAGGCAGTATGCTTACCTCACTGATGCTGTTGGCGGCCCAGAAAATTGAAGAAGGGCAGCGGTACAGGGAGCTAGAACAGGCAACATAAAAAGCTGAAGCCAATTAGGTAAGTCTACTTTTCCCTCTCCTCCACGGAGCTGTCGATCATCCCTATTCACGCAAATCAAAGCATGCAAACCTATGAGCCAATCTATCCCGTTGTTGTTCTTTATTGTTGGTAACATTTTTATTTGATCTCACTCATTTTTTCAAACATGCCGACTCTGCAACATACGGATGTACACAGGGGAAGTATTAAGTAATTAATTCTACATTATAAATCATTGTGTCATTTGGAGAGGCTGGTTATAGGGACTCTCTGTATTCCTGCACAGATGTTTTCACCTAGCAAAGGCCAACCAAAACAGATATCATGTTATGAGAATCAGGTGCTTAAAAATCAGACTATTTATAACTACGATAAAAAAAAAAAATACAAAACATTAATTAGGTTGAGACCTGGGAGCATTTAACATATTTTTTTCCTGTGCCTACATCAAAAGAAAAAGGTAGCATGTGGGAACTTGCTCCTTTTGTTTTGTGGAATGCAGTGGTTATTATAAAAATGCACTTGCCTTTTTTATTACTGCTATTTCACAGAAATGTATTGAATAATGAGGTAGGGGATTCCTTCATGCAGGATTCCTTCATGCAGAAGTTCTGTGCAGAGGCAGTCTAAATCTGCCAAAATTGTCCAGATCAGAACTCTTTGCCACTACGTTCATAAAAGGTTTACTATGTTCAGTGGAAAATAAATCTGTTGGCTCAGGCTGCCTATGTGAATATGCCATTATTATTGCTACCAAGTATTACATAATAAGGACATTTACTTTAAACGTTGTTTTAATTAATTTACCCAGGCCTTACATGCACATGGTTTTGCTTTTTAAACCCAAAGGTGAATCCTAATGGTGGTTGAACAATTAGGTATAAACTGTGTTTATTCTGAATTAATTAATTGAAATACATCAGTTTTCAGAAATGCATCTCTTATTAGGTAGTGTATTGGTGTTTTAGGGCCCAGTGTAATATTTACACTGCTGCCTTTTCACATATGAGGTTGTAGCTCTTCGTGTCCTGGCAGTTAGTGCTATTATGGTATGGTAATGTTCTGAGTGTGCCTTTGCCCAGGCTGGTGTATACTGTTAAAGATGTCTTAGCAAGGTGTGGTTTGGATCGTAATGTCTCAGAAATAAGGAATAGTGTGCAAGCTAAAGTTTGGGAAATGGAGCCACGTATTATCTGTGAATGCAAACTAGGACTATTATTTTTTGGTGGTGGCAGGCGGAGGAAGAATATTGGATTGTGTTCAGTACCCCCAATCATTTTAAAAAGTTGGCTCCTATGGTCGGGGGGGGGGGGCAGGGGCAGGTCTGTGGGGGGGAGGAGCAGGTCAGTGGAGGAAGAGGCTCATCTTTTTCAGAGATGGAGTGGAATGGGGGGGGGGGGGGGTTGGTCTGGCCTAAAGATGGTCAGGGCGGTTGGGGGCAGAGAGTTTTGGTTTCTAAATCCCAAACTCATATTTTGGGAAAAAAGCCCTGAAAAGAGCCCCAGATAATTTAAGTGCTACTGCTCTTAACATTAACATTTTCATTGTTTACTGCTTTGCATGTAGGCTTACATCAGGCAATTAGGAAGGACTTCTCTGAAGGAAAAAAAAATCCAAGTGCTTGTCAGGGACATCTAACAGGAGCTGAACGTCTTCCTGCAGCTTTTGTGATGGGGTCCTTCTTGGACGTGTTTTTCTTACCTGCAATTAGGAAGGACTTCTCTGAAGAAGAAAAAAAAAAAAGGATGTCCCTGTTTTTCTTACCTGCCTGAACTGACCACAACCACAGTTCTCTCAACTGTCCCCTCCAAGGTTGTTTTCGTCTTGCGCCCCCCCCCCCCCCCCCGAATCAAAACTTTTTGGATGTCCCTCCCTCCAGGTCTCTCTCAGCCAATCCCAGCGCGTTTAGCTGATACTGGTAACAGCTAAATTCGCATTGATTGGCTGCGAGAGACCTGGAGGGTGGGACATCCAAAAAGTTTTGATTTGGACGTTCTCACACGTTCCAATCTTGTGGGGGGGAGGGGGGCACAAGCTGAAAACAACCTTGGAGGGGACTGTTGAGAGAACTGTGGTTGTGGTCAGTTTAGGCAGGAAAGAAAAACAGGGACGTCCTTTTTTTTTTTCTTCAGAGAAGTCCTTCCTAATTGCAGGCAAGAAAAACACGTCCAAGAAGGACGCCCATCACAAAAGCTGCAGGAAGACGTCCAGCTCGTGTTAGGCGTCCCTGACAAGTACTTGAACGTGGCTAGGCAGTGAAGGACGTCCATAAAGGACGTCCCTGACGAGCACTAGGACGTTTTTTCCCATTTTTTTTGTTACATTTATAGAAGTTTATAGAGGCTGCGCAGCCCCGAGAGGTAGATTTTCCACGGTTAGGCAATCAGAAAACGGTAGTGCATCTCATTACGATTTATACACATTGGGGTACTAATTTGCTCATCTGCATTCCGTTTTCGTTAGCTGCTACCGTGATAGGAAAATGGCTCGGAGAAGCATTTAGTGCATGCCACAGTTTACTACTTGCTCGCTAATGGCCCGTTAAGTTTAGTCAATCTTGCCCTCAGTGCCAAATCCATGACCAAAATTTGATCACCCTCTATTTGAGGCTACTCCTCTACTTCACTGCCCATCCCAAATTATAATTTTTTTAACCCCATAAAGGACTCAATAAACTAAACAAAAATTGAAGGGGGCTGTACACCCTTAATACAACATGCCGCACAGATTAGTAGAGATCATTTTAAGCACTGGTTTCTCTAAACCCTCATATATTTTTATAAACAGTAACAGCAGGGTGGTAACTGATGTCCTGGTGATAATACTGATCAGAACCCACTGCAGCTCCCTAGACCAGTATTCACAGCCTTCAGCAAAGAGCCTTTGCTTTGCGCGCTGCTAGCGACACTTATTGGAAAAGGAACAACACATTTTACCCTGCCTACACCCAGAATCTGTCAGGTAAGGGCTGAGTAAATAATGTCAGAAAAACTGAAAAAAAAAAGAACACAAACAGAACTACTTCAATAAAAGGAGGTAAATGCAAAAAAAAAAAAAAAAAAACCTAGTTATTAAATTTGGTGCTGACCCTCTTTCCTATGCGTGCTAAGGAAAACAGTGCTGCCATTCAGATAACCTGTAAACATTATTGAACTCTGCGACGAAAAACTCCCGACTACGACAAGAGTAAGACGCCTGTATTTAATAAACATCCTGAAATTGTGGTAATTACCAGTTAAAATTCATGCTAATTAGAAATAAAATCAAAGACGAAAAAGAGAACAAAGCTCGGAGGCTTTTCTCACCGGCGAGGAGACCGAAGGAGGTCCCGGAGCAGGCGCGCATATTGGCGCTAACTGAGAAGCCCCAAGGCTGAACCGGTTCTTTCCTTGTGCAGTAGGAAGCAGAAGCAGCAGCTGAGATTCCGGGCGGCGGCTGCAGCAACTGACAGTTCAAAGACCCTCCGCCGCCCACTCACTTTTTAGCCTCTGCAGCCTCCGAGCATTTCCTGTTTGCTGCCTGTCGCGACTGCCTTTCAAGTTGGGGACCTCGAGCCGAAGAATGCGCGCTCTCTGGGCTGCGCAACCCCACGTGGCGCGAGCCGAGGGACATGTACAAATAAAGGCAGCTTTCGCGGCGCTTCATCTTTACATTGAGGCTTCGCGCAGCCAGCGGAAGCCTTAAAGAGGCATCTGAGGTTTAATTAAGGAGAAAGGAGGGATTCACCGATGCAAGAGTGGCAAAGGGAAAATATGTGAGACTGGCCAAAAATCCTGCAGTGATATTTATGTAGTGTTTTATTAAGCATTTCATAAACCCACACCAGAGGACAAGATATTATCCATTCTAATAGCTTTTCACTCTCTGTGACTTGTTTTTGTTAGTTTGTTGGCGTTGAGGTTAACCAGTATACTCTTTACTGTAAATAAGCTTTTGCTTTTTTATCATGTAGCTGGATGCAGCTCCAAGTGTTTTAAACATATTTTTCTATTACTGGCATTCTTCTTTGTGCTCCTTCCCTTTATGCAGTCTTTATTTTTATTTTTTTGTTTTCTTTGGTTCAGATGTGTTATTTCCTCTTTAGTTAGATGAATATCTGATGAGTTATTGTGGTTTTGGTTATGCTTTGTTCTTAGGTGATCTTATTGTGTTGTCCAGATTGTGTAAGTAGTATACAGTTACCCCTGATGCGATGCCTGAACTAAATGATACTGTGGTTTATGGTATAAGTTTTTTTGCTATACCACTATTCATAATACATAGCATAGTGGTTTACAATAGAAAAATCAAAATAGAAAATAACTCAGCATAGAGAAAATTAAAACAGCATTAATCATTTCAAAGAATACAAATCAAAGCCAAGACAGGAGAGAATTAACGGTATACACATACAATCAGGACAGTGCAGGAAGTAGCTGCACAGCGACAAGCAATATTTTATTAAGTTTCTCCAAATGCTGCTGTGAATAAGTGGGTCTTGAGGGCTGCCCTAACTTTGGGAAATGAAAGTTCCAGACGAAGCGTTGCTGGCAGAGAGTTCCATAAAGTTGGGTCTACTCAGTAAAAGGCTGATTGCCTTGTAGAGTCTAATCTAGCAGTGGATGACGAGGGAATATATAATCGCCGGTCATTCAGTGGCCTAAGGAGCCTAGGGGTGCGTACTGGGCTATTGCAGTCGGCAAATATAATGGGATACCTGTGGATAGAATTTTGTGAGTTGGAGTCAAAACCTTATGTTGAATGCAAAAGTTTACTGGGAGTGGTCAAATTTCTTAGCTTGGGTAAAAGGTCTCAGAGCAGTATTTTGTACCAGCTAGGTGTTAAGATGTTTGCACTTTCAGCCTGCTCTGTGGTTTGTCTGCAGCTGCTCTTAAGAGCATTACTTTGGCATTTCCAGCCGGGTTGCCATTGCACTGCCTTGTTTATAAATGTTTACAATGGTAACACTGTGCCACCAGTGGAACTCATCCCAACTGCATGCAGCTAAAGGCTCTGAAACCACTTGCAGGGCCCATCTTGTGAAAAAGGACTAGGACTTCAGCATTTAGAAAAAGGGAGAGGACAATGCATGGTGAGTAGGTGTGAGGAAAGGAGAGGGAAAAAGGGTACCAGGAGAGTGTGGAATGGTGAAGGAGGGTGATGAGGTGGGAAGAGAAAGCGAAGGAGCTGTCTGGGTGGTAGAGAGTATGTTTAGTGGGTGGCAAAACAGAAAGAGAGAGAGAGAAGCTGTTGAGTAGGTGAGGGCGAATTGGGATGAAATCTAAAGGGTGGAGGTAGAGTGGAGTGGAGTGGAGAGAAAGTCTGGGCACTGTAGAAAAACACAAGGAATCTGGAACGATGTTGGTATGTATACTGGGGAGGGCTGGTGGGATGAAAAAGGAGGAGGATGCTGGGCAGGGAGAGAGAGAAAATGGATGTTGTATACTATGGGCAAGGAGTAAAGGTAGGTAGATTATGGGCAGAGGATGAAGGGCAAAAGTGAACGGGATGCAGTTTCAGAGTTACTGCTGCCATGGAAGGGAGCACTCTATTGGATGAAGCCATAATTGGTAGGATGGAGTGCTGTACTGGAGCTACCATTGGTAGGTACGTTGGTGGGAGGAGGGGGTGGCACAAGTCTGAAGGCTGGACTAGCCCTAGGCCTGTGAACTTCTGCCAGGCTACCAGTCAGCTAGGGTGAGGAGTGCAGACTGTAGAGAAAAGGCATGCAAGTATAGTACATGGCATGCAAATTGTATTTTCCTTTAATTCCTTATTGTTAGTCAAGCACTGACACAAATCATCTAACAAGGATTGAAATCTTCCTCACTAGATAGATTAAAGAAAAAAAAATGTGCAAGATATTTTTGCATTGGAGACTGCCAGGAAAGGGGATAGTTTAGATGACCTCATAAGATCCCTTCCAGCCCTCTTTTGCTTTGATTCTATTAAACAGAATATAAGAACAAGCATTTTGCTACCATGAAAACCTCTCAAAAAGAGAAAATCATTGCTTAGAAGTTAGCACTTCTAGTGAGCCAAAACCAAGAATAAAATCTTTTTTACCTCAAAAGTTATTAAGTGTTGCAGATGTGGCAGGCATGACCAGTCCTGATATTCTGATCTATTTATGGCATGCCAACACAAAAAAGCAATGTTAAAGAAACCCATTCACTGGGCCTCTGGCTTCTTGTGAAAGAAATGCTTCCTTTTCTAGCCCCTCCTTAGCACAAAATGATAAAGAACAGCAGCAGTAAAAATAAATGGAAAAAGCGATCTCTGTTCTACTGAACCTCATGAGAGTCGAGATTAACAGTAGCATTAATGAAATAGCAGAGAAGCAATTATCAGACTAGTCTAATGGCACAGTGTCAGTGCTGTGTACTGCCAACCAGAGGACATAGGTTCAGTCCTTGGGGCTGGACTCTGCTCTATGGCCTGGCCAGGGCTGTGAATGCTTTGGTCATAGACTATCATATAAGTTTGACAAGCTACAGCTTATGGCTTCACATTACAAGGGGCCTAACAACCTAAAATATATTTCCCAATTAATTAAGGGAGGCCCTATTAAATGTTACAACTTAGGGGCCACAATATGCATACTCTCAATCTGCTCTGACAGTGATAACACCTAATGGCAAGACTCATGGTCCTCATTAGTCATTATTGGTTCTAGAGGGAAATACAGATTTTGACCCCTGAGCTAGGTTAGGATATAAAATGTGTGTGTGTGTTGGGGGGGGGGGGGGGGGGTACAAACTTATGACTAAACGGTCTTGGTAGTATTGCCAAATAGAAGCTGGTTGTGATTGAGTTAGAAAATCCTCTCTCCTTTCCAAAAACCACACATAATTACACACAGTGCTGACCAAAAATAGTCCTGAAAGATGTCAGCTTCATTTTGTGAAATGTTAATTCCAAGGAAGAAACAGAACTCCCTTTATAGTCCTAGAGGGAAAGGAGTTTAAGCAACCTAGATCCTGGTGGAGACTGGTAAGATTGGCCTTTGCATTTGTAAATTGAGTGGACAGTGTCCCATAATACCTACTGCTAGGGGTCATTCTGCCATTGACCCTTCGGTTTAAATTGATCTGATCTTATTCCTCTTTCTTTGTGAACAAGCAAGTAACCACACTCCTGGAGCAAACAGTATGATCTTGTACTGTGGGTGAAATTAAAGTAAAAGCGCTCAAACTTAAACCATATATTGCAAATAAAGTATCTCCAACAAAGAGAGGTATCTCAGACAGAGGTACTAGGTCAATATTCAAAAGCACTTATGAGGCTGACAAAAGTGCTTCTTTTTAAAATTCTGTGTCATTTGAATGGATAATTATGGATGTATAAATTGTTACACAGCGAAAATGATCTGCCTGAAAAGGGAGAAGTATTTGGGGGCATTTCAGGGGCAGCACCAGTTAGATGCATAACTTATTCATCTTAGTGGTAGTGTTCAGCAGCTAAATGTGTAAGTTAGATGGCCAAGTGGGCTGTACAAATAGCAGGTATAACCTGAACTAACACCCTAATGGGCCGATGATCAAAAGCAAACGCAGGTGCTAGAGGCTGCTAGTGCCATACTAGCGCCTGAGTTTGCTACCGCCCCATGATCAGAGCCCCCGAGCGCGTGAAAATGCACTCGGGGGCTCTGAATGCAACTAGCATGCAAATGCATGCAAAACAGGGCTAAACATATTCATCCCCAATGATCAGCGACCAGCACGCCAAAGATTGGCTCTCTGGCCGCAGCAAACCCTACGCCAGCTCAGAGCTGACATTAGTGTTTGTAGACCATTGGGGAGGAATGAGGAGCCCTGTCCAGCATGCTAGCAGGCCCCCATTTTCCCCAATGCAGCAGCCCCCGCAGGAACCAAGAGCCAACCTGACTGCCCCCCCCTCCAGCAACAGGGAGCTGGTCCACCCGACTCCCCCGACACTCCAGCCCCCCTAACCCTCCCCCCAACATTCCTTGGATGTCCCTGGTGGTCCAGTGGGCTGCGGGTGACTACCCCCCCAACCTGGTGGTCTATTGCCCCCCACCTTAAGGTGGAGGAGGGAGGTGGCCTTCTTCCTCTTCCATCGGCACTGCCTGCAAAATGGTGGCGCCCAATCCTGCCCAATGCATCCTGGGATGCACCGGGCGTGGCTTCATACCATATAAGGGAGCTTCAGGCACAATCCTCCCACACTTCTACCCCATGATCAGAGAGAATTGCATGCTTAAATTTGCATGCAATTATCTCTGATCATAGGTCCGGTAAAGCCCCATGCTGTTCCAACGCTATTTTTAGAGCGCTGTTTGGAACAGCGTAGGGCTTTTGATCATCTGCCTATAAGACCTTAACATACTAATTGACAGCAGATAAAGACTTGAATGCTCTATTCAGTCTGCCCAACAGTCACATTCATTACCAATTCAATTTCTTTGGTGTTTCTGGGACAGAGACCATAGAAGTCCACCCGGCTCTGTCCTTATGTTACAACTACTGGAGTTGCTGTCAAAGCCCACTCCAGCCTATCCAAGTCTGTCTTGTCATTTACGAGACAAGGACTGTAAAAGTCTGCCCGGCTCTGTCCTTAAGTTCCAAACCACTGGAGTTTCCGTCGAAGCTCTCTTCAGCCCATCCTAAATCAGATCATCATATGTGAGACTCAGACCATACAAGTCAGCCCAGCACCAGCCTTAGTTGATGGAGCCAGAATTGCCATCTAAGCACCACTTGACATCAAACACATATGCAACCCTTTACATTTTGTATTTTTTATATCATTAATTTTCTAAGTAGAGATTCTCTGTGTTCATGCCATGCCTTTTTGAACTCCATCACAGTTTTTTTTCCACCACCTCCCTCGAGAGGTAAGTCCAAGCATCCACCACCCTCTCTGTGAAAAAGAATTTTCTAATATTACTCCTGTCTACCACCCCGCAACCTTGATGTAGTAAGCAGTGTGTTAGAATAGTGTGCTTTACTCCCTATGCATTAAACAAATGGCATGCAAATTACAGTGACATTAAGAAGTGTGTGCTGACAGAATACAACAGCACACACTGCAGAGGAAATATGCAGATGTTGCTGAATCATGAGTGAAATGTCTCTTTTCCTCTCAGTGCATTAGACTTCTTCATCTGTGCCCCCCACCATTCCCTATCCCCTCCCTGTAAATTTCCATGCTGGAACCAGGGGCATAGCTAGACACCCAATTTTGGGCAGGCCTGAGCCCCAACTGGGTGGGCACGACAACCCCACCCCCTGCCGCACCTCCCTACCCTGTATCTCTCCCCTCCCAGTTAATCGGGGAGGGGGAGGGTCACTTAACTCCACTCCCCTTACCTTCCCCCGGTACTTTTAAATCTTTTAGGCCGTCACTGGCAGTGAGCAGCAACTCATTTCCCTTGCTCCCACAGCTCTGAACCTTCACTCTTATGTAATTTCCTGGTCCTGCGAACAGGAGGTTGCACCAGAGGGAAGACTCGGGCCAGCGCAAACAGGGGGAATGTGTAGCTACTCACTTCCAGTGAAGAACTAAAGGATTTAAAGGTTCAGGTGGTCAGAGGAGTGGAATTAAGTAACCTCCCAATCGTCTGGGGAGAGAGATGCTGGGAGTCTTCAGCTGGTGGAGCTTGTGGATCCCTGCCAGCCACTTCACTGCTGTGCTGCTGCTGGGTGGGCCTAAGTCCAAAGTGGGTGGGCCTGTGCTCGCCTAGTCCCCCATCCCACATTGGCTACACCACTAACTGGAGCCCCAGACACCCCAAACTACCTGTAGATGCCTGCAACCCCCTTGGAACTATCTGTCGAGGGCATCTGGCATGGGTACTTGGCACATGAAGAAAGACCCATGACTTGAGAGGCTTAGACCCTGCCTCTGGTCCAATAGTTACTTGATCTGGGAGGCATTTAGTGGCATCCTCCCTTCATCATATAATTTGGCAGACTGGCCCCTAGTGTTGCATCCTAACACAGTGCTAAGTGTCAGGTGCCACCATTTTCCAAGATGCCCTGACCTGGGATGCCATGACTTGAGAGTGCCCAGGCCAGAATTACCCTGAACCAAATAGTTCTGGGGCTGCTGGTAGTGGTGGGATTGCTGAAGTCCAGTGGTTTTGGAGGTGTTGGGGGAGGGGGGGAGGTCAGGGAATGTTTGGGGATGGGATTGGACACCCTCCAACACCCTTTTGTGCCATACTGCTTTTTTACAGGAGCCCTGAGCTGGTATAAAGATTCAGCACTACAAGATGAGTGAGTAATTTCAAATTCAGTTTTTTTTTTTGTATGCATTTTGCATGCCTAGTGCACTACTGTTAAGCATCTGGTTTTACTGATGATGTTCCTGCACTAAAAATTCTTACTACATTAGGATTATAGCAAGAAAATCTTAGGTAAACTTCTGTGCTATAGCACAGCTTTCTGCACTAGGGAAATCAGACAGGAAGTGGGGGGGGGGGGGTGGATGGGGGGTCTGCATTTCAGCTTTCCCTCTCTGATAAGAGTTTCCTCTGGCATCCTGATAGGCAGCTCCTGCAGTAGGCAGCTTCCTCTGTATGAAATCTGTTATATGTGGAAATTGTATTATGCTTTCTTTGGCCATTCTGAGGTAAGACTTTTTTTTGTTTGTTTGTTTCACTCTTCTTCTGAATGGAAACTTGAGGCAGGCAAACCCAACACTCTGTAAAAGCAGAAAAACAAAGAAAAAAAAAAAAAACAGCACCCAGACTTTCGGGGACATTCTAGTAATTATCTGTGAGAACAGCAGATCTCACAGATAATTGATCTCAGTCTTGATCCAAGAGGAAGACTCTGATCTCAGTCTTCCTCTTGGATAAAATGAACAGCAGATCATTTTATCCAAGAGGAAGACTGAGATCAGAGTCCTTTTGTTTCTTCTCTGTGTGTTGTGCCAGTGGCCTTCCCTCTGCAGTTAACCCTATATTGGCTAGAACTCAAGGTTCCAAAAAAAGTTTTTTTTTTTTTAAACTGTAAAACCATCCTATATAATAATTATCACCTCCAACGTTCTGAGGCTGCCTGGAACCATGGATTCCGGCCAGAGCTGCTCAGGAAAGTGGAGTAGATAAAAGTGACGTCATTCCTGAAGTGCCACTGATTGGCTGCGCCTCCAGCCCGACGCCTAGCAACAAAACGCGATCCAAGCAAACGGTGACCCAGCCAGCAGCAAACAGCGACTCAGGCAGGGGGAGGAGTGTTTTACTCCTCCCCCTGCCTAGGAATTGTTGCAAACTGCCTGCCAACCTACAGAACTAACCGCCCCCAATCAGAGAGCACAAAGAGGGAGGGCAGCAACACGGCGAATGAGTGTCGGAGAGGACGAAGCGGAGGAGGCGGGTGAGGGCTCAGGGCGGGGGGCGGGGTCCGATTCCAGCGCGGCCGTCATCCCCGTTCACTCAAAAGAAAGCAAGCAAACCTATGACATGCTGCAGGATGTTCAATAGACAGGAGAGGAAGTGAACAAAGCAAGTCTATGGCAAGGGTGTATCTGCGTGGGGCCTCAGGGGCCTGGGCCCCCGCAGATTTTGGCCTGAACCCCCCTACTGCCATCAACCCTCCCCCGCTGCCGTTGCTTACTTTTGCTGGCGGGGGACCCCAACCCCCGCCAGCCGAGGTCCGCTTCCACCTGCCGCTGCCTTAAAAACTACTTCTTCAGCCGGCGGGGGACCCCAAACCCCCGCCAGCCGCCCCGCGTTGTTTAAAGTTCATCTTCGGCCTCCGTGGCCGTGCTGCTGTTGATAGGAGGCGCTGTTGAATACACTTCGGAGTCTGACGTCGTTGTACGTTGTACGTGCTGCGACGTCAGACTCCGAAGTGTATTCAACAGCGCCTCCTATCAACAGCAGCATGGCCACGGAGGCCGAAGATGAACTTTAAACACCGCGGGGCGGCTGACGGGGGTTTGGGGTCCCCCGCCGGCTGAAGAAGTAGTTTTTAAGGCAGCGGCAGGTGGAAGCGGACCTCGGCTGGCGGGGGTTGGGGCCCCCCGCCAGCAAAGGTATGCAACGGCAGCGGGGGAGGGTTGGCGGCAGGAGGGGGTGGAGAGAGTCATTGGTGGCGGTGGGGGCTCTGACAATGGCCGGGGGGGGCTAAAATGTGCCCCCTCCCTCTGGCTCTGGCCCCCCCTACCGCCGGAGTCCAGATACGCCCCTGGTCTATGGTAAGCAAGGAAGCCCATTGGTTAATCTCTGATTCCACTCCCCAAAGCAGCAGTCATCCCTATACACACACACAAAAAAAAAAGAAACCTAGGAGCTGCTTCTCGTCGTTTTTACAGCTGTTTCCACTGGACAAAAAGCTGTGACCTTTTCCGCCGCTGCCCACCCCCCGCTGAGCCCACCCGCCCTCAGCTCCCCGACCTTTCCATTCCTGCCATGGCCGCCCGGCGTAAACCTTTTTAAATTGCAGCGAAGGCTCACCTCCGCTCCAGCATTTCCCTTCTCGCTCAGTGTCCCGCCTTCCTCTGATGAGGTATTTCCTGTTTCCGCGAGGGCGGGACACTGAGCGAGAAGCGAGAAGGGAAAGGCAGGCTGGAGCGGAGGTGAGCTGTCGCTTCAACTTCTAATTGTGCAAGGAAGTGTTTGATGACTAACATGCTTTTCTCTTATCTGCTTAGAAAAATGTTGTGCAATCTGTGCTTAGGACTTGACGGTGGGGGTGGGGGGGATCGGAAGATTACTGATGGAAAATCTTGCGGGCTGCAGGGAATTCTGCTGTAGAAAGGAAGCTTCAGCTCTGGGCAGCCCCCCCCCCCCCCCCCCCCGTGTGTTTTTCACTTCTAACAGGTATAGGAAAGTTCAGTGCACTTCATGCTTTACAGTGAGTTCCTCATTCCCCTGCTTCTGAAAAGTTTCCCAGCTTCACTCAGATTGAAGTTCCTTTTGATTAAAATTTATAGAGAAGAGGATGGGATTTATCAAGCAACCAGATCTGATTAATGAGGTCGTTTTGGGGTTTTTTTATTTTGTGTATTCCTTGTCACCTGAGATAACTAACAGCCTGGATAAACTTATCTTCCTTTGCTTCTAGTTCCCTGCTAGGGTATTATATCAAGCTTTCTCTTCCTGCTGATCTGAACTCCCAGGGAACTGTGAGATTTAACCCTTACCTGAGAGGTTGGGACCGCAGTAGATTAAGGGCAGATGGAGGAAGGATAGGGACAGGGCTACAAGTGGTAGACAGGACACATAAGGACACAAGAGGATGGTGGACATGGTGAGAGAAAAAATATCAAATGGAAAGAAAACACTGCATAAAACAGAAGACGCTGGGACCAAAGCAAATAGAATAACTAAATGCTCAGACAACAAAGGTAGAAAAAAGTATTTTATTCAGAATTTATTAATTGGAATATGTCAGCTTTTGGAAATGTGTATCTGTGATATTTTGCAGGTAAGTTTCAATTTTTCTAGTATTACTGCATGCTGAGTCTGACTTCTTGAGGTAACTTTCCAGTTCAGTATTTTGCTTTCATATCTGTTGTATCATGTGTTTTTCATGTGTGATCAAGATCCAGTATTCTGCTAGTGTGTAGTATTTGCAGCCCTTTTTGTTTTGTTTTTTGTTTCACTAGGTTGTGTACTGGTGTTTTAGAGCCCAGTGTAATTATAGTGCTGCCTTTCCACGCATTAGGTTTTAGCTTGTCCTGTCCTTGGAATTAGTGCTGTTATGGTTTGGAAGGTTATGAGTGTGTTTTTGCAGAAGTTTGTGTATAGTGTTTTGCAGTGGAGAGAGATTGTGTGTTGGCCTTACTGAGGTGGCACCAAAACATCAGAAAGTGTGTAGAGCCTAAATCATGACACACTACCTCTTGAAGGATTTACATATGGTCGTTAATAAAAGGAGCTCATTGTGAACACTATCCACCCTAAAAGGGTGTTTTGTGGCTCTACATGAGAATTATATTATGATCCCTTGTTTCATATTGACGACGGTCTGCATTATTTATGGTACAGTAAGGTTCTGAGTGTGTTTTTGCACAAAGTTGTGCATAGTGTTTTGCAGTTGAGCGATTGTGGTTAGTATATGCTTTGAGCAACCACTTTATTCTTTGACATATGATACATATCTAAATTTAATAAAAGGTATTAATTGTGACTTATTTTTACTTATTTTTGTTCTGTGTGGTCAGACAATTATGGAGGTAAGTTCAGCCCCTGGCCCCACCCCTAACCCCACCCCCCTTTAGCCTCCCCAAAGAATTGGGCCACCGACCATCAGAGGTAGAGAAGCTCTGCAGACAAAGGGTTTAAACCCAGTTCAGCACACATACAGAAAGCTGAGGCAGAGAATAAGGCAATTAACAGGGAACCAGAGAAGCTCTGCAGACAAAGGGTTAAACCCAGCTCAGAACACAAACAGAAAGTGGAGGCACACACAGGATGGTAACTGAAAGCACAAAGAAAAACAAACAAACAACCACCACAGAGAGAAACAAGGGACAGGACCAGACAAGCAGCAATAAACAAATAATTCAGCACATAAGATAAATTTAAAATTGAACTAAATTAATTATCCCATTAATTTCTTGCTATGTCTAGGCAGTCCAGCTTAAATTAACTGGGCATCTCTTGTCTACTCTTAGGTGGGCAGGGATCAACCACAGCTTGCACTGCTTCTAAGAAGGGAACAGGACTTGCTGAAAATGACCTCAGGAGAGGAAACCAGTGATGCTAAAGAAGCTTCGAACATAATAAATAAACCACATGGGATGAAGTACTTAAAAGATTTCCATTATTGTATTTGTAAGGTACAGCCCTGAAATGTTAATTAGCACATTCTGCCCCTCTTCCAAAGAGTTCATTAGAAGTTTCTTGTTTGGTTCCTGAACACTCAAAGCCCGTTCATTAGGTGAGCCAAGATTAAAGACTTGTTTTAACTTTGATTGAATGAAGAGCTCAAAAATTTACCATAATTATACAAAGTGCATCAACAATAGCTGAAAGTGCAAAACGCCAGTGTACGTGGGTCTGTAAAACTGCCTTCTTTACCAGGCGCACACACAGGTAACTGGAAATGCACTCGTGTGCTTTATAAAAATGCATTAACACTGTCAGATTTGTTGCAAACAGCAATCCACATCCTAACACTCCTAAGAACTGCTCATTACCCTACCAGCTTCCTTCTTGCCTAAAAAGAACCCTTATTAAAGCATAAAAGTGCTGTATCTTGCATAATATCCAAAACGATTTCCAGTCTATCAGTATTGCAAAGGAAATACATCTCCGGGAGAACTGACCCAGTCATTCCTGAGACCTGGAAAATTATTACCATACCTTGTATAATCAAGAGAAGAAGGCAGTTTCTTCTTATCTCTTTCATAATAAAGAAGTGAAGCTGAATGCAAACAGCTTTCTTCAAAAGGATTAAACGTGAATGAGCTAGAAGGTTTCTGCACACTTCAGCTGAAGTCTGGGGTTGCTTCCAACTCTGCTATTGCTGCTGCCTAAGGTTCAGTCAGAAACACTGGTGTCTGACACATGAGCAGCCAGCCTGCACCTCTCTCTCTCTCATACTCCCTCCTTCCTTTCTCCTGCCTGTACCGCCCACCACCATCCCCATCCTCGCCCTGACAAGCCCTGACCCTGGACTGTCTCAGGCACACCGCCTCACCAGCAGGAAGGAAGTCCGGGGCAGACAGAAGGTGAGGACAACAAGCTGAGTTTAACCCAGTCCATACTATGAAACAGAATTATGATGCGAGTACTGCACAAAAGTTATACTCAAAAACCTGAATAGAAAATATTAAATTGAAAAAAAAAAGTGAAACACAAGTATACTGAAAGCAATACTTTTACACTCCTTCCATAGTTTTTTGATTACCTAATGTGAGCCACATTGAACTCAAGATTCCTTGGGATAATGTGAGTTCTCCGAGGACAAGCAGGCTGCTTGTTCTCACTGATGGGTGACGTCCACGGCAGCCCCTCCAATCGGAAACTTCACTAGCAAAGTCCTTTGCTAGCCCTCGCGCGCCCGCGCGCACCGCGCATGCGCGGCCGTCTTCCCGCCCGAAACCGGCTCGAGCCGGCCAGTCTTCTTTTGTCCGCACTCGGTACGGTCGTGTTTCGCCGTGTCGGGCCCCGGAAAGTTGACCTCGCGCGTCCAAATTGTTTTTTGAGCGTGTTTTTTCTTCGGAAAAGCTTTTTCTAAAGTCGGGAAGTGCTCCGGAAACCCTCCACCGGGTTTCGTGTCAATCCTCCCCGTACTTCCAGCTTTTTGCCCCGGTAAGTTTTCTTTCGTCGTCGGGGTAGGCCTCTTTTTGGCCTCGGTCGAGATTTTTCTCCCTCTAAATTTTGGTGCTTCAATTTTCGCCATTTCGGCTTTTGATTTCGCCGGCGTGATTTTTCCGCCCATGACATCGAAGCCTTCCAGCGGCTTCAAGAAGTGCACCCAGTGCGCCCGGGTTATCTCGCTCACTGATCGACACTCGTCGTGTCTTCAGTGTCTGGGGGCCGAGCACCGCCCTCAGAACTGCAGTCTGTGTTCCCTGCTTCAAAGGCGGACTCAGGTAGCGAGACTAGCCCAGTGGAACGTGTTGTTCTCGGGCTCTTCGTCGGCATCGGCACCGGGATCTTCGAGTGCATCGACGTCGTCAGCGTCCAGACCATCTTCCTCGGCCGCCCTTGCATCGAGGCATCGGGCCTCTGCATCGGCGCCGAGACATCGGATAGCTGCATCGACGTCGGTGGTACCAGGACCTCGTCTGCTGATGTCGTCGGACGGTGGTGCATCGGGTGGAGTGCAGGTGAGGGCTGTCCATTCCCCTGCTGGTGGCGGTGAGCCCTCGGGTGGGTCTCCTCCTACCCTGAGGGCTCCTGCGGTACAGCCCCCCCGAGATCGACCCTCTTCGGTCTCGGCCCCGAGGAAGCGACGGGTGGATTCGACGTCCTCCTCGTCGGTGCCGGGGAGCTCCGGTGACATGCTTCGGAAGAAGTCGAAGAAGCATCGACACCGGTCCCCTCCCCGCGTCGGCACCGAGAGCTCTGGGTCGCCGAGGGAGTCGGCACCCAGCAGGCATCGGCACCGAGAGGACCGCTCACCCTCTGTTCAGGAGGTGTCGATGCGCTCTGCTCTGGACAGCCCGGAACAGCCTCCACGCCCGGAACAGGTACTGACGTCGACGCCTGCATCGACCTCCATGCCTTTCTCTGCAGCCGCTCTGAACGAGAGCTTCCGGGCCGTTCTCCCAGAGATTCTGGGGGAGCTGTTGCGCCCTACCCCTCCGGTACCGGCGGTGCTTGCGCCTCCGGTACCGTCGAGCGTGGCGCCGGCTGGCCCATCGCCCGGGGTGAGGTCCCCGACGTCGGTACCGCGTGCGGTGCCGACTGCGGCCACCTCCCAGGAGGGCTCCCCGACTACGTCGGCGGAGGGAGCTTCGCCGATGCGGGCGAGGGAGTCTACCTCTCGACGCCCCCATCGTGGACGTGGCTCCACGGAGTCGAGCCGGGCCCGGTTGCAGACGCAGGTCCGTGAACTTGTGTCTGACACCGAGGGTGAGGCCTCGTGGGAAGAAGAAGAAGATCCCAGATATTTCTCTGACGAGGAGTCTGAGGGTCTTCCTTCTGATCCCACTCCCTCTCCTGAAAGACAGCTTTCTCCTCCTGAGAGTCTGTCTTTTGCTTCCTTTGTCCGGGAGATGTCTACGGCCATCCCCTTCCCGGTGGTTGTGGAGGACGAGCCCAGGGCTGAAATGTTTGAGCTCCTGGACTATCCTTCTCCACCTAAGGAAGCGTCCACTGTTCCCTTGCATCATGTCCTAAAAAAGACATTGCTTGCGAACTGGACGAAACCTCTAACTAATCCCCACATCCCCAAGAAGATCGAGTCCCAGTACCGGATCCATGGGGACCCAGAGCTGATGCGCACCCAGTTGCCTCACGACTCTGGAGTTGTGGATCTGGCCCTAAAGAAGGCTAAGAGTTCTAGAGAGCATGCTTCGGCGCCCCCGGGCAAAGACTCTAGAACCTTAGACTCCTTTGGGAGGAAGGCCTACCATTCCTCTATGCTCGTGTCCAAGATCCAGTCTTACCAGCTCTACACGAGCATCCACATGCGGAACAATGTGCGGCAGTTGGCGGGCTTGGTTGATGCTCTTCCCCCTGAGCAAGCCAAGCCTTTTCAGGAGGTGGTCAGGCAGCTGAAGGCGTGCAGAAAATTCCTGGCCAGAGGAGTTTATGACACTTTTGATGTTGCGTCCAGGGCCGCTGCTCAAGGTGTGGTGATGCGCAGGCTCTCATGGCTGCGTGCCGCCGACCTGGAGAATAGAATCCAGCAGCGGATTGCGGACTCGCCTTGCCGTGCGGATAACATTTTTGGCGAAAAAGTCGAACAGGTGGTAGAGTCTCTCCACCAGCGGGACACCGCATTCGACAAATTCGCCCGCCGGCAGCCTTCAGCTTCTACCTCTATAGGTAGACGATTTTTCGGGGGAAGGAAGACTGTTCCCTATACTTCTGGCAAGCGTAGGTACAATCCTCCTTCCCGACAGCCTGCGGCCCAGGCTAAGCCCCAGCGCGCTCGCTCTCGTCAGCAGCGTGCGCCTCAGCAAGGCCCCGCGGCTCCCCAGCAAAAGCAAGGGGCGAGCTTTTGACTGGCTCCAGCAGAGCATAGCCGACATCCAAGTGTCAGTGCCGGGCGACCTGCCAGTCGGAGGGAGGTTGAAAGCTTTTCACCAAAGGTGGCCTCTCATAACCTCCGATCTGTGGGTTCTCCAAATAGTCCGGCAAGGATACACCCTCAATTTGGCCTCAAAACCTCCAAATTGTCCACCGGGAGCTCAGTCTTACAGCTTCCAGCACAAGCAGGTACTTGCAGAGGAACTCTCCGCCCTTCTCAGCGCCAATGCGGTCGAGCCCGTGCCATCCGGGCAAGAAGGGCTGGGATTCTATTCCAGGTACTTCCTTGTGGAAAAGAAAACAGGGGGGATGCGTCCCATCCTAGACCTAAGGGCCCTGAACAAGTATCTCATAAAAGAAAAGTTCAGGATGCTTTCCCTGGGCACCCTTCTCCCCATGATTCAGCAAAACGATTGGCTATGCTCTCTGGACTTGAAGGATGCCTATACACACATCCCGATACTGCCAGCTCACAGACAGTATCTGCGATTTCAGCTGGGCACACGCCACTTCCAGTACTGTGTGCTACCCTTTGGGCTCGCCTCTGCACCCAGGGTGTTCACAAAGTGCCTAGCTGTGGTAGCAGCGGCGCTTCGCAGGCTGGGGGTGCACGTGTTCCCATATCTCGACGATTGGCTGGTGAAGAACACATCCGAGGCAGGAGCCCTGCAGTCCATGCAGATGACTATTCGCCTCCTGGAGCTACTGGGGTTTGTGATAAATTACCCAAAGTCCCATCTTCTCCCAGTGCAGAAACTCGAATTCATCGGAGCCCTGCTGGATTCTCGGACGGCTCGCGCCTATCTCCCAGAGACGAGAGCCAACAACTTGTTGTCCCTCGTCTCGCGGGTGCGAGCGTCCCAGCAGATCACAGCTCGGCAGATGTTGAGATTGCTGGGCCACATGGCCTCCACAGTTCATGTGACTCCCATGGCCCGCCTTCACATGAGATCTGCTCAATGGACCCTAGCCTCCCAGTGGTATCAGGCCGCTGGGGGTCTAGAGGACGTGATCCACCTGTCCACGAGTTTTCTCGAATCCCTGTTTTGGTGGACGATTTGCTCCAATTTGACTCTGGGACGTCCCTTCCAAATTCCTCAGCCACAAAAAGTGCTGACCACGGATGCGTCTCTCCTGGGATGGGGAGCTCATGTCGATGGGCTTCACACCCAAGGAAGTTGGTCCCTCCAAGAACGCGATCTACAGATCAATCTTCTGGAGTTGCGAGCGATCTGGAACGCTCTGAAGGCTTTCAGAGATCGGCTGTCCCACCAAATTATCCAAATTCAGACAGACAATCAGGTTGCCATGTACTATGTCAACAAGCAGGGGGGCACCGGATCTCGCCCCCTGTGTCAGGAAGCCGTCAGCATGTGGCTCTGGGCTCGCCGTCAGGGCATGGTGCTCCAAGCCACATATCTGGCAGGCGTAAACAACAGTCTGGCCGACAGGTTGAGCAGGATTATGCAACCTCACGAGTGGTCGCTCAATTCCCGTGTAGTGCGACAGATCTTCCAGGCGTGGGGCACCCCCCTGGTGGATCTCTTCGCATCTCAAGTGAACCACAAGGTCCCTCAGTTCTGTTCCAGGCTTCAGGCCCACGGCAGACTGGCGTTGGATGCCTTCCTCCTGGATTGGGGGGAAGGTCTGCTGTATGCTTATCCTCCCATACCTCTGGTGGGGAAGACTTTGTTGAAACTCAAGCAAGACCGAGGCACCATGATTCTGATTGCTCCCTTTTGGCCGCGTCAGATCTGGTTCCCTCTTCTTCTGGAGTTATCCTCCGAAGAACCGTGGAGATTGGAGTGTTTTCCGACCCTCATCACGCAGGACGACGGGGCTCTTCTGCATCCCAACCTCCAGTCCCTGGCTCTCACGGCCTGGATGTTGAGGGCGTAGACTTTGCCTCTTTGGGTCTGCCAGAGGGTGTCTCCCGCATCTTGCTTGCTTCCAGGAAAGACTCCACTAAGAGAAGTTACTTCTTTCATTGGAGGAGGTTTGCCGTCTGGTGTGACAGCAAGGCCCTAGATCCTCGCTCTTGTCCTACACAGACCCTGCTTGAATACCTTCTGCACTTGTCTGAGTCTGGTCTCAAGACCAACTCCGTAAGGGTTCACCTTAGTGCAATCAGTGCATACCATTACCAAGTGGAAGGTAAGCCGATCTCAGGACAGCCTTTAGTTGTTCGCTTCATGAGAGGTTTGCTTTTGTCAAAGCCCCCTGTCAAGCTTCCTACAGTGTCATGGGATCTCAATGTCGTTCTCACCCAGCTGATGAAACCTCCTTTTGAGCCACTGAATTCCTGCAATCCGAAGTACTTGACCTGGAAGGTCATTTTCTTGGTGGCAGTTACTTCGGCTCGTAGAGTCAGCGAGCTTCAGGCCCTGGTAGCCCAGGCCCCTTACACCAAATTTCATCATAACAGAGTAGTCCTCCGCACTCACCCTAAGTTTCTGCCAAAGGTCGTGTCGGAGTTCCATCTGAACCAGTCAATTGTCTTGCCAACATTCTTTCCCCGTCCTCATTCCTGCCCTGCTGAACGTCAGCTGCACACATTGGACTGCAAGAGAGCATTGGCCTTCTACCTGGAGCGGACACAGCCCACCAGACAGTCCGCCCAATTGTTTGTTTCTTTTGACCCCAATAGGAGGGGAGTGGCTGTAGGGAAACGCACCATATCCAATTGGCTAGCAGATTGCATTTCCTTCACTTACGCCCAGGCGGGGCTGGCTCTTGAGGGTCATGTCACGGCTCATAATGTCAGAGCCATGGCTGCGTCGGTAGCCCACTTGAAGTCAGCCTCCATTGAAGAAATTTGCAAAGCTGCGACGTGGTCATCTGTCCACACATTCACATCTCATTACTGCCTGCAGCAGGATACCCGACATGACAGTCGGTTCGGGCAGTCAGTTCTTCAGAACCTGTTTGGGCTTTAGGATCCAACTCCACCCCCCGAGGGCCTTGTTTGTTCTGTTCCAGGCTGCACTCTCAGTTAGTTGGTAAATTTTTTAGGTCAATCTCAGTTATGTCCTCGCCGTTGCGAGGTCCAATTGACCATGGTTGTTGTTTTGAGTGAGCCTGGGGGCTAGGGATACCCCATCAGTGAGAACAAGCAGCCTGCTTGTCCTCGGAGAAAGCGAATGCTACATACCTGTAGAAGGTATTCTCCGAGGACAGCAGGCTGATTGTTCTCACAAACCCGCCCGCCTCCCCTTTGGAGTTGTGTCTTCCCTTGAAGTGTATTGTCTTGCTACATACTGGACTGGCCGGCTCGAGCCGGTTTCGGGCGGGAAGACGGCCGCGCATGCGCGGTGCGCGCGGGGGCTAGCAAAGGACTTTGCTAGTGAAGTTTCCGATTGGAGGGGCTGCCGTGGACGTCACCCATCAGTGAGAACAATCAGCCTGCTGTCCTCGGAGAATACCTTCTACAGGTATGTAGCATTCGCTATATAAACAGTAAATAAATAAAATATATATATATATATATATATATATATATATATATATATATATATATATATATATAGACTGTCTCTCTCATTCTATAATATAAGCATATGCTTAAATTATAGAATACTAGCACTTATGTGCATAAATGTTATAGAATTGTGCATAGGTGCTAGGTGGGCGATAAGCAGTACTACTACTTAACATTTATAAAGCGCTACCAGGTTTACGCAGCGCTGTACAATTTAACACAGAGGACAGTCTCTGCTCGAAGGAGCTTACAATCTAAAGGACAAAAAAGTGCAATCAAATTGGGGCAGTCTAGATTTCCTGAATAGATGAATAATGGTTAGGTGCCGAAAGCGACATTGAAGAGGTGGGCTTTGAGCACGGATTTGAAGATGGGCAGGGAGGGGGCTTGGCGTATGGGCTCAGGGAGTTTATTCCAAGCATAGGATGAGGCGAGGCAGAAAGGGCGGATCCTGGAGTTGGCGGTGGTGGAGAAGGGTACTGAGAGGAGGGATTTGTCCTGTGAGCGGAGGTTACAGGTAGGAGCGTAAGGGGAGATGAGGGTAGAGAGGTAATGAGGGGCTGCAGATTGAGTGCATTTGTAGGTTAATAAGAGAAGCTTGAATTGTATGCGGTACCTGATCGGAAGCCAGTGAAGTGACTTGAGGAGAGGGATGATATGAGCATATCGATCTAGGCGGAAGATAAGACACGCAGCAGAATTCTGAACGGATTGAAGAGGGTATAGATGGTTAAGTGGGAGGCCAGTGAGGAGTAGGTTGCAGTAGTCAAGGCGAGAGGTAATGAGAGAGTGGACGAGAGTACGGGTGGTGTGCTCAGAGAGGAAAGGGCGAATTTTGCTAATGTTATAGAGAAAGAAGCGACAGGTCTTGGCTGTCTGCTGGGTATGCGCAAAGAAGAAGAGGGAGGAGTCGAAGATGACTCCGAGGTTGCGGGCAGATGAGACGGGGAGGATGAGGGTGTTTTCGACTGAAATAGAGAGTGGAGGGAGAGGAGAAGTGGGTTTGGGTGGAAAGACAATGAGTTCGGTCTTGGCCATGTTCAGTTTCAGGTGGCGGTTGGACATCCAGGCAGCAATGTCGGATAAGCAGTCCGATACTTTGGCCTGGGTTTCCGCAGTGATGTCAGGTGTGGAGAGATAAAGCTGGGTGTCGTCAGCATAAAGATGATATCAGCGAGCCCAGGGAACAGGGGTAGATTGAGAAAAGAAGGGGTCCAAGGACAGATCCCTGAGGAACACCAACAGAGAGCGGGATGGGTGTAGAGGAAGATCCATGAGAATGTACTCTGAAGGTACGGTGGGGGAGAGAAGAGGAGAACCAGGAGACAACAGAGCCCTGGAATCCAAATGAGGATAGTACGGCAAGGAGTAGATTATGATTGACTGTGTCAAAAGCGGCGGATAGGTCGAGGAGCATGAGGATGGAGTAGTGACCTTTGAATTTTGCAAGGAACAGGTCATTACAGACTTTAGTGAGTGCCGTTTCTGTCAAGTGTAGAGGGCGAAAACCGGATTGCAGCGGATCGAGGATGGCATGAGAGGAGAGAAAAATCAAGGGAGCGGCTGTGAACGGCGCATTCAAGTATCTTGGAGAGGAAGGGTAGGAGGGAGATGGGGCAGTAGTTGGAAGGACAGGTAGGGTCTAGTGATGGTTTTTTTAAGGAGTGGTGTGACTACAGCATGCTTGAAGGTGTCAGGGACAGTTGCAGTGGAGAGAGAGAGGTTAAGGATATGACAGATGGGGGGTGACAGTAGGAGATATGGTGTTTAGTAAGTTGGTGGGGATGGGATCAGAGGAACAGGTGGTGCATTTCGAGGAAGAAAGAAGGTGGGCGGTTTCCTCCTCGGTGATATCAGGAAAAGAGGAGAAGGAGGCCTGGGTTGGTTGGTTGAGGGAGTGGGTTAAAGGGTGAAGAGGAGGAGGTGGCTTGGTAGTGAATTCAAGGTTGATCTGCACCTTGTCGCGGAAGTAGTCAGCCAGTGATTGAGGAGAGAGTGAGGGGGGGGGGGGGGGGGGAGCGGAGGGCACTTTGAGGAGGGAGTTGAGGGTGGCAAAGAGACGAGGGTTGGAGCCGAGAGAATTAGTCAATTGGGTGTAATAGTCCTGTTTGGCAAGGAATAGGGAAGACTGGAAGGAGGATAGCATGAATTTGTAATTAATGAAGCCGGTATGGGTGCGAGATTTCCTCCAGAGGCGTTCAGCAGATCGGGCGCAGGAGCGAAGGTATCGGATGCAAGGTGTCAGCCAGGGCTGGGGATTAGTACGCCTTGTGGGACGGGGGATGGATGGTGCAAGGGTGTCCAGAGCAGAGGAGAGAGTGGCGTTGTAAGCAGAGGCAGCCTTGTCGACAGACTCGGAGGACATGATGGAAGGGAGGAGATTATACTAGAGGGTAAGGTGGGAGGGTCGACAGCCTGGAGATTCCTGAAAGTAGTGGTTAGTGTTGGGCGGGACTGAAGGGGAGGGTGATGAAGTGTGAAGGTGATCAGGTGATGATCGGAGAGAGGAAGAGCTGAGGCGCAGAATTTGGAGGGTGAGCAGGTAGAGGAGAGGACGAGGTCAAGACAATGGCCAGTTTGGTGAGTAGGGGTGGTGGAGCTCAGCTGGAGGTTGAAGGAGGATGTCAGAGTGAGGAACTGAGAAGCGTAAGAGTCGAATAGGTCGTCAACGTGTATGTTAAAGTCTCCAAGAATGAGGGACAGAGATGAGGGTTCAAGAAAAACGGAGAGCCAGGCATCGAAGTTGGTAAGGAAGGAAGAGAGGGACTTATCAGGGGGCGGTAAATGACTGCAACTCTTGAGTGGCAGCGGGTAGAATAGACGGATGGAGTGAACTTCAAAGGACGAGAAGCAGTGAGATTGTGGTAGGAGGAGGGGTTGAAAACTACAGGAGGAGGGGTTGAAAACTACAGGAGGGCGAAAGTAGAAATCCGACGCCTCCTCAGCGGCCAACTGGGTGGGGAGTGTGGGAGAAAAGATAACCTCCATGGCATAGGGCCACGACTGAGGCAGAGTCGTCAGGGGTGAGCCAGGTTCCAGTCAATTGTTTAACATTAGTGAAACATAGCCACAGAGGCATGGTATGGTTGCATTTTTAATATGCTAATACTAGGGCCCAGCTAAGGAACAAGTTATTTTGAGTTAGTCTTCACTGGACCAAACTTGCTTTCCTTGTGCCATCACTATCCAGCAGGATAGGCAGTGTTGTGGAGGATAAAGGATTTTTTTTTTTTTTACATTTATATCACACATTATCCCAAGCAAAGTCGGATTCAGTGTGGCTTACATATAACACATGCTAGAGTATCCCTATAACCAGCCCCTCCAAATGACACACTGATTACGATTTATAACAAATTACTACTCTTCCTATGAAAAGTTATTCTGGTATTATACTTCTGTGTACATCAATATACTGCACAAATCGACATGTTTGAAAATATAAGTGAGATTAAATACAAATGCTACCAATAATAGAGAGTGACAATGTGGATGCAGCAACTCATAGGTTTGCTTGCTTTCTTTTGAGAATGCAGCGATGACAGCTGCGCGAGGAAGAGGAAACAGACAGGCCTAATTGTTTTTAACATTTTGATGTCACTTGGTCTCCTGTCTATTAAAACCTCCTTGGAGCTGCCAGAGGATGGATCATGGGAGCAGGCTAGGGAGATATTTGGCCCTAAGGAGGATGGGGAGCGCTGAAAGAGAAGGGGAAGAAGGTTAACATGGGGAGAGAGAAGGATATAGTAAATGCTGGACAAGGAGGGAGAAGGACACAGAGTCAATACTGGACAGGGCGAGGGTAGGGACACTGGAACACAAAGAGGCAATGCTAGAAAAAAAAGAAATGGGGACACAGGGCACTATGGAAAAGGTGGAAAGATAGGGGCTGTACTGAAAAGGAGGGGGATAGGGACAATGGTGAAAAATGGGTGAGATGGGGACAAAGAGGTAATTCTGGAACAGGGGTAATGCTGGGAAAATGGGGACACAGGACAATGTTAGAAAAAGGGAGAGGTGGGGACACCAGATGCTAGAAAGGGGGAGATGAGGAGACCCGATAGGCTTGTGCTGAAAAAGGGGGGAGATGGGGACACAGAAGGGAGATGCTGGACATGACAAATAGTGGTGCAGAGGAAAAAAGGATGGTGCACTTGGAGACAGATGTAGAGAAGGAAAGAAAGAAGACAAGAGGCAAGCGAAAAAATGGTAAGGCCAACCTGGAAAAGAATTTGTAAGGATGACTCATGGAACATGGAAAAAAAGACTGGGACCAGCCAAATTTCCAGACAACAAAGGTAGAAAAAAATTATTTTTATGTAATACTTTGTAAGGACTGAGATGTACCTGCTTTGTAAAATGAACATTTTTTTCTATTTTTATTTTGCAAAGTACAGGAGAAAATGCATGTCTGTCTCTCTCTCTTTTTTTTTTTTTTTTTTTTTACCAGTATTGCACTGTTTAGAGTCTGGCTTCCTTGGGCAGGGAGGGGTCTCTTTCAATTTTTGTTGTGGCTCCCTATTCTGCATTAGATTGGTAGCATGGAATGTTGTCACAATTTGGGTTTCTGCCAGGTGCTTGTGACCTGGGTTGGCCACATTGGAAACAGGATACTGGGCTAGACGGACCATTGGTCTGACCCAGTATGGCTACTCTTATGTTATATAGATGAGAGTCTGTCCATGTTCTGCATTTGTGACTGAGGTGAAGGATTCTGCTAGCATGTAGTATCTGTGTAGGAATGTGTAACGGTGCAGCTTGTTCCAGTTTCCCAATAGTAGGTATATTGGTGCTCCAGAGCCCAGTGTACTATATATAGCACTGTCGTCTGATAGGTGGGTTAGGGCTGTTATGGTGTGGTAAGTTTTGTGTTCTAGGGCAGTCCTGGAGTACCCCCTTGTCAGTCAGGTTTTCAGGATATCCACAATAAATATGCATGACATTGATTTGCATATACTGCCTCCATTACATGCAAATCTTTTTCATTCAGATTCATTGTGGATAGCCTGAAAACCTGAATGGCAAGGGGGTACTCCAGGACCACCTATGGAAACACTTCTCGAGGTCCCACTGTAATATTTACAGCACCGTCTTTTCATAGGTGGGTTAGGGCTGTTATGGTGTGGTAAGTTTTCAGTATAGGTTTTGGGTGTCATTTTGCAGGGGTTTGTGTTATTTCACAAAGTGTCTAGCCCTATTTGAAAGTAGGCTCTGGGGCAAGGGCCCCTTGTCACCCAAAATAAAAATGCTCAAGACTAGTGTTCTTCACATCCTGTAGAGTCACCACACAAACAAAAGCCCATCTTGATTTAAACAAGGTGTCTAGCAGTGGAAGGACTGGGTGTGCTATTCCTGAGGTGATGGTCTCAATTTGAATATTTTTATTTGAAGTTAAGAAGACAGGATGCCTGCTCTGGCCAGTCCTGCCTCCTGATGTAACTTACTGTTTCCTTGTAGGCAGGACGCAACATGACAGCCCTTGAGCAACAACACAAACACTGCTGTCTAACTGGCGCCTATTTTATAAAAGTCTGCTCCCCCTGAGATCAAAACCTGGCTACGCCTCAGAATTATAGGTGTCCAGTTATAGAATTGCCCTCTATGGGCCATACCCAGATATTCAGTGCTGGAAGCCGCACATACCATGACATTGAAAATCTGGGGTTAGTTCATCCCGTAGCTGAAAGTGACTTGCCAGCTGCTTGCCACTGTGGGCTGAACATTAGGCCTCCCGTTCATTGTGCTCATGAGATGTCTCTCTTTCTTAATTGCCAAAATGAATATTACTATCCTTAGAAAACATAAAGGCAGATGATCTGCAATTTCCACTATGGTGCAAACAAAGAGCAGATGACACGAAGAAAGTCCATAAAGCTATTTATTCACCACTACATTTATAGTACCAATTAGCCCAGCCCAGCATAGCCATGTTTTGCTCACCTAAGGGCTGCATCAGGGGCATACAAAGAATGGTAATAAATAAAGATGAAAACATATATTAGTAAAAACCATAAAAAATAAATTCAAATCATGCAACATAAAAATCACTTATTATGAGATAAGAAAAAAGTATCAACATAGGAAATACATCAAAACTGACCATAAAGTTAGGCCGCTTAGCTATGCAGGTGTCAATACTGAATATCCGATCAGCACCTGCATAACATTTTTTTAAATAAAACCCTCCCAATCCCCCTTCTGGCCTCTTTAATACACCCCCCTCCTACCCCCGCCATGATTTCCTAAGTCCTTCCCCACCCCCTCTCGATGTCTAGGTAGGCCCCCCCAGGGTCTACCTGTCTCCCTGGTGGTCCAGTAGGTTCTTGGGTGTAGGAGTGCAGCCCACTCCTCCCCTCTTTCAAAATGGCTGTCATGAGGGGTCTGCACTCCTGCCCTCAAAGACCCCCAATGAACCACTAGAGAGCTAGGTACCTAGACATCTGGAGGGGCTGTTATAAAGCAGCAGTCCCAGCATAAGCCCCTGGGGAACCCCACTATCTACCCTTCTCCATTAACCATACTCTGTTTCCTCGCTTGTAACCAGTTTTTAAATAAAACATATTACTGATAAAAGACTATTTAAAAAAAAAAAGTTTTTACAAAGTCTTTTATCAGTAATATGTTTTAGTAACTGTAACTGCATCCTTCCGTGGGCCTTTCCCATGCACTATGCCCATTTCTAGCGTTGCCGTACAGGTGACAATTTTCTATTTCTTGAACATATCACCACTTACAACATTCTATTTAGGTGATTCTAAGGGCTGCTGCATTATAGATGTGCTAACCAGTTAGCATGATAGTAATGTCAGCGTGCTAGCTGATTAGTGCATCAATGCCCATTCTCCATATCAGACACACCCCCTTCAAAAATAAATAAATACCATGCTTAGCACACACAGATGACAAAACTATACCTTATTTCTAGTGTAATAATACCTTCAACATTAATGTCCTTACTTCACAAAAAAAACCTTTGTCTACATTATGAATGATTCCTAAAACAAAAAACCCCAAAAACAAACAATAAAAAAAAAAACAACTACAAAGGGCTGCAGAGCCTTATGTTAAGATGCCTTAATAGCTTCTACAGTCATGTGGTATACACTTATATCAATGCAAACTTCTAAAAATCTTTGAACTGGTGATAAAAATCAAAAGAAAATCCCTTTTTACAATACAAGAGCAGCATTCTACACTTTCTCTATTATTGTCTATGTAATCTATGTGATAATGCACATTAAAAAGTACAACACAAGCTAAAGTGTGATAACATATGTTAATGATTAATACAGGTTAGTAAATCTGGTCTGTAGTTTTAGGGTTGAAATTTGTGGAATTAAAAAATCTTGAAAGAGATTCAGCTTCCTTAGTTCTTGCCTTTCAGCTGTGACTTGATATCTCTAGTGGGATGATTTGGTATTTATTATTTCTCCTGGGATAGAAGGGAAAAATTGTGCACAAGCTTCTCACTATTCTGAAAGGTCAAAGATTAATCCTGGGAATCATGAAATACTTAATGACTGACCTCAGCAAAAGGACTGACTGCAAGTAAATAACTGAATTTATTTCTCACTATAGATGTCACTATACACATTGGACATTATTAGAAAGGTTCTCAAGGACATGAAGATATTGAATTTGGGAACATCACACATGTATAAAGACAGATAAAGACAATCCGCATTATTTTCGAAAGTGATGGGCGCCCAGATTTCGACCCAAATCGGGAGATGGGTGCCTTTCTCCCGTGGGAGCCCAAATCGGTATAATCGAAAGCCGATTTTGGGCGTCTTCAACTGCAATGTGTCGCGGAAATGGGCAAAGTTGATGGGGGGTGTTGGAGGCGTGGTGAAGGCAGGACTGGGGCGTGGTTATCGGCCGAGGAGAGGTGTGCGCCCTCGGCCGATAATGGAAAAAAGAAAGGCGTTTTTACCGTGAATTTGGGACATTTTTTTAGACCTTTTTTTTTTCATAAACAAGTACCCTAAATGACCACCGGAGGGAATCGGGGATGATCACCCCCGACTCCCCCAGTGGTCACTAACCCCCTCCCACCATAAAATAACAAACTTTAAGAACTTTTTTTTCCAGCCTGTATGCCACCCTCAGATGCCATACCCAGCTCAATCCCAGCAGTATGCAAGACCCTGGAGCAGTTGTTAGTGGGTGCAGTGCACTTCAGGCAGGTGGACCCAGGCCCATCCCCCCTACCTGTTACACTTGTGCTGGTAAATGGGAGCCCTCCAAACCGCCCCCAAAACCCATTGTACCCACATGTAGGTGCCCCCCTTCAGCCATAAGGGCTATGGTAATGGCGTAGAGTTGTGGGCAGTGGGTTTTTGGGGGGGATTTGAGGGGCTCAGCACCCAAGGGGTGGGAGCTATGGACTTGAGAGGTATTTAATTTTTTTTAACTTTTTACAAGTGCCCCCTAGGGTGCCCGGTTGGTGTCCTGGCATGTGAGGGGGACCAGTGCACTACGAATCCTGGCCCCTCCCATGACCCAATGCCTTGGATTTCGTTTTTGAGCTGTGCGCCTTCGGTTTCCATTATCGCTGGAAAATGAAACCGCCCAGCTCAAATCTGCAGAAATCAGATGCATTTGCCCAACACAAACCGTATTATCGAAAAAAAAAGATGGACGCCCATTTTTTTTTCGAAAATACGATCTGTCCCGGCCCTTAACGTACCCGTTCTCGGACATAGACGCCCATGGAGATGGGCGTTCGCGTTCGATTATGCCCCTCAATATGACCTATCCATCTACACCAGCTGCTCAATTTCACAAACTCTTTCTCTTGCTCAGAGACACTCTGTGCTTGTCCTGTGCTCCCTTGATTTCAGATACTTTTCTCATCTCCATCACCTTCACTGAGAGTCTGTTCCATACACCTACTACCCTTTCTGTAAAGAAATATTCCTTAGATTACTCCTAAACCTACACTCTTTTAACCTTGCCATATGATCCCCTATTCTAGAGCTAAGGGAGATGCTAAACTTGGGAAGGGGTCATAGAAAGAGAGAGAGGAGATAATGGACCCAGAAGATATCAGTAGAAGAGAGATGATGGACATGAGGGGAAAGGGATATATAGAGAGATGAAGATGACGGAGGGAAAAGGGGGATAGAGAGAGAAAGAGGGAGGTGTATAGAAAGACGGGAGATACTGGACCTGGGTGGATGAAGGATAGAGAAAGGAGCTAGCTAGTGAAAGAAGGAAGTAGAGATGGGGAAATTAGAAGGCTGGGGTGAGGATTAGAGAGAGCAAAGGATTCGTTGAACAGGGCCTTCCAAAAGAAATTAAGTAGAGAGGTGTGGTAGCCATGTTAGTCCACTCTTAAAGGTTATCAATAGAAATCAAACAAAATAAAACAAGATGATTTCTATTTGAAAAGAAATGAATATATTTCCCTATATTGCAATTTTATTAGTCAAAAAACTGGGACTGCAATTGTGGACCTCTCCAGATGATCTACCACTCAAGGGATGACTTTCTAGAATGAATGATATGCCTCCTTTGAACTCCATACTTACCACAGCAAAACATCTCTTGATTGGATGAATTATAAAGGTATTGTGGAAACGCTTTCAAACTCTTAACCCCAATACACTGTAACCAGGCGCCTCTCTTGTGCAGCTAGGAATAGAACAATCTCCTCTAACCACAGGCTCCCGGTACAATGAAGAAACAGATATCCACCAGTAACTTCAAACTCAAGGACGTTATTCCATGCAGGTTTCTAGTACACAGTTCCAACAGCAGCATTCACCTTCAATCCTAAGCACCTATAAGCCACCTGAAAGTGTGTGGCCAGTAGTCCCCTTTAAGCAGAAGGCTCTTAGCACATGTCAGGATTCAATACAGGCTACAGTCGGCTTCAGTCTAGGCTCTTTATCCAGTGCACCATAAACATTAGTTCAATTCCAAATAGCAGCAGTCCATTCAATTCATCATCCTAGTTAAATCACAAAGCAGCAGTTATACTTCTATTCTCTTCACCCCCATAATGAGCTCCACATTTTAGGGACTTCTTACACCCAAGGGATTCCCCCTGCAACAGCTTCACTAGTAAGGTCAATACTTTAGGGACTTCTTACCCAAGGATTTTCAGCCTGCAAATACTTCCAAGACTTCAGTACTTTAGGGACCTCCCTGCCCAAGGGTTTTCAGCCTGCAACTGCCTCTCAGACTTCAGTACTTTAGGGACCTCCCTACCCAAGGGTTTTCAGCCTGCAACTGCTTCTCGCCTACCTTGCTGCTCTCCCTGAACTGAACTCCTGAGACTCCTTCCCACCTGCCTTATCAATCCCTTGCTTCTGCCTTCACAACCAGTCATTCTCCACTCATTAGCTTCTCTACACACCCATACCAGCTGAGTTGAGCATGATGAGCCTAATGAGGAGCTCCTGCACACAGGGTTTCCTAGCTCTCCTTCCCCCTAGGGGCAGACAATCTACACATCCTGTCAGCTTATTCCTTTGTCTTCCCCTATTGCAGCTAGAAGTCCAGTCCGGGTTCCTCATCTCACCCCCTTGCTCCTTGCCTGCAATGCCTTCTGGGACTTGTAGTTCAGACTGAAATTGCCTTAACCCAACTATCCTGGATGTGACTTTATCACAACACAAACAAGTGAAGTCTGAACTTGAACTTGTGTGTCCATAACTTTTTCTTTTTTTTCTTTTCTTTTTTTTTCTCTCTCTAGTCAGTGAAAGAAGGTGAACACAAGTACAAAAACATATATCCTGCCAAGATACATTACTAAACTAAATGATACAAAACAATGCAATTCTGAGTTGGGACAGAAGAGGGAACCCCCACAGAGAAAGGCAAAAACAAAAAAACTAGCACTCGAACACTCTAAAAATAGCATAGGACAAGAAACAGGGAAATAGAAATGTCAGAAACACCAACCCCCACTGTGCTTTTTGTTGGATTATTTGTAGTAAATAATTAGCAGATTTTAGTACACACAGCTTCAGCTTTAGAAATGTTAATTTCTTTCTTCATCTCTCTCTCATTCACCCCAGAATAATTCACTGCTGAGTCACTTTAAAGTTGAAGTAACAAAACATCTGTTTACTCACAGTTTGTAGTTAGATTATAATCAGACAGGCTTATATATACATATTATTATACATTTGTCTTATCAGCTCCTTCCATGTGCTTAGATGGTAATGGATGCTCACACCACCATAGATCCTCTCAGGTTAGGAGAGATCATGAGCTCCATGTGCTCCATGTGCTGCATGTGCTGCATCTAACTGTGTCTAACCCCCACAGGAAGTTGCATAGCTGTGTGACCTCTCTAAGTAATTCACATCAGAGGTCACAGAGTAATCACAGAGAAATAATAGGTGACAGGCAATGCATGTAAAAATACAATTACATTCCAACACTTTTTTCTATAGAGCAGAACCAGCCACACATCTGTACAGACTGACTACCATAGAACTACCCCAAATATTGACATCCAGCATACCTTCATAACAGTCACGCACCCACACAGCCCATACACCCACCCCCACCCCATAAAACCTAAGCTAATCTGGAAATCTGTCTTGACATTCACATGGTCCTATTACATTGAGCCTGTAACTATCTCCACATTTGAACACAGCTCTTCCGATTGTCAGAAAGAAGTATCCCATAAGTGAGAATTTCAAAACTGGCATATTCTTTCATTTTTGCTACCCATTTTTGGAATAGAGGGGGTTGTTCAGACCCCCAGTAAGCTACGATTAATTTATTAACCAGCAGGATAGCATTATAAATAAACTGGCCCTGTGGATCCCCCAAGCCCTGAGCATTCAATCCTTCCTGACATCCCAACAATAACATCCCATAATCTCACTCTATTGTACAATGCAAAATGGTGTCAAGCACCGATAGCACCCTTTGCCAGATGTACAACTGGGCACACCTCAAGAAAGAGTGGACATAGGTACCCTGCAAGTGCTTACACATAACACACAAATCACTCTGCCAGAGGCCCAACCGCGTCCCCCCCCCCCCCCCCCCCCCCCGTTCCAGTGTCCTGTAAGATCTATGTAATAACTAACTGAGACTCTTGTAGCTCTGCAGTTTTGGTGAAAAGACTAAGATTATCAAAGAGTTCTGGCATTATAACATTCTCATTTTTGTTTTCCATTCCTTTCCCAATGATTCCTAACATTCTATTTGCTTTCTTAGCCACCGCTGCACACTGAGCAGAGGGTTTCAATGTTTGATCAGCGATAACACCTAATGTGGAACCTTGCATCATGCAGCTATAGTTTGGGTTTCTCTTTCCCACATGTATCACTTTGCACTTGCTGACATTAAATGTCATCTAATATATAGCAATATAATACCATAAAGAGCTTATTAGGATATCACTAATAATCAATGTTCACATCACAGCCAACAAAGATATCCTTGCTAGTCCTGAAAATTCTGAATATTAGGAGGAAAAAACCTCAAATTCTAAAGGCACACTCCTATTGTTGATATCACCAACTGTTGGGAGGTCCTTTAAATCATCATGGGTAAAAAACCTCCTTCTTTTCTGTTATTTTGCAAATACTACAATGTCTTTTTACTCTATTTAAACCAAAATAACAAAACCCTTCTATATATATCTAGTACGGGAAAAGGCACTTATCTTCAGTCAACTCGACACCTTCCACGGCCCGACTTGCCCTCAGTTTCGTGTCCTTCAGGGTGCCGTGGTGTCTGACTGATCGAATCTGTAAAAAAGCGCATCAACATTTCAGCACGACTTTTTTAACACGGCTACTCAGAACAGTAGTAGAATGCTTTATTCTTTTTTTCTCTTTTTTCTCTCACAAAGTGCTCTCCAATCTGTTCACACTTCCACAATCATTCTCAAAATGGCTCCGCTTTATCTAGAGGTGACATCAGACGCCTCCACACTACGATCCTCCTCTTCAATGTCGATCAACAACAATCTACCTCGCTAGCCAATGTTGTCAGAAGAATTTATTCCATTCAATCTTGGTGTTCAATCCAAACGGAATCAGTGTATTTAAGCGGAATATCCATCGCTGTTCTTGCCTAAGTAAGAGGAGTTTCTTGTCACCCCCTCCTACCTGCCATTTCAATTGTTGGAGTACGCAACATTTTAAGCTTTCAAAGGTATGCCCTTCTTTGTTACAATGAACTGCTAAGGGTGCTGTGGTCTTTCTTATGTTGACAGGTTCGATCGACCTTCAACGAGGTCGCAACAATAAGTAATTCGGAGGTTATAAATCTCTCAAATTACTCCCTCTCTTCTTCTGAATATAAAGTCCTAGCGAAAGGTTTATCATTTGTTCCTACTGTATATTATGACCCGTTTCAAACCAGAATTGATCTGGAGAGGTTTTTACGGGCAATACATATTAAATCTTTTTTTAAGGAGCAGTCTACAGAGAGAATAGAGACATCGAGAGTGAAGCTTAAATCGACACCACTTTGTAAAAGGGCCCCTCAAGTTTCTAGCTCATAAATTAAAGTTGATGAAAGGCAGAAGTGTTATTATAAGTATTAATCCAGTTGCAGGGTGGGGGTATTTCAAACCCCAGACACATCTCTGAGCTGTTCAAAATCTTTTTCTGTTCTCTGTTCTTTTTCGAGTTTGAAGGAAACCAAAGATGAGTTGAGGATTTTCTCTGACAAATTCCTCTACAGATGTTTGTTGGTTTCTGAATAAGGAGATTGCAGGCAGTGGCGTACCTAGGGTAGTTGACACCCGGGGCCGGTCATTTTTTAACACCCCCCCCCCCCCCCAAATCCAGTACTAGGCATGCCGAGAATACAAAACACTCAGGACCTATAGAGCAATTCTACCATACCATAAGCAGTCATTTCTACGAGTCACACAAGGAAAAGGAAAGCATCTTAAACACTACAGTGAGCACTAGAACATCAATTCACCTATTGTAAAACGAAACCAGACAGAATAGTACAGATCGTAGATCCTGCACAGTCAATGCCAACTGAAAGCCATGTCTTTTTCACAAACACAGATACACCCTAATCCACTATAGAATAAGTAATCATAAACTTTCTATTTAGACAAAAATTAAACTGAACCCCCAATGCCAGACTCTGCATACAATGCAACACCACAGAAACAGAAACTGTCCCCTAGTACTGTGCAAAATATAAAGACAGCAGATGTAAATTTGAAAAAAAACTAACAAGTACCAATCACCACTTTACAAATTAACAAATAGAAATAAAACAAATATAGAAAGTAAAATAATACCATTTTATTGGACTAATACATTTAGCTTTCAGAGGCCAAAACCTCCGTCCTCGGGTCAGTACAGTATAGTGCTGTTACAGTATCCTATCCTGACCTGAGGAAGGGGGTTTTGTTCTCCGAAAGTTAGTCAAAATGTATTAAAATTAGTCCAATAAAAAGATTACCTTATTTACATGTTCTATTATAAACATTTAACATATCTACAATACTTTATCCTAAAGCAAAAAAAATAAAAAAATATATTTTATTTACAGTTTGTTGTCTCTGGTTTCTGCTTTCCTCATCTTCTTTTCACCGTCTTCCTTCCATCCAGCATCTGTCTTCACTCTCTCTCTCTCTCTCTCTCTCTGCCATCCAGTGTCAGCCCTCTCTGCCTTCCCTTCCATCCACTGCCTGCCCTTTCTCTCTGCCCCTTCAATCCACCATTTGCCCTCCCTCTCCCATCCATCCAGGGTCTGCCCTCCCTCTCGCTCCCCCTTCCATCTAGGATCTGTCCCCTCTCTCTCTCTGCCCCTTTTTTCAGCCCCCAGTTCCAGCCCCCTTCTCCCCTCTGAACACCCCCACCCCAGTCCCCTTCTCCCCTCCCCTTCTCCTGTCTGAGACCCCCACCCCAGTCCCCTTCTCTCCTCTGAACACCCCCACCCGTCCCCTTCTCCCCTCCCCTGTCTGAGATCCCCACCCCAGTCCCCTTCTCCCCTCCCCTTTTCCCCTCTGAACACCCCCACCCCAGTCCCCTTCTCCTCTCCCCCCTCCCCTGTCTGAGATCCCACCCCAGTCCCCTTCTCCCCTCTGAACACCCCCACCCCAGTCCCCTTCTCCCCTCCCCTCTGAACACCCCCACCCCAGTCCCCTTCTCCCCTGTCTGAGATCCCCACCCCAGTCCCCTTCTCCTCTCCCCCTCCCCTGTCTGAGATCCCCACCCCAGTCCCCTTCTCCCCTCCCCTTTTCCCCTCTGAACACCCCCACCCCAGTCCCTTTCTCCCCTGTCTGAGATCCCCACCCCAGTCCCCTTCTCCCCTCCCTTCCCCCATCTGAGACCCCCACCCCAGTCCCCTTCTCCCCTCCCCTTTTCCCCTCTGAACACCCCCACCCCAGTCCTCTTCTCCCCTCCCCTTCTCTCCTCTGAGATCCCCACCCCAGTCCCCTTCTCCCCTCCCCTGTCTGAGACCCCCACCCCAGTCCCCTTCTCCCCTCTGAACACCCCCACCCGAGTCCCTTTCGCCCCTCTCCTTCCCCACCGGCGAAGCAGCGTCGCAGGCAGCGCCTCGTGCCCTGCTTGTAAAAAAAAAAAAATCAAATCTCCTTCCTTCTCCTCGTCTTGACGTCGACTCGGGCCTTCCAATCAAATTGATTGGAAGGCCCGAGTCGACGTCAAGACGAGGAGGAGAAGGAAGGAGGAGATTTGATTTTTTTTTTTACAAGCAGGGCACGAGGCGCTGCCTGTGACGCTGCTTCGCCAGTTTTTTTTTATGTGCGGTGCCGCGGGAACGGCCACGGGAGGCGGCGGGAGCGGAGCACCCCCCACCCACTGGCACCCGGGGCGGACCGCCCCCACCGCCCCCCCCTTAGTACGCCACTGATTGCAGGCCAGTAAATTATCTCTCTATATAAAAGGCAACACCAACGTTCTATGAAGCCTCCAGCCGGAAGTGTGAAGGGGGCGAGATATCTGGTTTCCCTATGAGTGTCTGCCCCGCCCTCTCTGTAACACAGTCAGTGAAGGAAAACAGCAGAGCACGAAATCAAATCGCTGGCTCTGTAACAGTGAAGGACTCAGAGGGGGGAGGGGAGAGAGGCCAGAGGGCAGGGACACACACACTCCCACATGCACACAGAAGAAAACATTGCTAGCCCCCGTTTCATTTGCATCAGAAACGGGGCTTTTTTACTAGTAGACACATAAATTCTATGACCACTGGAAAAAGTCCAGGAGAAATGGTTTTACTTTTATCTTTTTATAAATATTCTACAGCATTGTTAGCTCCTAATATAGTGAAATGCATTCTCCTGGATTCCATGTCATTATCTCAGAGACAGATGTAAGTACTGGAAAGGCCCACTGAGATGCAGTTGCTACATTCCAGTTTCAGGATTTAATTTGGATTCTTATAAAAGTGCTAGTACGGCATCTAGAGACCAACTAGTTTTATTAAAGAACTTGAAGGGATAGAAAACATAGGACTATTGATTTAATACAGGTAATTAAATCTAGGGATACTGTAGCTATCTTTCAGAGAGTTATTTATATTAAATAATATTGATGCTGATTTAGCACTGTTTGAATGACAGGTTAACCACATAGTATACCAGCAGGTAAACTATGGAACAAATTTTGCCCTGTTTCTTCTACTATGATAGGAAACATTCTGGGAAGGGTGGTCAAGAAAGGAACACCTTTGGATATTTGTCCATCTTTTTATTTAAAGACAATTACTTCTTAGATCTTAATATGGCTTACTGCATTTATAAACAATGTATTGCTTGAGGGTGTTTGCTTCAATTGTTCTTACTTCCATTCCTAAAAATATAGAAGGAGTTCTCACTTGTTGAAAATTTTATACCAGTGGCTAGTATTCCTTGGATAGTGAAACTCCTTGAGTTTGGTGATCTATCAATTCTCACTTTTTTTTTAGAAGAATCTATGTATTTACATTTCTCACAGCATGGGTTTTGCCCGATGCATAGCACAGAGACAATGCTTATAGTGCTTATAACAGAAATAAAGTGATACATACCCTTGGGTAAGGAAGCTGTACTATTGCAATTTGATATTTCCATGACGTTTGATATCGTGGATCATGATTTGCTGCTTTTTTGATTGAGTGAAATGGGTATTGGGGGATCAGTTCTTAAATGGTTTTCGTCCTTCTTGGGAATAGACAATATAGCGTTTTGAAGAAAGGTGTAGCATCAAAGAGTTGGAAGCCGAGGTGCGGTGTCCCTCTAGGGTTCTCATTGTCACCTCAACTTTTTAACATTTACGTGAGCCATTTGGGAGGTTACTTTTTCATTATCGTATGCGGATTACATTTTTGTTTTGTGCCCTGTTCAAGATTCTTTGGGGAATACTTTTTCATTATTAAGGCATTATATAAACATAGTAGAAGACTGGGCTTCAACTAATGTTCTTAAACTTAATACGCAGAAAACAAAATTAGTATGGTTTGGTGACCAGAAGAAGATCTCTTCTGAAATAATAAATAGTTCTATAAAATTTGATAATCAATCAAAAGTACTTGGTATAATTTTAGATTCAAAGCTATTTTATAAACACCAGAATAATGCTTTGGTAAAAAAAAAAAAAAAATTCTTTTTTCATCTAAGGAAATTGAGAGTTATTAGGGCACCCTTAAGCTCTGGTGGATTTCAAACAATAGCACAGGCAATTTTACTTCCATTATTGGATTATTGTAATTCTTTATTTGTGGCATAAATAAACAACAAATGCAGCAACTCCAACTTCTGCAGAATACATCTGCTAGATTAATCTCTGGATCAGGCAGGTTTTGTGAAGTTAGTCCCCTGTTGAATAATGTACACTTGCTAAGATTAGAACCTCAAATTCAATTTAAAATAGCCTGTCTGGTATATAAATGTGTTAATTCAGTTATGGTAGGAAACTTGCTTATATTCCTCATAGAGGGCAACGGTTTGCTTAACTACTACTTACAGTTCTTTCTGAAAAGTCTTAAAAACTATTTGTTTGTTCTTAATGTTATGTTTTATAAGAATGATTTAGATGGATATTTATTTTTAATTACAATTAGATTTTAATGTAATTCTGCCTGGTTGGGATATCTCTTTGCTCTGTGATCCGTTTTGAATTGCAAGTTAAAAGTGTAATATAAATTGCAGAATAGAATAGAATCTCCATAGAATGAGATTTTTGATGGAAGTGAATAAATGCTTCTGAAACATGTTTACAGGATCTATGACAGGTGCTAGCGTACAATCATCTAGAATTAATGGTTGAGATATTTTGCTTTTACAACCATTCTCATGTAGTAGATGCCCCTTGTTTCCTATCATTTTTTACTATTGCCATGGAACCATTTTCTATAAAAGTTAAAGTTTCATTCACAGACTGAGTTTCAAAGCAATTAAGCTAAGAAAACTGGGGTGTCTGAAAATTCCTTTTCTCTGATCAACAAAAAAATATATAGATACGATTTGCAATGTGCATACTTTTATCCATACTAAAAAGTGACACTCCTTTGAAGGTATTTAGTTTGAGGAATAAAGCAAAGGTGGGTGGAGCAGTGAAGAGGAGATTGGTGCTATCAACTTACATATCACAAACAATATTAAAACTCTGTCTTGCAGTTTGAATGAATAGATGGCTGCTGTGATTGGTTGGAAATGACAGGTGACATAGTTTTAATGCTAAGAAATGCAGGGTCATGCACTTGGGTTACAAGAATCCGGGGAGTGGTTTAAAATAGGGGATGAACTGCTTCTGTGTATGAAAGAAGAGCTGGACTTGGGGGTGATTGTGTCTGATGACCTTAAGGTCTCCAAACAAGTAGAAAAAGTGACGGTCAAAGCCAGAAGGATGCTTGACTGCATAAGGAGAGGGATGACCAGCAGGAAAAAAGAGGTGATAGTACCCTTGTATAAATCTCTGGTAAGGCCCCCATTTAGAGTACTGTGTGCAGTTCTGAAGACCGCACCCACAGAAGGATATCAACAGGATGGAGTTGGTCCAGAGGGA
This sequence comes from Microcaecilia unicolor, assembly GCF_901765095.1. Taxonomy (NCBI): domain Eukaryota; kingdom Metazoa; phylum Chordata; class Amphibia; order Gymnophiona; family Siphonopidae; genus Microcaecilia; species Microcaecilia unicolor. The sequence goes on along the minus strand of NC_044032.1, from coordinate 90,007,330 downwards.
GGCTACAAAATTGGTAAGCAGTCTCAGTCATAAAACATATAGGGACAGGCTTAGAAACCTCAACACATATATACTGGAAGAGAGGTGGGAGAGAGGGGATATGATAGAGACATTTAAATACCTCAGTGGCGTTAATGTACAGGAGGCGAGCCTTTTTCAAGTGAAGGAAAACCCTGGAATGAGGGGGCAAATGATGAAGTTAAGAGGAAATAGGCTTAGGAGGAATCTAAGAAAATACTCTTTCACGGAAAGGGTGGTGGATATGTGGAATGGCCTCCTATGGAGGTCATGGAGACGAGGACTGTGTCAGAATTTAAGAAAGCATGGGATAGGCATGTGGGATCCCTTAGGAAAAGGAGGAGTTAGTGGTTACGGAGGATGGGCAGACTGGATGAGCTATTTGGCCCTTATCTGCTGTCATGTTTCTACAGAGGACTTGATTGGTGGATGTCTATGGGATTGTTTTATAAATTCAGACAGCATGTTTAATCAATAGAGTAACAGCAGTAAAATAAGATAGACCTTTTTTTCACACTATGAAACAGAATTTGCTCTTTTCTAGATATGATAACCTGATACAGTGCAATTGCTTGAAATACAATCATGTTGGTGTTTTACCATGCTGTGCTGAACTGAATAATCTTCATTTGTAAGTATTTGTGTATTTGGTTAATTTTGAAGATAAACACATAAAAACTGTAAAAAAAAAAAGTGATAGAAAACAAAATTGCAATAAAATTGTATTGAAGATATTTTGTATAAATATCTTCTATACAAAATGAAGGCAGCACATACACCTGAGTTCCTTTTGTGCAGTGACTCCCAATAATGTGCAAATACGCATGCACAAATTTACATCTGTTCTAAAAATGATGTAAAGAAGTGCATGTACTATATGCCTGAACTGACATGGGGGAAATACTATAAGACGCCACCTAGATTTTGGCAGCAAGGATGCACATAAACACCGGTATTCTAGTCATTTACACATGTATGGGAATACATACACATGTATATTACAGTACTCTGGCTACACATCCTCCTGGAACTGGAGCTTAGCAGAGTTTAAAAAAAGGTTTGGATGGCTTCCTAAAGGAAAAGTCCATAGACCGTTATTAAATGGACTTGGGGAAAATCCATTATTTCTGGGATAAGCAGTATAAAATGTTTTGTACATTTTTGGGATCTTGCCGGGTATTTGTGACCTGGATTGGCTACTGTTGGAAACAGGATGCTGGGCTCGATGGACCTGTGGTCTTTCCCAGTATGGCAATACTTATGTAACTATGCACAGTTCACGGGGAAAGTTTGGACAGAGAATGGGTGGGTTGCTCAGTTATGCATGTGAATTACAGAATTTATACACATTCTGTGATAGTCTAGGTGTGAGCATTTACAGTACCTCTATGGCTGATGTAAAATGGTCACACCTAAAATATATGCTCATATTTGACCTATAATATTAGTATTCTATCAAGAAAAATAGGTGCATACTTTCCTTTATAGAATAGGCTCCAAATAGGTGCTTTCCTGGTGCCTTAAAATGTACCACAAGGCTGCTGCTAGAGGTCACTATGGCCCTTTTAAGGAGGAAGCCACACTGCGCAGGAATGAATAGGCATTGCTCCTGCCCATTTCCCCACTAGACCACCAAGAATCAGGCAGTTAAGCCCACCATGATCCTGGAGGGTGAGGGGATCCTGGGAGTCTTGATATTCTTCCAGGTGTGTAGAAGAGAGGGATGGGGTATACTGGGGGGGGGGGGGGGGAGTCTTGATGTTCTTCTGAGGGGGGGGGGTGGAAGAGAGCAAGGGGGATCCTTGGGGGGGCCTTGATGTTCTTCCAGGGGTTATTGGACTGAAGGGTTCAGGATGTTATGTGGGGTGGGAGGGAGGATTGACACACTTAGACTGAGATCCAGAAGATATTCAGTGCCAGCACCCAAATACCTAAACAATCAAAGTTAGGATTTTTTTTTTATGTGGTTCTATTTGGTCATTTGGCTATGCAAACCCCAGCACTGAATATTGTCAGCATCTGCATAGCTGCCAGCTCCTCCCTGACCCTTCCTCTGGAACACCCTTCTCCTGCCTACTTACAAACCTGCCCGTCAGAGCTGATATTCAGTGGCACTGCCTAGTTAAGTGCCACTGAATATCAATTACTGGCCCGCACAATGCAATTTAAGCATCCAGGAGCCTCTCCTGCCTGCTTAAATTGCTTTGAATATCAACCCCTTTAAATTTGGTTTTCAGTTACCCGCCTTTTGTTAAAGCAGGTGCAGTATTGTTTAATTTAGAGCCCGACCGAACCCAGGATCTTTGGTTTCTCCAAAACTGAATCTGCAACCAAAATTGGCTGCTTGGTTTTATTAGAAACCAAAACCGTAAGCAAAACTTCCTGCCCTCACTCCCTCCTCCACACTCAACTGAAAAAGTCCCCCTCCCAAGTTGAACTTAGCTGTCCCCCCCCCCCCCCCCCCGGTGGTACACCCCTCCCTGTGATCACTTCACCCCCCCATAAGCCCTCCCCAGGTTTACCTTAGTAAAACCTGGTGGTCTAATGGAGTCTTCAGAGGCAGAAACTAACTCCACTCATTCCTGCCTCGTGCTGCTACTCCATTTACAATGGGTGCCGAGACTTCCTACGGCATCCTCGCTAGACTGCCTCAGCAGGTCCCGGCAGCCATTTTGTGATTAAAACCAACTATCCATGGCAAATGGAGTGGCAGCACTTGGCAGGAATGAGTGGGGTTCACTTCTGCCCCTAAAGTCTCCACTAGACCACAAGGCCCGAGGTGGACCTACGGGTGGAACAGGAGGGAATGATCGTGAGAGGGGAGTGATCGCGAGGGGGGAGGAGTGAGTTTCAGAGCTGAATCTGAAAATGAAACCAAAATTCCATCGGCCTCTAGTTTAACTTTACAAAGTCACAGTAGATTGACAAATTTTTCTGCAGTTTCACCAAGCAGAGCACCCTGTTTGAACATTGCTGCAAAACACTCCTTCCAATTTTATGTGAAATATGTTGTAACAGTTTAATTGTATTCATCTGTAATCATAGGCGCCCCGTATAAGAGGCTTGGGGAGGCTTCCAATCGTGAACTTCCGTTTTGTGACCCCCCCAGCCCGCCGGCCCTCCCACCCTTCGCGCGGGTGTGTTATCTTTTTTACTTCCATGGCAGCGACGTCACGTCGCTTCCATGGAGCGTACGGAGGTAAGCTCCGCCCGTGGCAGTGATGTGACGTCGCTTCCACGGAGACGGAGGTAAGCTTCGCCCCCTTTAGCCTCCCCAAAACAGTTGGCTACCGACCGTCTATGTCTGTAATCTTAATACAGGGCTTACTGCAATACCAAAGGAAAACATTCTAGTTGTTTCAGTTTAATTCAATAAATTCCTAACAAACCTCATAAATCAATCTGATAGACTACCACCACAGATTGACAATACTTTGGAACCAAGTTCCTTTATGCCTAAACATTAAGTAAAACTGTGGGAACTTACTTCCAAGTAAAAGCAGGAGAACAGGGGGCTGTGATGGGAATTATAAACAGTTTTCAGAGTAATTTGCCTTCAAGTGAATCCTCTGGTCTTATAAACACAGGTACATGATCATGTAGGAAAGCATGACACATTTAAGAATAAGGAATGGCAAATATACAGCCATTATATTTGAATCCCTGCTAGTGGTGTAGGCAGATGGCTGATTTAGGGTGAGCCTGACCCCAAAGAGGGTGGACCCAAAATGTCATCTCTGTCCCACCCTCTTTATCCCGCTCTTGGTGTCTCACAAACTCCCAAAGTCCCACTAGCTGAAGATCTCTTCCTGGATGGTACACTTGCAAGCTGGACAGTGGGCATCAGTGTCACCAAGCTGTGGCCAATACTGGCTCCCTGTGCATGTTCAGTTTCATGCATGCGTGCAAGTGTAAAAACTGAACATGCATGGGAGGAGAAAGGGGGGGTTGAAGGAGGCAATGGCAGCAGCTCGTGGATACTGTCGCCGGCTGCCCAGGATGCAAGCATTCAGGCTGTGAGGAGGTCTTTTGCTGTGGGACTTGGAGATCTCCGCCAGCCACACTAAGGAAGCACCAATTTTGGGTGATCCTGAACTCGAAGTGGATGGGCTCTGGCCTAATTGGCCCACCTGTGGCTACACCACTGCCCTGAGTCCCTTTATCTAGCCTGCATTCTTTGTACACTGGGGATGGAGGGGATACTGTAGTGTTACTACAGGGTGGCAAGTCCCCGTCCAAAAAATTGCTTCTCCCCTTTTGCTGGAATTCAGGAGGAGCTGGCAAATGAAGGAACATTGCTGGTGAAAATCCCCTCCCCCAGCTGAACAAATCTGGATCTGCAACCAACAGGAGAAATGGTGGCCTGCCTCTCCTCCCCTCACTGGTCTGCCTTCTCCATCATTGTCTGCTGGTATAAAAGACACATTCTAAATGCATGAGATCAGTAACAGGAAGTACATACTGAGTTTAGGATGTGTTCTCGTTGCCAGAACAATGACAGAGGAGGCAGAACAGTAGGGAGCAAAGGGTCAGGTTCTTGCTGCTTAGTTAATCTTAGTGCTTTTCAGTGGCAACCTGAGTTTCATCACTTAGGGGCAGATGTTCTAAAGCAAATGCCGGCGCTAGAGACTGTTAGCATCGTACTAGCGTCGGCGTTTGCTATCGCCCCATGATCAGAGCTCTCGAACGCGTGAAACAATGTGCTTGAGGGCTCTTACCGCAAGTAGCATGCAAATGCATGCTAAACGGGGCTTAATGCATGCATCCCCACTGATCAGTGACCAGCATGCCAAAGATTGGGTTGCTGGCCGCGACAAACCCTACGCCAGCTCTGAGCTGGCGTTAGGGTTCACAGATCATTGGGGAGGAATGGTGAGCCCTGTCCTGCATGCATTTGCATACTGGCAGGCCCCCATTCCCCCCAATGATGCAAAGCACCCCCCCAACGACAGGGGACCGGAGGTCCAGCGGACCTCCGGTCCCCCCCGACGATCCCACCCCCTCCCGATTCAGGGAAGGCTGGAGATCCGATGGGTCTCCAGCCCCCCCCAACCCCCAGAAAAAGACTCCCTGGTGGTCCAATGGCCGCCGGACAACCCCCTGCCTCCCTCCCTCCCAGCGAGCGACAGGAGTGGGCGGACTCCCTTATATGGTGTGTAGCCCCGCCCAACGCATCCCAGGACGCACTGGGCAGGGCTGGGTGCTGCCATTTTGTGGCGTCGAAGGAAGAGGAGGGAGGCAGGCTGCGTCCCTTCTCCAACTAAGGTAGGGGGGCCGGGAGGGGGTTCGGGGTTCTTTTTACCAGGGATTCGGCGGCAGACAACTCTGGGAGTTGGGGTGGGCTGCAAGTCCGCCCACCCCTGTCGCTTGCTAGGAGGGAGGGAGGGGGGACGGCTGACCGGTAGCGGCGGTGGCCACTGGACCACCAGGGAGTCTTTTTCTGGGGGTTTGGGGGGGCTGGAGACCCACTGGATCTCCAGCCCTCCCTGAACTTGGGGGGGTGGGATCGGGGGGACCGGAGGTCCGCCGGACCTCCAGCCCCCGTTGCTCGGGCCAGGGGTAGTCAGGGCCTGGTGGTCCCATGGACCTCCAGCCCCTGTGTTTGACAGGTTTGGGATTTTGACAGCCTAGACCTGTCAAACAAGTGCGGGAGGATTGTGCTGAGCGCATGCTCGGCACAATTCGCCCGCACTTTTACCCCATGATCAGAGATAATTGCACTGCTTAAATTTGCATGCATTATTTCTGATCATCAGTGCGGTAAAGCCCCGTGCTGTTCCAGTGCTATTTTAGAGCGCTGTTTGGAACAGCGCGGGGCTTTTGATCATGAGGGTGTTAAAGCTGAATATCCAGCCCTGGAAGACTGAAGTACAGTGATAGAGGCTGTAGAAGGGAATAGGGGATTCCAGAACTTTCTATCCTAGCAGCACCAGAACCCATGGATTCCCCCCCACCCCACTGCATAAATCTATGTTAATGTATATCTTATATAAATTTATGATAATTGATATAAACAATTAATGTTGCATGTAGGATTATGAAGAGGCAGGAGGCAGTCCTGGGGAGAAGAAAAGGAGAGGGGGCAGATGTGAGGAAGTGGTGACAGAGATGTTGAGCAGATGCTGAGAGGCAGAGAGGAAGAAGAGAGGTGGGCAGATGCTGGAAGCAGGGTGGGGCAGTGGTGTACCAAGGGGGGGGAGGTGGGGGCAGTCCGGCCCGGGTGCACACCGCTGGGGGGGTGTCGCGTGCCAGTCAGCGTCGTTCGTTCCCATGCTCTCTCTGCCCCGGAACAGGAAGTAACCTGTTACTACTACTACTACTACTTAACATTTCTAGAGCGCTACTAGGGTTACGCAGTGCTGTACAGTTTAACAAAGAAGGACAGTCCCTGCTCGAAGGAGCTTACAATCTAAAGGACGAAATGTCAAGTTGGGGCAGTCAAGGTTTCCTGAATAGAGGTGTAGTGGATTTTCCCTAGTCTATCTTAATAGCAGCTTATGGACTTTTCTTTTAGAAAAGTATCCAAACCTTTTTAAATTCTGCTAAGCTAACTGCTTTTACCACATTCTCTGGCAATGAATTCCAGAATTTAATTACATATTGAGTGAAGAAATATTTTCTCTGGTTTGTTTTCAATTTTCTACTTAGTAGCTTCATTGTGTGCCACTAAGTCCTAGTATTTTTGGAAAGTGTAAAAAAAGTGATTTCCCTCTACCTGTTCCACTCCACTGTTCTGGGGCACAGGGAGCATGGACACGAACGACGCTGACTGGCGCATGGCACCCCCCCCCCCCCCAGCGGCTTGCACCCGGGGGGGTTCTTTTGCTGGGGTGTGGGGGGGGTGTCCTTTCGCCGGGAGGAGGGGGCGCTGCACCGGGGGGCGGGGCGCATCGGTGATCCACCCCGGGTGTCAGCCCCTCTAGGAACGCCACTGGGGTGGGGAGACGAATCCAGTGGTAGATACTGGAGGGTAGGGAAAAAGTGAGTGAGATTGGAGGTGATGAATGATGTTTCAGTGAGTAGATTGGAGAAGGGGAGAAAATAAGGGGATCCGAAGGGCTGAGGGTTGAGAGGATTGTTCCACAAGATAGCACATAGCTTAAATTATTCCATAGTGGCTGCTATCTCATATGCTTTCCTCAATGCCCACCAACACACTTAATAAGGCATCACTGCCATGCTGGCGTTTCAGCACGATCCAGTGCCTGCTTCTGGAGAAATTTCAACTGCACTTTAACTCAGATCGCCTACTCTCAAATCCGCGGTCAAACAATTGACTCATATTTTGCTTTAGATTATTTATGTGTTTGTGGTGGAGTTTATATATTGAGTAATAGTCTTGTTAGACATTATAAGTTAATAAAGGGTTTCATGTTGAGGTTTGCAGGTTGTGGAGAGTAAATGATTGAGGAATAGTGACCTTGAGGTTGGAGGTCTTGGAACGGGATGCTCCATAAGAAGCTCCATAACCTATAGTGGTGCATATCTGAGGGATTGGAGAATGGCGGATGTGGTCCCTCTTCACAAAAGTGGTGATAGGGAAGAAGCTGGAAACTACAGGCCGGTAAGCCTCACTTCGGTTATTGGAAAAGTAATGGAAGCGATGCTGAAGGAAAAGATAGTGAATTTCCTGGAAGCCATTAAGTTGCAAGATCCGAGACAAACATGGTTTTACCAAAGGTAAATCGTGCCAAACGAATCTCATTGAATTCTTTGATTGGGTGACCGGAGAATTGAATCGTGGATGTGCTATAGACATAATCTACATAGATTTCAGCAAAGCTTTTGACACGGTTCCCCACAGGAGGCTGTTAAATAAACTGGACGGGCTGAAGATAGGACCCAAAGCGGTGAACTGGACTAGGAACTGGTTGACGGACAGACGCCAGAGGGTGGTGGTGAATGGAATTTGCTCGGATGAGGGAAAGGTGAGTAGTGGAGTGCCTCAGGGATTGGTGCTGGGGCCAATTCTGTTCAATATATTTGTGAGTGACCTTGCCAAAGGGTTAGAAGGTAAAGTTTGCCTTTTTGCGGATGATACTAAGATTTGTAACAGTGGACACCCGGGAGGGAGTGGAAAACATGAAAATGGATCTGCGGAAGCTAGAATTATGGTCTAAGGTTTGGCAATTAAAATTCAATGCGAAGAAATGCAAAGTGATGCACTTAGGCAGAGAAATCCATGGGAGACGTATGTGTTAGGCGGTGAGAGTCTGATAGGTATGGATGGGGAGAGGGATCTTGGGGTGATAGTATCTGAGGATCTGAAGACGACAAAACAATGTGACAAGGTGGTGGCCATAGCTAGAAGGTTGCTAGGCTATATAGAGAGAGGTGTGACCAGCAGAAGAAAGGAGGTGTTGATGCCCCTGTATAAGTCATTGGTGAGGCCCCACCTGGAGTATTGTGTTCAGTTTTGGAGGCTGTATCTTGCTAAGGATGTAAAAAGAATTGAGGCGGTGCAAAGAAAAGCTACGAGAATGGTATGGGATTTGCATTACAAGACATATGAGGAGAGACTTGCTGACCTGAACATGTATACCCTGGAGGAAAGGAGAAACAGGGGTGATATGATACAGACGTTCAAATATTTGAAAGGTGTTAATCCGCAAACAAACCTTTTCCGGAGATGGGAAGGCGGTAGAAATAGAGGGCATGAAATAAGATTGAAGGGGGGGGGGGCAGACTCAAGAAAAATGTCAGGAAGTATTTTTTCACAGAGAGAGTGGTGGATGCTTGGAATGCCCTCCCGCGGGACGTGGTTGAGATGAAAACGGTAACGGAGTTCAAACATGCGTGGGATAAACATAGAGGAATCCTGTTCAGAAGGAATGGATCCTCAGAATCTTAGCAGAGATTGGTTGGCAGAGCCGGTGGTGGGAGGCGGGGCTGGTGGTTGGGAGGCAGGGGTAGTGCTGGCCAGACTTCTACGGTCTGTGCCCTGAAAATGACAAGATACAAATCAAGGTAAGGTATACACAGAAATTAGCACATATGAGTTTGTCTTGTTGGGCAGACTGGATGGACGTGCAGGTCTTTTTCTGCCGTCATCTACTATGTTACTATGTACAAGTACTCTGATACTCTCCTTGCTTTGCAGACATTTTGAAATTTTTGATTGGGCAATTTATTGTTCCCGTTGTTTATACTTCTTCAAATAGCAGGAGCAAAGTCTATGTTAAGGAGTCCATAGACAGGGTTGATCCATTCCTGGGCTTATCTCAATGCATGCAGGGACTTGTTGCCTTGCTTTTCATAGGGAATCCATTCCTTTCCTAATTTTATTTTATTTTTGTAATGTATAATCACTTTGATTTACGTGTTTAAAAAATGATGTAGCAAATTCTAATAAACATAGATTCACCCAATAGGGTTGATTCAGTCCTGGATTTACCCCATTGCATGCAGGGACTTGTGAATCTGATTTCCTCATTTGATTCCCTAAGAAAAGCAAGGCTACCAGTCTCTGCGTGCATTGGGGTAAGCATTCGGGTGAATCTGAATATAGTTAGCAACCCTAGTGGAAACAAGTGGGGGAAGCTAAGCAAGGGCTCCCCTGAAGTTCTTCTTGTCCCAGGGCTGGAACCTCATGAAGAAGATGTACACTTGCATTCTAGGGACCACTGGGAATGCCATTGGATGCTGGCTCATAAGAGCAGAGCCATGCAGTGAAGCGTGCTGGCCTAGGAAAAGTGGAAAGAAACAACACTGCAAGATAAGGGACAAGGGAAAAAAAGTAGTAGTATTTAATTTGGGCTTTGGGAAGTGTGCTGCAGGACAGAAGGGAGCTGGTGTCTGCTGCTCATGACAGAAGTCAGCACAAGCTGGCTCATGTCACTTGCTGCAGGCATCTCAGAGTTCTAAACTGCCATTGTTGTCAGTTGGGTGAGTTTGTTAAGAAGATACTGATTCTAGTGGGGTTGCCTCTCTTGGTTGTTTTTTGCTGTAATTTTGAGTAGAAAAGTGTGAATTTGAGGGTGAATGTGTGAGTGCTTAGGTACTTAGCTTTGAGAGCCCTGCAGAGCTTAGCTGGCTCTTCAGGGTGTGTGGCTGTTGAAATTTTGACTGGGAATTTAAACTGGGTTGTGGAAACTTACAAATGGCAAAAAGCATATGACAAAACACAAAGTTCTTTGTCCCTGCAGATAATTAATACTTTCTTTGTTATCAGTGCTGCATGCAAATACATGAACACTGGAAGCAGTATTCTATGATTAGCTAGATTGCAGTTTGCCAAGGTTAACAGACAAATGAGACATTTGCTATCATGCGGAAGTCAGATGTACCATGCCTTCAGTGATAAGAAATTAAATGCAGATAAAGAATGTGGGGATACCAAGGCAGGATAAAGATGGTGGAAACATGCATCTTCAAGGTCTTCATAGCTAGACTCAAGCTGAGAAGGCCCCAGGCACCATTTTGACTGCACATACACTGCAGAACAAAGAGCATTGTCTCTTTAATTCTTCACACATGGGCATCTTAGCAGTTCTGTAGAGTCACAAGTCCAGAGTGCTTTGCAGTTGTTTTGTTTCTGGCCTCGCAGGCACTCAAAAGGCTGGTTAGGCTACAGGTCTATTTTAGAAGGTCAATCTGTTTGTCACTTGTTTGTATGTCTAGCTTTATTTGCACATGTGCAAATAAAACTATGCAGAGATTTGGAATCAAGTGTTGATGGGGAAAAGAGCCAGTGGAGGTTTCCCAAGCTGCAAGAGGCTAATGCAGATGCACATGCTGCAGCATATGGAAAGCCAGGGCCCCACCTGCCAAAGAAGAAAACAGGCCGGTGAGGACATTAGTGCAATGTTAGAAAGAGAGCCTGGGCCCTGAGTAGGAGGTAGAAATGAAGGAAAGTAGGGGAAGAACGTGTGTGTGTGTGTTGTCAGCAATCATTGTCTAGGGTTGGTCCCGGGTCCAGTTCGCAGAGGCAGTGGGTTCTCAAAGAATACACACTCCACACGGGTTTGGATATATAAAGTATATTATATTTTGCAGATATATATAGGCTTACAGCACTTAGTACAGGCAACTGGTACAAGGCTGTATCTGTGTGTGTTTAGGGAGAGAAAGCGAATGCTACATACCTGTAGAAGGTATTCTCCGAGGACAGCAGGCTGATTGTTCTCACTGATGGGTTGACGTCCTCGGCAGCCCCCTCCATCGGAAAGTTTACTAGCAAAGGCCTTTGCTAGTCCTCGCGCGCCCATGCGCACCGCGCATGCGCGGCCGTCTTCCCGCCCGAAACCGGCTCAAGCCGGCCAGTCCAGTATGTAGCAAGACAATACACTTCAAGGGAAGGCACAACTCCAAAGGGGAGGCGGGCGGGTTTGTGAGAACAATCAGCCTGCTGTCCTCGGAGAACACCTTCTACAGGTATGTAGCATTCGCTTTCTCCGAGGACAAGCAGGCTGCTTGTTCTCACTGATGGGGTATCCCTAGCCCCCAGGCTCACTCAAAACAACAACCATGGTCAATTGGGCCTCGCAACAGCGAGGACATAACTGAGATTGACCTAAAAAATTACCAACTAACTGAGAGTGCAGCCTGGAACAGAACAAACAGGGCCCTCGGGGGGTGGAGTTGGATCCTAAAGCCCAAACAGGTTCTGAAGAACTGACTGCCCGAACCGACTGTCGCGTCGGGTATCCTGCTGCAGGCAGTAATGAGATGTGAATGTGTGGACAGATGACCACGTCGCAGCTTTGCAAATTTCCTCCATGGTGGCTGACTTCAAGTGGGCTACCGACGCAGCCATGGCTCTAACATTATGAGCCGTGACATGACCCTCAAGAGCCAGCCCCGCCTGGGCGTAAGTGAAGGAAATGCAATCTGCTAGCCAATTGGATATGGTGCGTTTCCCTACAGCCACTCCCCTCTTGTTGGGATCAAAAGAAACAAACAATTGGGCGGACTGTCTGTGGGGCTGTGTCCGCTCCAGATAGAAGGCCAATGCTCTCTTGCAGTCCAATGTGTGCAGCTGACGTTCAGCAGGGCAGGAATGAGGACGGGGAAAGAATGTTGGCAAGACAATTGACTGGTTCAGATGGAACTCCGACACAACCTTTGGCAGGAACTTAGGGTGAGTGCGGAGGACTACTCTGTTATGATGAAATTTAGTGTAAGGGGCCTGGGCTACCAGGGCCTGAAGCTCACTGACTCTACGAGCTGAAGTGACTGCCACCAAGAAAATGACCTTCCAGGTCAAGTACTTCAGATGGCAGGAATCAAGTGGCTCAAAAGGAGGTTTCATCAGCTGGGTGAGAACGACATTGAGATCCCATGACACTGTAGGAGGCTTGACAGGGGGCTTTGACAAAAGCAAACCTCTCATGAAGCGAACAACTAAAGGCTGTCCTGAGATCGGCTTACCTTCCACACGGTAATGGTATGCACTGATTGCACTAAGGTGAACCCTTACAGAGTTGGTCTTGAGACCAGACTCAGACAAGTGCAGAAGGTATTCAAGCAGGGTCTGTGTAGGACAAGAGCGAGGATCTTGGGCCTTGCTGTCACACCAGACGGCAAACCTCCTCCATTGAAAGAAGTAACTCCTCTTAGTGGAATCTTTCCTGGAAGCCAGCAAGATGCGGGAGACACCCTCTGACAGACCCAAAGAGGCAAAGTCTACGCTCTCAACATCCAGGCTGTGAGAGCCAGAGACTGGAGGCTGGGATGCAGAAGTGCCCCTTCGTTCTGTGTGATGAGGGTCGGAAAACACTCCAATCTCCACGGTTCTTCGGAGGACAATTCCAGAAGAAGGGAGAACCAGATCTGACGCGGCCAAAAAGGAGCAATCAGAATCATGGTGCCTCGATCTTGCTTGAGTTTCAACAAAGTCTTCCCCACCAGAGGTATGGGAGGATAAGCATACAGCAGACCCTCCCCCCAATCCAGGATGAAGGCATCCGATGCCAGTCTGCCGTGGGCCTGAAGCCTGGAACAGAACTGAGAGACTTTGTGGTTCGCTCGAGATGCGAAGAGATCCACCAGGGGGGTGCCCCACGCCTGGAAGATCTGTCGCACTACTTTGGAACTGAGCGACCACTCGTGAGGTTGCATGATCCTGCTCAATCTGTCGGCCAGACTGTTGTTTACGCCTGCCAGATATGTGGCTTGGAGCACCATGCCGTGACGGCGAGCCCAGAGCCACATGCTGACGGCTTCCTGACACAGGGGGCGAGATCCGGTGCCCCCCTGCTTGTTGACGTAATACATGGCAACCTGATTGTCTGTCTGAATTTGGATAATTTGGTGGGACAGCCGATCTCTGAAAGCCTTCAGAGCGTTCCAGATCGCTCGCAACTCCAGAAGATTGATCTGCAGATCGCGTTCCTGGAGGGACCAGCTTCCTTGGGTGTGAAGCCCATCGACATGAGCTCCCCATCCCAGGAGAGACGCATCCGTTGTCAGCACTTTTTGTGGCTGAGGAATTTGGAAAGGACGTCCCAGAGTAAAATTGGACCAAATCGTCCACCAATACAGGGATTTGAGAAAACTCGTGGACAGGTGGATCACGTCTTCTAGACCCCCAGCAGCCTGAAACCACTGGGAGGCTAGGGTCCATTGAGCAGATCTCATGTGAAGGCGGGCCATGGGAGTCACATGAACTGTGGAGGCCATATGGCCCAGCAATCTCAACATCTGCCGAGCTGTGATCTGCTGGGACGCTCGCACCCGCGAGACGAGGGACAACAAGTTGTTGGCCCTTGTCTCTGGAAGGTAGGCGCGAGCTGTCCGAGAATCCAGCAGAGCTCCTATGAATTTGAGATTTTGCACTGGGAGAAGGTGGGACTTTGGATAATTTATCACAAACCCCAGTAGTTCCAGAAGGCGAATAGTCATCTGCATGGACTGCAGGGCTCCTGCCTCGGATGTGTTCTTCACCAGCCAATCGTCGAGATATGGGAACACGTGCACCCCCAGCCTGCGAAGTGCCGCTGCTACCACAGCCAGGCACTTTGTGAACACCCTGGGCGCAGAGGCGAGCCCAAAGGGTAGCACACAGTACTGGAAGTGGCGTGTGCCCAGTTGAAATCGCAGATACTGTCTGTGAGCTGGCAGTATCGGGATGTGTGTGTAGGCATCCTTCAAGTCCAGAGAGCATAGCCAATCGTTTTGCTGAATCATGGGGAGAAGGGTGCCCAGGGAAAGCATCCTGAACTTTTCTTTTACGAGATATTTGTTCAGGGCCCTTAGGTCTAGGATGGGACGCATCCCCCCTGTTTTCTTTTCCACAAGGAAGTACCTGGAATAGAATCCCAGCCCTTCTTGCCCGGATGGCACGGGCTCGACCGCATTGGCGCTGAGAAGGGCGGAGAGTTCCTCTGCAAGTACCTGCTTGTGCTGGAAGCTGTAAGACTGAGCTCCCGGTGGACAATTTGGAGGTTTGGAGGCCAAATTGAGGGTGTATCCTTGCCGGACTATTTGAAGAACCCACTGATCGGAGGTTATGAGAGGCCACCTTTGGTGAAAAGCTTTTAACCTCCCCCCGACTGGCAGGTCGCCCGGAACTGATACTTGTACTGCAGCTATGCTCTGCTGGAGCCAGTCAAAAGCTCGCCCCCTGCTTTTGCTGGGGAGCCGCGGGGCCTTGCTGAGGCGCACGCTGCTGACGAGAGCGAGCGCGCTGGGGCTTAGCCTGGGCCGCAGGCTGTCGGGAAGGAGGATTGTACCTACGCTTACCAGAAGTATAGGGAACAGTCTTCCTTCCCCCGAAAAAATCGTCTACCTGTAGAGGTAGACGCTGAAGGCTGCCGGCGGGAGAACTTGTCGAATGCGGTGTCCCGCTGGTGGAGAGACTCTACCACCTGTTCGACTTTCTCTCCAAAAATATTGTCCGCACGGCAAGGCGAGTCTGCAATCCGCTGCTGGAGTCTATTCTCCAGGTCGGCGGCACGCAGCCATGAGAGCCTGCGCATCACCACACCTTGAGCAGCGGCCCTGGACGCAACATCAAAAGTGTCATACACTCCTCTGGCCAGGAATTTTCTGCACGCCTTCAGCTGCCTGACCACCTCCTGAAAAGGCTTGGCCTGCTCCGGGGGAAGAGCATCAACCAAGCCCGCCAACTGCCGCACATTACTCCGCATGTGTATGCTCGTGTAGAGCTGGTACGACTGGATCTTGGCCACGAGCATAGAGGAATGGTAGGCCTTCCTCCCAAAGGAGTCTAAGGTTCTAGAGTCTTTGCCCGGGGGCGCCGAAGCATGCTCCCTAGAACTCTTAGCCTTCTTTAGGGCCAGATCCACAACTCCAGAGTCGTGAGGCAACTGAGTGCGCATCAGCTCTGGGTCCCCATGGATCCGGTACTGGGACTCGATCTTCTTGGGGATGTGGGGATTAGTTAAAGGCTTGGTCCAGTTCGCCAGCAATGTCTTTTTGAGGACATGGTGCAGGGGAACAGTGGACGCTTCCTTAGGTGGAGAAGGATAGTCCAGGAGCTCAAACATTTCAGCCCTGGGCTCGTCCTCCACAACCACCGGGAAGGGGATGGCCGTAGACATCTCCCGGACAAAGGAAGCAAAAGACAGACTCTCGGGAGGAGAAAGCTGTCTTTCAGGAGAGGGAGTGGGATCAGAAGGAAGACCCTCAGACTCCTCGTCAGAGAAATACCTGGGGTCTTCCTCTTCCTCCCACGAGGCCTCACCCTCGGTGTCAGACACAAGTTCACGAACCTGTGTCTGCAACCTCGCCCTGCTCGACTCAGTGGAACCCCGTCCACGGTGGGGGCGTCGAGAGGTAGACTCCCTTGCCCGCATCGGCGAAGCTCCCTCCGCCGACGTAGTCGGGGAGCCTTCCTGGGAGGTGGCCGCGGTCGGCACCGGACGCGGTACCGATGTCGGGGGCCTCAACCTGGGCGATGGGCCAGCCGGCGCCACGCTCGACGGTACCGGAGGCGCAAGCACCGCCGGTACCGGAGGGGTAGGGCGCAACAGCTCTCCCAGAATCTCTGGGAGAACGGCCCGGAGGCTCTCGTTAGAGCGGCTGCAGAGACAGGCTGAGAGGTCGATGCAGGCGTCGACGTCAGAACCTGTTCCGGGCGAGGAGGCTGTTCCGGGCTGTCCAGAGTGGAGCGCATCGACACCTCCTGAACAGAGGGTGAGCGGTCCTCTCGGTGCCGATGCCTGCTGGGTGCCGAATCCCTCGGCGACCCAGAGCTCTCGGTGCCGACATGGGGAGGAGACCGGTGTCGATGCTTCTTCGACTTCTTCCGAAGCATGTCACCGGAGCTCCCCGGCACCGACGAGGAGGACGTAGAATCCATCCGTCGCTTCCTCGGGGCCGAGACCGAAGAGGGTCGATCCCGGGGGGGCTGTACCGCAGGAGCCCTCAGGGTAGGAGGAGACCCACCCGAAGGCTCACCGCCACCAGCAGGGGAATGGACAGCCCTCACCTGCACTCCTGACGATGCACCTCCGTCCGACGACATCAGCAGACGAAGTCTCGGTACCACCGACGTCGATGCAGTCGCCCGATGCCTCGGCGCCGATGCAGAGGTCCGATGCCTCGATGCAGTCGATGGAGCGGCAGCCAAGGAAGATGGTCCGGACGCTGACGACGTCGATGCACTCGATGCCTCCGGTGCCGATGCCGACGAAGAGCCCGAGAACAAAACGTTCCACTGGGCTAATCTCGCTACCTGAGTCCGCCTTTGTACAGGGAGCACAGACTGCAGTTCTGAGGGCGGTGCTGGGCCCCTAGACACTGAAGACACGCAGAGTGCCTATCAGTGAGCGAGATTACCCGGGCGCACTGGGTGCACTTCTTGAAGCCGCTGGAAGGCTTCGATGTCATGGGCGGAAAAATCACGCCGGCGAAATCAAAAGCCGAAATGGCGAAAATTGAAGCACCAAAATTTAGAGGGAGAAAATCTCGACCGAGGCCAAAAGAGGCCTACCCCGACAACGAAAGAAAACTTACGGGGCAAAAACTGAGAAATACGGGAAGGGCAGAAAACCCGAAAGGGTCTTCCGGAATACTACCGGAGCACTTCCCGAACTTTTTCAATGAAAAAAAGGACAAAAACACGTCGAAAAGGACGCGCGAGGTCGACTCTCTGGGGCACGAACGGCGTAACACGACCGTACCGAGTGCGGACGAAAGAAGACTGGCCGGCTCGAGCCGGTTTCGGGCGGGAAGACGGCCGCGCATGCGCGGTGCGCATGGGCGCGCGAGGACTAGCAAAGGCCTTTGCTAGTAAACTTTCCGATGGAGGGGGCTGCCGAGGACGTCAACCCATCAGTGAGAACAAGCAGCCTGCTTGTCCTCGGAGAAAGAAAGGATAGGGTGTTTGTTCAGAGGAAGAGAGAAGCCTTGGGGTTGTGCTGCAAGAGGTATTTATGTGTGCAGGGGGAAAGACAGAGAGAGAAGTAGTGCATGCAGAGCCCTGGGTGCTCTGCTTGCAGGGAGACAGAGAGAGAGAGGTGGAGAGATGCCCTGGACAGAGAGCAGTGCCCTGGACAGAGAGAAGGGGGGAGAGCTGCTGCCCCCCCCCCCCCAGCACCATGTGCTCTGTTTTTATACCTCCAGAACAAAGAGATCATAAAACTTATCTTCTTTCCCAGCCAACTCCAGTGTACTTTTCTTTGAAGTCAGGAGAGGTGAGCAATTTCACAGGTTGTCCTTTTTTGAAGTCCTAAGACATGGAGTTTCACTGTCTGGCTTCCTTTGTTGTCAGAGCTCTGGTCAAAAGGTATGTTAATCAGGAGCAATTGAGAAACAAAAGGGCTATTAGGCCATTTGGTCCATTTCATCCTCTGATTCCTGAAGGGGAGGGGGGAAGTTCTCAGAGGTCAGAAGCTGGTTTAATATTATGTCAAGCTGGTTTCATATTAATATAAGTATGCCCAGCAATAAATTTGACTTCCAGCAATCCTGGAAGTGTGTGTGTGTGTTTGGGATGCTGACTAGAGCCCTCCCACTTCTACTCCAGCAGTCTCAAATAATCTCTCTTCCTACTTCTTTCCCCCTCCAAGGATACATTCAAACTTTCTTGTAGTGCTTTTTCAGTTTCCCATGTACTCAGTGAAATGCCTGCCACTTATTACCCTCATCTGCTTACTCACTCATCACCCCTAACACTTAATCTCCTCCCCATTCCCTCACTCAGCCCTTCCACTTATAACCCACCATTTACTGTCTGACTGTCATGTCCCCTCCCTCAACGTAAGCGGCGTCCTTGGGCTGCGCGGGGTCCCGTCGACACGCACACTTGACTGGCACTGCCTGAGCCATGTGTGTGTGTAGTCCTCTCTGGGTTTGTTCAGAGAGCGGTGGTTGCAGGCTCCTTAATTGCTTTGCTTCCATGCACCTGTTTCTGCTCTCTCTCTGCCTGGCTTCCAGGCTCCTTGATTGCTTTGCTTCCACCCACCTGGGTCTGCTCTTCCTCTGCCTGGCTTCCCATGCTTCTATCTTATTGGTCTTCTGGTTCCTCCTTCCCCTGCTCTTGTCCTATGGCTGTGCCCCTTCTCCTTGCTAATGTCAGACGCCAGCACTTCATCAGCTGAGCTCTCCCTGGACTCTATGCTTCGGCTTCTACTTTGGTAGGTGTTTCTAACTCTGTAGTCTGCTTCTTATCTACTGGCCCCTCATTGCTGACTTGCCTGTACCTGGATTACCCTTCTGCCTGCCGCCTGCCTACTGACTTTCGCCTGTACCTGGTTTACTCTCTTGCCTGCCGCCTGCCTACTGACTTTTGCCTGTACCTGGATTACTCTCTTGCCTGCCTACTGACTTCTGCTTGTACCGGGATTTTCTACAGTAATTTAATTCAGAATATACAGTATATGAAAGATATGCTAGTGAACAATAGCTAGGACTGAAGCCCTTTGACAAATGGCACCACTGTTTATAATTTTTAGATATGCCAGTGCAATTTTTTTGTCTGAATTGAAATGCCTGCATTTTTAATAACAGCCACAAGATGGGAGTATTGACCTTTGAAATTCATGAATCTGTGCCTTGCCATGGCCTTCATGCCAGTAATGAACCTTCAGGAAAACATGTCAAAGACTTAGGTGCATTTTACATGGATAGAAATAATGTTAACCTGCTTCCATTTAACTTTGTAAATGTATGCACATTTTCATAAAACATAAAAAAGTGATGATTTATTAGAAAGGAGGTGGTTTGGACATACTAGCATACTATCCAGCTCATTTTCGAAAGAGATCCCTGGCCATCTTCCGACACAAATTGGGAGATGGCCGGCAATCTCCTGAACCCGGCCAAATCGGTATAATCAAAAGCCGATTTTGGCTGGCGCCAACTGCTTTCTGTTGCGGAGCCGGCGAAACTTCAAGGGGGTGTGTCGGTAGGGTAGTGAAGGCAGGACGGGGGCAGGACAGGGGCGTGCTCACAAGATGGTTGGCTTCGCCCGATAATAGAAAAAAAAAGCCAGGCTTGACGAGCATTTCACCGGCTTTACTTGGTCCCTTTTTTTCACGACCAAGCTTCACAAAGGAGCCCCAACTGACCAAATGACCACCGGAGGGAATCGGGGATCACCTCTCCTTACTCCCCCAGTGGTCACCAACCCCCTCCCACCCAAAAAAACCCAAAACCTTTTTTGCCAGCCTCTATGCCAGCCTGAAATGTCATACCCAGCTCCCTGACAGCAGTATGCAAGTCCCTGGAGCAGTTTTTAGTGGTTGCTGTGCACTTCAGGCAGGTGGACCCAAGCCCATCCCCCCCTACATGTTACACTTGTGATGGTAAATGGGAGCCCTCCAACCCCCCTCCCCCAAACCCACTGTACCCACATGTAGGTGCCCCCCTTCACCCCTTAGGGCTATGGTAGTGTTGTATAGTTGTGGGTAGTGGGTTTTGGGGGGATTTGGGGGGGCTCAGCACACAAGGTAAGGGAGCTATGTACCTGGGAGCTATTGTTTTTTTTTTTAATTTTTAGAAGTGCCCCTAGGGTGACCGGTTGGTGTCCTGGCATGTGAGGGGGGGCCAGTGCACTACAAATGCTGGCTCCTCCCATGACCAAATGCCTTGCATTTCGCTGGGTTTGAGATGGCCGGCCCCGGTTTCCATTTTGGCTGAAAAACGAAGCCGGCCATCTCCTCTACACCCGGTGATCGATTTAGCCAGCCCCAACCATATTTCAAAAATACGGTTGGCTCCGCCCCCTTGCAGTGCCGGTCCCGAAGATGGCTGGCCAGCTGTTTGGCTGGCGCCGTTCAATTATGCCTCTCCACGGGACTCATTTTTGAAAGAGAAAAACATTTAAAAAGTGGCATAAAATGGCATTTGGACATTTTGCTTGACAAAATGTTCAAATTACTATTTTCAAAACCTATTTTTTAAATATTTTTTTTCTAAGATGTTCATCTGCATTGTGTTCAAATCATAAGGGGCATGGCAGGGACACGTTAAGGACGGAATTTGGGGGTTCCTAACACTTGGACTTTTTTTTGCCATAATAGAACAAAACAAAAATGTCCAGGACTAAAATTAAGACATTTTCAGCTAGACCTGTTTTTCAACTAAGCCACAAAAGAAGTGCATTAAATGATCACTGAAAGAATAAAGGAATGACCCCCCCTTACTCCCCCAGAGGTCACTGACCCCTTCCCACCCCCCAAAGATGTGAAAGAAACAGTTCGTACCAGCCTCTATGACAGCCTTAAATGTTATGGCCAGTCCTATTAGAGCAGAAAGCAGGTCCCTGGAGTAGCCTAGTGATTGGTGCAGTGCATTGTGGAGAAGGGGACCCAAGTCCATAATCCACTCTAACTGGTTACACTTGTGGATGAAAGTGTCAGCCCCTCCAAACTCACCAAAAATCTACTGTACCCACATATAGGTAACACCTGCAGCCATAAGGGCTATTGTAGGGGTGTATAGGTAGGTATAGTAGGTTTTTGGTGGGTTTTGCAGTGCTGAACATATAGTATAAGGGGGGTAACAGTGAGATGTGTACCTGGGACCTTTTATATGAAGTCCACTGCAGTGCCCCCTAGGGTGCCCCCACTACTCTGCTGGGATGTCTGTGTGGGCAGTGTACTAAGAATGCTGGCTCCTCCTACATCCCAATGACTTGATTGCATGTGTTTTTTACTTGGACGTTTTGTTCCGAAAATGGTCCAAAAAGATAAACACACTGAGCACAGCAACATCTAGAAAAGACCATTTTTGAAACAAAAAGTTAAGCGTTTTCGTTTTTGAAAATTGTTATATTTGCCACTTGAATTTTAGATGTTTTGAGCAAAATGTCCAAAGTTAGATTTAAGCATCATATTGAAAATGCCCCTACACACCACTGGATTCTGTAAATGGCACTCAAAGTTTCGTGCACAAATTTGGGTATACACCCAATTTGCATGTTCAATTTAATTGAGTAACAATCCAATTAGCACCAATAAGTGGGTGCTATCAGTTATTGGTGTTAATTGGCATCAATTTGGATTTGCGCACAAATCTTGATGAGCACTATTCTATAAAGTTGCACTTGCAAATCTTTTAGCATGTAACTGAAAAGTGGGTGTAGCCATGGAAGGGGCATAGCAGGTCAGGGGTGTTCACTAACGATGCATGCAGTATTGTAGAATTCCGGGGATCTGCACCTAATTTACATGTGATGATTTACACCAAGTTTCAGTTGGTATAAATCTTTGCACCCAAAAGTTGAGTGTGGATCCTGGCACTATGCACTATTCTATAAATGGTAGATATTTTGTAGGATCCATGTATACTTGTGCCACTTATTTGTGTGTCAAGAAGTTTGTTTTTTTGGTAATATATTGGTGATGATTTGATATTGGTTAGTTATATATTTATATACATCTTGTATATCTTTTATATTCTTGTATGTCAATTTTTAATTATTTATTGTTTTATGAATGCTTGCAAACCCTTGACGAAGATATGAGTGCCGAAACTGTCAGGTCAGTTCTCAATAAATCAACTTGTGGTTAAACTTGAATCTTCTCCTCTCTGGTCTACCTTTGCTTTGATTTGCAGCTTGTGGTGTGTTTGCAGAGTGTTTTGCTTTTGTTTGTTTGTTTTTTTTATATGTGGTGACATGCCTGCTTATTTAAGTATACATTTTTCCTCTCTGAATGGGAATACTTTTAGGTCTACTAGAAATCAATTTTTTGTTAAGGTTTCCCTCAGTTCGACAGGTTAAAGCTACAAGAATATTTCAAGCTTCTCTTGCATATCAAGTAGTGCAGTTCTGGAACTCTCTTCCTTTCTTTCTAGGACAAACATGATTATTCTCAATTTAGAAAACTTTTGAAGACATTCCTCTTTAAAAGGTGTTTTTCAGGTTTGGATTCTTGACCATTTGTTGGTTCTGTCTGTTTAATCTTTGCATTGTAATCTTTCTTGTTCAGAAATCTGGTCTCATATATTTTAATTAGATATTTTCAAATGATAAATGTTTTTTTTCAAATTTTATATTTTGTATTATTGTGGCTCCCAGATTTTCTGATCTGGTTTTCTCTAATTGTAATCTGCCCTGAACTGTTCAGGTAGAGACGGACTAGAAAACCCAACATAACATAACATACTGAAGACAGAGAAGACCAAGCGATGATATCTTTGGAATCACTCATACCTTCGTTACTGGATCTCCATTTCACTAAGGATTGAAGTATGCTTTAGTTTGGTTATTGTTACCCACTTCAAAATTGATGGTTTTTGTGTGATATAAGATCATGATGTAATGTAAAGGACTCAAATGACTCGTCACAGCCATGTATCAGCAACCTGTGCCTGCATCAGGAGTCATGCAGTGCTTAAATGTGTCACCTCTTTGAGAGAGCATTTTGGCATCAGGTTGGCCTAGTGGCAGATCTTCGATACTTGTTTATGAATTACAATCACGCCTGGCTAGTTATATATTGTGACAGAACAGTGGGTTTTAAGGATTTTGAAATAGAAGGAGCATACAGAATTCCTGCTAAGCATCTTCAAAACAATAAGAATCCAAGGCCTGAAGTTCTAGAGCTTCTCAGAAATAATGCACAGTGAGGTTTTGTGCGTCTATAAAATATGAGGGTCAATCTTTCTTCTTTGTTCCTGATCTTTATAAGAATACAGTTGCCTCCACAAACTATTGTTGTCATATAGACCTAGACTTAAAGCTGCTAATTCCTGTTTTGGTATCTTTTACCCTGCTCGAATTCAAGTTACACTCCATAATCAAACAAAAGACTTCACTGATCTTGAAGCATTGGATGCATTCATTGAGGAAAACATTCCTACACCAACCAATTGATACTGTAAAGATTTGGTTTGAGCTACTTGCTACATTCTGTTACCATAATTTAGCATTAACACTAATTATAAGTCTGAGGTTATACTGCACTTCAATATTTGACCTGGCTTATTGTCTGATTTAAGAATGATATCCACCATAATACATCAAAATAGCACAAGAGTCATCATATAGAATATTATGGGGTCTTTTACAAAGCGTTGGTAAGCTTAAAGCGGGCTTACTGAGTGCCAGTGGTAGTTCCGTCATGAGCGTGCACCATTTTCGAGTGAAAAAGAAATCCCGTAGAAATGCCTTATGCAGCGGGAACCCATTGGTAATTGGGCATAGTTGTGCGCTGCTGCTGGGTTATCATGGAAGCCCTTAGTGCCACCTCAATGGGTGACAGGAAGGGCTCCTTGTCACATGGCCATGCAGTAAGAGTTTTCTTACCACATGGCCACGTTTTTCTGGGGGCTTTTTACCTGCTGCAGTAGAAAGGGCAGTGGCACACGGGAAAAACAGCCCCTGCTGCTAGCGCTGGGCTCTTTTTCCTGCAGCTTGGTAAAAGAACCCCTATGTTATTTTGTTATTATGGGGCTCATTTTCAAAATTCTTAGACTTACAACGTTCGATAGGTTACTATGGGGTTCATTTTCAAAATACTTAGGGGTCCTTTTACTGAACTGTAGTAAAATGTGGCCTGCAATAGTGCGACTACATCTTTTGGGCGCACGCAGGGCCATTTTTTACCGAGTCTAGGAAAAAGGGCCTTTTTTAAGGGGCCAGAAAATAGATGTGCGCTAAAATTGAAACCAGTGCACATCCATTTTTGTGTGTGTGTGAGAGAGAGAGAGAGAGAGAGAGTGTGTTGAGTGTGTGTGTGTGTGGGAGAGAGAGAGTGTGTGTGTGTGAGAGAGAGAGACAGAGTGTGTGTGTGTGTGTGTGTGTGAGAGAGAGAGAGAAACTGAGTATGAGAGAGAGAGAGTGTGTGTGAGAGAGAGAAAGTGTGTGTGGGAGAGAGACAGTGTGTGTGTGTGTGTGTGAGACAGAGAGAGAGATTGTATGTGAGAGAGAGACAATGTGTTAGAGAGAGTGTGTTTGCGAGAGACAGAGTGTGTGTGAGAGAGAGTGTGTGTGTGTGAGAGAGACAGATTTTGTGTGAGTGTGTGTGAGAGAGAGAGACACACACACTGACAGACAAACACTGTGTGTGTGTGTGTCTGTGAGAGAGCGAGAGAGAGAGAGAGTGTGTGGCAGTGATTGCACTGTCTGTGTTTTTTGTATCCTTTTCTTTTTTTAGATATTATCCTGTTTTGTCTGTTATATATAAATTATGTGCTGTGTCGTCCGCTGGGTACCTTGCGGTTCCGTGTCTGCCTAACATCAGCTCAGCTTGCCTCCAGCTTTCCCTTCCCTCTCACTGTTCCACCCTCTGATGTCATAACGTCTTTTTGCGAGTGCGGGACAGTGAGGGAGAATGTAGCGTTGTAGGCTGCTGTCCTTTGCCTCTCAGTCTCGTGCCATTGCTTACTGCGTTTGCCCGCTTCCCGCCACCCTGCTGCCTAAATTGTACCTCGGGGTTCCATCGCTGTCTGTCTGTCTGTTTTCGTAACATCCTCTAACGTCAGTTCAGCTTGCCTCCAGCGTTCCCTTTCCTCTCACTGTTCTGGCCTCTGACGTCATTACATTTTGATGCGAGGGCAGGGCAGTGAGGGGGAACGGAACGCTGGAGGCTGGCTGACGTCATTTGATGTTACGAACCCAGGCAGCCAGACAGCGATGGAACGTTGGAGGTGCAAATTATTATATAGGATATTTCCAGGTAATGTGTTGTAATACTGAAGGATTGCTGTAATAGATATATCTGTGAAAGCTTTCTTTAGCGTTATTCTATTCAATATTAGATTGTTCTTCATTTGTTTTCAATTTCAGATTAATGCCTATTTATTGCTCTGTTGTACATTAAAATTATGGTTCCTTTTGTTGTATTTTATACCTAAAAGACTCAATAAAAAATTGCTGAACAAAAAAAACTGATTGAATACCTCAGTATAGATATAAGTACACACACACATACCTATATCTGTATCTACATCTATCTATATATGACTGAAGGGTGCACTCTAACATCTTTAGTATTGTTCTTGAAAAATATATGTGGAGGAGCATTTTCGATAGAACGTCTAAATCAGAATTTGGACGTTTTACAAAAATGTCCAAATTCTCAACAGGAAAAGAGGTCATTTTCAAAAAAGGTAGACGTCTATCTTTTGTGTTCGAAAATTCTATGGATGTCTTGTAATTTGGACGTTTTGTGATTTGGATGTCCTTTTTTTTGGTCCATTTTCGAACAAAAAACTTCCAATGGTTAGTGCAGCAGGCTTTGATCCTGGCAACATGGGTTAAATTCCCACTGCTGCTCCTTGTGACTTTGGGCAAGTCAAATACACAAGCGGCATTTTTGGATATGACATCTAAGTCTGAATTTGGACGTTTTTTGTAAAATGTCCAAAATCAGAACAGGAAAGGTAATTTTCTACAAAAAAAAGTCTATCTTTTCCTTTTAAAAATGCTGTTTGGAAAAATGTTTTGTGATTTGGATGTTTTATTTTTTGGTCCATTTTCAAACAAATACATCCAAATGCAAAATGTACAAAATACACAAGAAAATCCACAATAAAGTGAAACCATTCACATGTTCTAAGTGTGGTAAAAGCTTTGGTTGTAATGTAAATCTCAAAGTGCATCAAAAGGTCCACATGGGAGAGAAACCATTTGCATGTATAGAGCTGGTAAAAGCTTTGGTCAGAAGGTAAACCTCACAATGCACCAGAGAATACACACAGGAGTGAAACCATTTACATGTCCTGAGTGTGGTAAAAGCTTTGGTTGGAAAGAAAGCCTCACATGGCATCAGAGAATCCATACAGGGATGAAACCATTTACATGCACTGAGGAGGTGAAAGCTTCAGTTGCACTGGGACAGGTAATTAGGGAATGTACACTCGTGCTATGAAGTATGGAAAAATTGCACTTTGGTATTTAGATATATGTAATGAGACCTCCTTTTCATCTATAGATCTGAATTCAAGGCCCAAATCTAATGATAAACAATAGACACAAGGTTCAGATATTATAAAAAAAATAGAAAGCTTGGTATCAGGTAGAATAGTGGAAAAATGACAACCCAGGAAAGCAATAGGGAATCCTTGGGGGCACTGCAGTGGACTTTATAAAATGCTCCCAGGCACACATCTCACCATTGCTCCCTTATCTTGTCTGCTGAGCCCCGCAAAACCTACTACCCCCAACTGTACACCACTACCATAGCCCTTACACTTGAAGGGAGCACCAATATATGGGTACAGTGGGTTTTGAGTGGGTTTTGGAGGGCTCACAGTTTCCTCCACAAGTGTAACAAGTAGGGGGAGGTAGAAGCCTGGGTCCACCTGTCTGCAGTGCACTGCACCACTATTAGACTACTCCAGGGACCTGCATGCTATTCAAATGGACCTGAATATAACATCTGAGGCTGGCAAGTAATATTTTTAATCATATTTGGGGGGGGGGGGGGGGGGGGAAGGGGATAGTGATCACTAGGGAAGTAAGGGGAGGTGATCTCTGATTCCCTCTAGTGGCCATCTGGTCCTTTGGGGCACCTCATGTGTGGAGTAGAGGAGTAACATTTGACTTAGTGGATCATGAAATCCTTCAAATCCTGGACATTTTAAGAGTCACTGGGAAGGTATATGATTGGTTCCCTGGTTTTTTGAAATCTCAGTATTATAAAGTAAAATTGAATGGCAACTTATTGGAGAGGTGGAGTAATCCTAGTGGTGTCCCTCAAGGTTCCTCGCTATCTCCACTTCTCTTTAATGTTTATCTGCACTCCCTGGGTCATGCATTAGAAAAGTTGGGAGCTATTTCTACAGTTATGCTGATGATGTAACAGTTATGTTCCCCATTACCTCTGAGGTTGCATCTTACTGAGCTTTACTTCATAATATTTGTAACACTTACTCAAAGAGCTTTTTTTATTATGTGAAATCTTAGGTGCATGCGTAAATATTTTGATCAGGGTTACTTTTGCCTTATAGTACAATCACTGATCCTGAGTATGTTAGATTATTGTAAACAAATTTATTGAGCCAAATTGAAAATTAAAGAGTAGTAAATCACCTGGTATACACCCCAGAGTACTGAAGGAGCTCGAACATGAAATTGCTGATCTGCTGTTAGTGATCTGTAACCTATCATTAAAATCGTCCATAGTACCCGAAGATTGGAAGGTGGCCAATGTAATGCAGATTTTTAAAAAGGGCTCTAGGGGTGATCCAGGAAATTACAGATCAGTAAGCCTGATGTCAGTGCCGGGTACAATAAAAGAAACTATTATATAGAATAAAATTACGGAACACACAGACAAACATTGCTTAATAGGACAGAGTCAACATGGATTCAGGAAAGGGAAGTATTGCCTCACCAACTTGTTTCACTTCTTTGAAGGCGTGAATAAACATGGATAAAGGTGAGCCAGTTGATGTAGTGTATCTAGATTTTCAAAAAGCTTTTGACAAAATCCCTCATGAGAGTCTCCTGAAGAATTTAAAAAGCCATGGGATAGGAGGCAATGCTCATTGGTGGATCAGGAGCTGGTTAATGGATAAAAAACAGAGGGTAGGGTTATATGATTATTTCTCTCACTGGAGGAGGGTGAATAAATGAGTGCCCCGGGGATTTGTATTGTGACCAGTGTTATGCAACATATTTATAAATGGTCTAGAAATGGGAACGATGAGTGAGGTGATTAAATTTGCAGATGACACAAAACTATTCAAAGTTGTTAAAATGCATGTAGACTATGAAAAATTGCAGGAAGACCTTAGAAAATTGAAAGACTGGGCATTCAAATGACAGATGAAATGTAATGTGTACAAATGCAAAATGATGCACATTGGGAAAAATAATTCAAATCTAGTTATCTGATGTTAGGTTCCACTTTAGGAGTTAGCACCCAAGAAAAAGATCTAGGAGTCATTCAGGCTTATTTTCGAAAGAGAAGGGCGTCCATCTTTCGACACAAATAGCAAGATGGGCGTCCTCACAGGGTCGCCCAAATTGGCATAATCGAAAGCCGATTTTGGGTGTCCTCAACTGCTTTCCATTGTGGGGACGATCAAAGTTCATGGGGTGTGTCGGAGGCGTAGCGAAGGTGGGACTGGGGCGTGCCTAACACATGGGCATCCTCGACCAATAATGGAAAAAAGAAGGTCATCCCTGATGAACACTTGGACGACTTTACCTGGTCCTTTTTTTTCTTACGACCAAGCCACAGAAATGTGCCCTAAATGACCAGATGACCACTGGAGGGAATTGGGGATGATCTCCCCTTACTCCCCCAGTGGTCACTAACATCCTCTCACCCTCAAAACAATTTTAAAAAACATTTTTTCCAGCCTCTATGCCAGCCTCAAATATCATACCCAGCTCCATGAAAGCAGTATGCAGGTCCCTGAAACAGTTTGAGTGGATGCAGTGCACTTCAGGCAGGCGGACCCAGGCCCATCCCCCCTACCTGTTATACTTGTGGTGGTAAATGTGAGCCCTTCAAAACCCACCAGAAACCCACTGTACCCACATGTACATAGGTGCCCCCTTCAGCCCTTAGGGCTATGGTAGTGGTGTACAGTTGTGAAGAGTGGGTTTTGGGGGGCTCAGCACACAAGGTAAGGGAGCTATGCACATGGGAATAATTTTAGAAGTCCACTGCAGTGCCCCCTAGAGTTCCCAGTTGGTGTCTTGGCATATCAGGGGGACCAGTGCACTATGAATGCTGGCTCCTCCTGCGACCAGATCAGCTTCCATTTGGTCATTTCTGAGATGGGTGTCCTCGGTTTCCATTATCGCCAAAAATTGGGGACTACCATCTCTAAGGTCGTCCTAAATTTCATGATTTGGGCATCCCCGACCGTATTATCAAAATGAAAGATGGACGCCCATCTTGTTTTGATAATACGGGTTTCCCTGCCCCTTCACCGGGACATCCTGCGAGGACGTCCTCAAGAAAACTTGGGCGCCCGTTTCGATTATACCCCTCCATGTGGACAATACACTGAAATATTTCACCAGGTGTGCAGCGGTAGGCAAAAAAGCAAACAAATGCTAGGAATTATTAGGAAAGGGATAGAAAATAAGCCTCTGTATCATTCCATGGTGCGACCTAAACTTAAGTATTGTGTGCAATTCTGGTAGCCATATTTCAAAAGGAAAAGCTCTTCAGCTTTGAAATGAGCTGAGGGGGAATAAGGTCTACAAATTCTTGATTGGTGTATAATGGGTAAATGTGAATCAATTGTTTATTCTTTCAAAAAGTAAAAAGACTAGTGGACACTCAATGAAGTTACATGAATAGGAGGGGATATTTTTTCACTCAATGAATAGTTAAGCTCTAGAACTTGTTATTAGAGAATGTGGTAACAGTGATTAATGTATCTGGGTTTAAAAAAGATTTGGAAAGTTCCTGGAGGAAAATTCCATAGTTTGCTAGTGAGATAGAAATGGGGGAAGACACTGCTGTCCTTGAGATTGGTAGCATAGAATCTTGCTACTATTTGGGATTCTGTGAGGTACTTGTGACTTTGGATTGGCCACTGCTAGAAGCAGGATACTGCCCCAGTATTGCTGGTTTTATATACAGGATCAGGACTTCTCCTTATCAGCTACCAGAGGGAACCGAATGGCACTGCAGACTCATTTGCCCCACAGGATCACCATCCTGAGCCATCTCAAATGAGGTAAGTTGAAGTACTTGCAACCTGTCTCTTACAGAAAAAATCATTATCATCTACAGCAAGCATGGTCCTGGGAAGGAGGACTAACCTAAGTAAACTAAAGCCTTGTGGTAAGGTTTGATTTATCCAGAGGATTTCTAGCAGGGGAGGTGTAGTGGTAATAGTTTAGATTATTGCCCATTGTCCTTTGGCTTATACTATGCCAACAGGTCAGCTGACTCTTATAACATCTGCTGTCCTATAAATGACCTGTCTTGGGCATTCTCTATAGACGTATGTTATATAAGTTGTTTTGTTCAGATCATGCAGTATATGCGTGAACACTGTATGGTCACTGAGAGGAAGACCCATAAAAGAAATTAAGCTGGCCCAGACAGCAGGATGTGAATGAGGAAGAAACACTATTATTTAACTGGACTGTGGAGTTCTGAAAGTCAGAGTCTCATGCTCAGGGCTGATGATTCGATGGGCCATTCTGAAATATTTCTCGTGACTTCACCAACTTGACGGAGGGATCCCCCCTCCCCTCAGCTTGAGTTGAATAAAGTGAATGGGCCAGGATGTTGTGGCATATTGCAGTGATGTATTTAGTATTTATTATTATTATTATTCTTAGCAATATATATACATTGCTTTTAAAGCTTGGGGCTAGTTAAAAATAAACTGTATCTTATTTTTTAAACATTTGTGAGCTTCCTCCTCTTTCCTTGGCATTGTTCCAGGTCAAAACAGGAGGGTAAAGCTCATGAACTATTAGTCTCCTCCTGAGCAGAAAAAACATGTTTTCTTCTTTTGTTTTCATTGTCCTTCAGACCATGGCAAGGAATTGCTACCAGGATGTTTTCTTCAACACCTTGAACCAATATGCCAAGAACTTGGATGAGACTGTCTGTTGGGCTTGCATCCATATATTTTCTTACCAGGAAGGTAGATTTTTAATAGAGTGAAAATTCTGAGTAGATTATTGCTGCAAATGACCACCTGCCTGCAACAAAGTTTTATAAGACTTAACAATGAAGTCTTTAGTTTACAGTATGTTTTACCTCTCTTGGAATTAAGATTTTTTTTCTAGTTTGTAAATCATTCTCATTGTTTTATTAGTCATTTATTACTTTCTGTAGTGCTTATTAAGTTTTTCTTTTTTGCATGCATTGTTAGAATTACTACTATGCCTATGAAGTTGAAAGAGAGTGATAGGACAGTTGCAAGAAATATGTGTTTTAATGAATGTTCAATATTAGAGAAATGCTATATTCATCCTGCCTTGAACCTTATGTCTGTTCTTTATTTCTTTCGCACTTCAAGGGACTCTCTCCTTTTCCTCCCCGTTATCCAGCTAGAGTGAGACCAAACACAAATGTGATGGTGCCTCATGAGTAAAATGCAACCACTTTCCTCACTCAGTGCCTGAAGTTTCTGGATTAAGAGTGAGATCCTGAACTTGAAGGCATTACATACTCTAGCATGACTACCCAGTTTCCAACAACTCTGCTTTAGAGCACTGCTTGAAGACATCTGGAGAGAACCAGCCAACACTGGTGAAAACCTGTACTGGGAAAACATGAGATTAAGATCTTTTGAAAGTTAAGTGTATATATTTCCCCATTATTTTAGGAGTGGTACATGCTTGGCAGGATGAGATATTTAAATGTATCTGAATGTTCACTTAAGTAAGAGCAGTACATGTTTAAAGAAGAATTGGCCAAGTCAATTCTTGAGATAAAAATCTTTTGTCAAGACAAGGGAATTGAAAATTTGAATTTAGGTCTATTGTCTATGAGTAAAGGGAGGTTAATGGGTGAACCAGATATATTAGGAACTATAGAGAAAAATAGCCTCTAGTCTAAAGATAAGGGGAGCTGGTTTTCTTTTCTTAAGGCCGCCACAATATGTGAGAACAGAATGATATATTACATTTTATTAATAGATTTCTATTCTGCTTTTAACCCTCTTAAAAGAAGGAATTATCAGTAAGGCAGAAAAATCAATAATAAAAATATCTATTTAACAGGACTAATACAAGCATTGTTCCTGTCTAGCAAAATAAATTGCTTATTTCTAATTACAGTCACTGCTATTAAAATAAATAGGTTTTATAAATCTTTCTAAAAAACAGATAAGATGTAATATGGACTGTAGGGAAAGGTAGGTTTAAATAGATCTGACTTCTGACGTCTACTGCCTCAGACATCAGCTCAATCCCTAACAGGCCAATGAGAAGAGAGTCCTAGTCATTCCCTTGCCTGTCTAGCAGAATCATAACCACCTCCCCCCCTTCAAGGGCCTCTTCTACCTCGGGACAGGGGTTTAGGCTTATGAGGAAAGAGGCGGTGGAAACGTCTGACCAATACGGGCACATGCACATTAGTAGCGGCCTCCCAGGAATTTACTGCTGGTCCATATCCTTTCCAGGAAATGAGATACTGAAGATGTCCCCTGATGCGCCCACCATCAAGGATATCACGGACTTCATATTCCCCTTGGGAAGCTGATATAGCAGGACTGGAAGGCAAAGCGGGTAAGGAACCTTTTCTTAGCACCACTGGTTTGAGCAAGGACACATGAAACATGTTGTGTACCTGTAGAGTGGGCGGTAACTTAAGCTGATAGCAGACTGGGTTAACGTCTCAGGATGAGGTAAGGACCCACAAATTGTGGTGCATATTGAGAGGAAGGACTCCTCAGTCGAAGGTTACGAGTAGACAACCACACCAAATCACCCGGCTGGAATTGGGGCTCCAATCTCCAATGTTTATCTGCTTGACGCTTCATGCAAGCAGAGGTTAATTGAAGTGTGTTCTGGATGGAAGACCAAATGGACTGGAGGGAGATTACTGCTTTGGCAGCCTCTGGGACATCCGAGTTAATTTTCAATGGGAACGGTATACGAGGATGTCTTCTATACACTATATAGAATGGGGAAGCCCCTGTAGTCGAGCTCACTCTATAGTTATGAGCAAACTCTGCCCAAGGAAGCAACTGACTCCAATCGTCATGGTGATCAATAAAATACATTCTCAGAAATTGCTTCAGGCATTGATTGATGCATTCTGTTTGACCGTTGGACTGTGGGTGATATCCTGAGGAGAAATTTAGCTTTGCACCAAGGGCCTGATTCAAGGCTCAAACTTAGACACAAACTGCACTCCACGGTCAGACGTGATCGATTCTGGTAGGTCGTGGAGACGAAAAATAGACGTGATGAAGTGTTGCGACAACTTCACAGGTGAAGGAAGGCTAGTCATGGGTACCATTTTAATAAAAAACGGTCTACCACGACCCAGATGACAGTGTGTCCTTCAGATGTAGGGAGCTCAGTGATGAAGTGCGTGGCTATATGGGTTCATGGTTTCTCACATCACGGTCGAGTGTAGGCCACCAATACTTCTGTGAGATGAACTGCTTCGTCCCGAGGATACCAGGATGTCCAGCAATTCGAGAGGCATGACCCCAACGAAGTATTCTTTCTCTCAAACAAGGTGGTACAAAAGTCATACCTGAGGGTACCGCAAGCATCATAGCTGGAATAATGGCAGCAAGTTCAATCACATGTTGCAGGGGTTCATCTTCAAGGTCAGACTCCATAGACCTTGAGAGAGCATCCGCCTTGGTATTCTTTAAAAAACAATAATAGATTCTAATAAGTGTATCACAAAAATGGGATCCAATGCAGTTCTGACAAAATTTGGAGTAATATACTAATGGTTGTTAATTCCTGACATGTCGTGTTCTCGAGGACCTTGGCATTCTGTCAGGCTTCTTCCCTGGGAACCCTGGGTATGTGAGTCCTTGGACCACGGCCGAGAAGCGGCAGTGGCAGGCAAGATCACCTTCGGAGCAGAGAAGAGACAAGGCTGGACTGGAACCCCGGACTGGAGCCCTGCACTGGAACACTCGGGACTGGAACGCACCTGACCGGAACACACTGGAGTAGGCTTCACCTACGCTTAGCTGCCTTTCCCCGAGGGTTGAGCCCTCAGGTTCAAGCAGCCGGTAGGGCTTACAGGAAAAACCAGAACTGGAACCAGCAACAGGATCAACCGGAGTCAGGATCCAGCGGTGCTCCCAGGTACCTAGGCTAAAGCAAGGCAGACAGGCAGGGAAGAGGACACAGGAGCTACATACAAGCTAAGCTCAAGAGAATGGGAATGACAGCTACGCTTGCCAGAGGAAGGGTTAGACTGGAGCTACATTAGCTAACAGATAGAAAGGAGAGAAATGGCTGCCACATCAGCCGCTGACCAACCTCAGACAGGGAGCAGCACCACTGCACAGGGATAACAGAAA
Source organism: Microcaecilia unicolor (assembly GCF_901765095.1). Taxonomy (NCBI): domain Eukaryota; kingdom Metazoa; phylum Chordata; class Amphibia; order Gymnophiona; family Siphonopidae; genus Microcaecilia; species Microcaecilia unicolor. Next base: position 89,973,025 of record NC_044032.1, on the reverse strand, counting down.
GGCTAGAAGCCCACAGAGAATAATAAACACAGAAAAGCTGAAAGCCTGCAGGTCAGAGAGATGCCCACAGAAAGGCTGGAAACCCCCAGGCCGTAGTAATACACCAAGAAGGCCTGGAAGCCCACAGGTAAAAGGGATATATGCAGATAGACTGGAGGCCCTCAGAGCAATGGGCACAGAAGAGCTGGAAGCCCACAGAGCAATAGACACAGAAGGACTGAAAGCCCACAGAGCAATAAACACAGAAGGGCTGAAAGCCCATAAGTACATAAGTACATAAGTAGTGCCATACTGGGAAAGACCAAAGGTCCATCTAGCCCAGCATCCTGTCACCGACAGTGGCCAATCCAGGTCAAGGGCACCTGGCACGCTCCCCAAACGTAAAAACATTCCAGACAAGTTATACCTAAAAATGAGGAATTTTTCCAGTCCATTTAATAGCGGTCTATGGACTTGTCCTTTAGGAATCTATCTAACCCCTTTTTAAACTCCGTCAAGCTAACCGCCCGTACCACGTTCTCCGGCAATGAATTCCAGAGTCTAATTACACGTTGGGTGAAGAAAAATTTTCTCCGATTCGTTTTAAATTTACCACACTGTAGCTTCAACTCATGCCCTCTAGTCCTAGTATTTTTGGATAGCGTGAACAGTCGCTTCACATCCACCCGATCCATTCCACTCATTATTTTATACACTTCTATCATATCTCCCCTCAGCCGTCTCTTCTCCAAGCTGAAAAGCCCTAGCCTTCTCAGCCTCTCTTCATAGGAAAGTCGTCCCATCCCCACTATCATTTTCGTCGCCCTTCGCTGTACCTTTTCCAATTCTACTATATCTTTTTTGAGATACGGAGACCAGTACTGAACACAATACTCCAGGTGCGGTCGCACCATGGAGCGATACAACGGCATTATAACATCCGCACACCTGGACTCCATACCCTTCTTAATAACACCCAACATTCTATTCGCTTTCCTAGCCGCAGCAGCACACTGAGCAGAAGGTTTCAGCGTATCATCGACGACGACACCCAGATCCCTTTCTTGATCCGTAACTCCTAACGCGGAACCTTGCAAGACGTAGCTATAATTCGGGTTCCTCTTACCCACATGCATCACTTTGCACTTGTCAACATTGAACTTCATCTGCCACTTGCACGCCCATTCTCCCAGTCTCGCAAGGTCCTCCTGTAATCGTTCACATTCCTCCTGCGACTTGACGACCCTGAATAATTTTGTGTCATCGGCGAATTTAATTACCTCACTAGTTATTCCCATCTCTAGGTCATTTATAAATACATTAAAAAGCAACGGACCCAGCACAGACCCCTGCGGGACCCCACTAACTACCCTCCTCCACTGAGAATACTGGCCACGCAATCCTACTCTCTGCTTCCTATCTTTCAACCAGTTCTTAATCCATAATAATACCCTACCTCCGATTCCATGACTCTGCAATTTCTTCAGGAGTCTTTCGTGCGGCACAGAGCAATAAACACAGAAGGGCCAGAAGGCAAGGCCCACAGGTGATAGTAACTCGCAAAGCAGAAGGGATGGAACCCCACAAGAAAAGACATGGAAAGCTAACTGTGTAAACAGCACACTAACCTCGGGACCTAAGGCACTGCGGAGGCATTGGCAATGCAAAGGCAAAGGCTGCAGTCTCTAAGTGCTTAATAAAGCCCTTCAACACCAAAGGCACAGCTGCAGCAATCTCTAAGCAACTACGGAGGCTGTTCAGGCACAAACCACAGAGCAGGCAGAAAGCACAGTGAAACACAGAGAGGCTTCCCACACCCAGGTGTATTGTAGTGAAGCAATTAGAGTCATGCTGGAAGCAGCCAGCACACACACACAGAGAGAGAGAGAGAGAGAGAGAGAGGGAGAGAGAGAGAGTGAGAGAGCTAACCCAGTCAACACCCACAGGTGCAGTATAGTGAGGCAATTAGTGTCATGCTGCTGGATGCAGCCAGCACAGAGAGCCAGAGCTAGCTCAGAAAGGACAGACAGAAGAAACAGGAGCCAGCTAGGAAGCTGACCCCCAGGAATAAGGTAAGTCTGAGGGTGGTCACGGTCACAGACGTGACATGACATAATTCTTGAGGTCACAAGTTGTTGGATGGATTTTGCAGGAAGGACATTTACGTTATTTGTTTTGAACTTTATACTGTTGGGTCCTTGAGGTACTGTTTCAGTCTGTTGTTCAGAACAATACCCAACAATGGGATATACATAGGTAATATTCCTTCCTATCTTGTTATTTGGGAAGTACTGTAAATTAAGCAGCAATTCTTATTTTTTTTTCACTTTATTGCTGTGTAGTATAGCTAGCAAATAGCAGCAAGGAGAAGGGGGGGGGGGCTGGAGTGGTGAACCATTATGCCTGTGTGGGGAGCTCTCACTGTCAGGAAGTGAAGAATGTCAGTATGGGAAAATAGGGAGGAGGTGAGCCTATAGGGAAGATGCAGGTGTGTATTCCTATGGGAATTTTTACCTCTCTCCCTCCCGGCTAATTGGTAATTGTATGGACATGAAACAGAAGCTGCAATTACTGAAATTTATTTAAGAAAATATTGATGCCAGTAATAAACAAGAATGAGGTTTGTTAGTTTAATTAAAAGCACAACATTTGTTGTAGCTCTAATGTATAAATTCCTCTAACAAATCCTAAACACCCTTATGCCATAAGTTCTGGCTTTCTGTTTCTAATGCTAAAAGGAATTTCTCTAGTTATCTCCAAAGCAATAAGGAAAATAAATATAGCCTTACACAAATTTGAGATATCCCTCCCAGATGAAAAAGGCATGTTTGTCCTCAGTGCTGTTTCATACCTCCAGCTTCACTCAAGGATCCAAGGAAGAATTATTTATGGTGCTTCAAGCTATAGCAAATAGACAGCAGGAAGCTTTTAAGATATTGCAGAAAACATGTAGAGGCCCTTTTACTAAAGTGTGTGTATTCCCCCATTATCCCCCAGTTTCTATATAACGTGCCTAGAGATCTGCATCAAAATACAGACATATTCTATAACGCATAACTTAATTGGCATAATAAACTAATCAGTATTGATAACAGCACTTAACAAGCTATAATAAGCACTAATTGGTAATAATTAGAATTTACACGCACAACTCGCTAAGCGTATTCTGTAATGAACTGCACCTAAATTCTAATGCATGCAGTTCAAAAGAGGCATTGCTATGCGCGGGGAAATGGGCATTCTAAAATTTACACACATAGTTATATAATATGGCCCAGTGCCATAGGGACCTCCCTATGGAACTCACTCCACATTGGAATTAGGTCCGATTGCAACTACGACAGCTTTAGGAAGAAATTAAAAACCTTCTTGTTCCTAAAGCCTACCATGGCTCTGAATATGATTTCTTGCTCTACTTCACTGCTCATAGGCAGATCTCGCTTACTCTATTATAAGCAGATATTTAATTGATGTAAACCACACTGAACCATGATAGGGGTTTTTAGTGGTATATAAGCCATATAAGCCCTAGTTTGATTATATTTGATTTGAGTGCATGTAAATCTATGTGCAGGGATTTACACCACATTCTCATTGGTGTAAAAGGAGGCACATTGGCACATAGTTTTAGGTACTGGATATCAACTAAACATATTCTATATACCGTGCCTAAATCTAGGGGCCTCTTATAGAATACAGAGACAGAAATGTTTACTGCGTGGATTTTTTAGGTCCCTTATATAGAATCTGGCCCTATATTGGGCTTACTGAGTGGTGTTAGTTTTCCGTGGAATCACTAGCGGGAGAGTGTGGGATGTCCCTGGGTGAGAAGGAAGCCCAGCCCAAGGGGAGTGTTGTTGAAATAAACTGCAGAAAGAAAATGGGTTGTTAAATGATTGATAGGTGGGAAAGAGTTTGAAGTAATAAAAGGGATTGCTATGGGGAACACATGGTCCTTGTTTGCCTATATCCCTGTCGGGACCCTTAGTGGAGAGAGAATCCCAAAGTGGCCTAATAAACTCAGGCTGAAATGAGGAGTAGTTGCTGCTCCATTAAGTGGCGACTGGGAAGTTCTGAGAGAAGAGGTCATCTCTGTGGGTAAGTGACATTATTTTATTCTGAGCTTGGTAAAAGATTAGGGTTTAAAAGAGGAGCTGTAGGATATTGATAAACATAGTTAGAATTTTAAAATAAAAAAAAGCAAGCAAACTTTATTAGCTAGTCTCCATACCCTTTCCCCCATAGTTTTAAAACTTGAAGTTTCTGCCACAGCATTAACAGATAGTCTATAGAAGGCACAAAAGGGCCCAGTTCAGTCCTCATTCCCACACACCCCTAGCTCAACTCTTCATTTATAGAATTATTCTAATTAAGGCAACAAGAGGGGAGTTTTCAATTTTCATTAGAGTCTGAATTACATTTAATTAGTTTCTAAGAAGCAAACCCTAAATAAATTACAAATTACACCAGTAGTCCAGCAGCGAGAGGGGTGCTATCCAGTCTTTTGCATTGAGTGCCACATGCCCATTTGGTGAGATGTCATATGTGTGTGCTCAATGCAAAGACCTCCAAGCTCTCAGAGAATGAGTCCGTTCACTTGAGGCTGGAGTAGCAGACTTGGAGGAGCTGAGGGAGACAGAGAGGTACATAGAGGAGGCATACAGAGATGTTGTAGAGAAGTCCCACCTCCAATCTGGCAGCCCCTGTGCTGCCTTGGAGGAGGGAGGCCTTCTAAAAGGAGAGCATCACCCTGGTGAAGCTGGAAGTAATCCTGTAGACAAGACCAGCACACCAGGGAATGCAATATCCTCTCGCACTGAGGATGTGTCTCCAGGAGCCACTGCCCAGATGGGAAGGGTTAGGACGGCTGTTGTAGTTGGTGATTCGATTATTAGGCATGTAGATAACTGGGTGACTGGTGGACGTGAGGATAGCCTGGTCACTTGCCTCTTTGGTGCAAAGATGGTGGACCTCATGCGTTACTTAGATAGGATTTTAGATAGTGCTGGGGAGGAGCCTGCTGTCTTGGTACATGTGGGTACCAATGACATAGGAAAATGTGGGAGAGAGGTTCTGGAAGCCAAATTTAGGCTTTTAGGTAAAAAGCTCAAATCCAGAACCTCTAGGGTAGCATTTTCTGAAGTGCTACCTGTTCCATATGCAGGACCCAAAAGACAGGCAGAGCTCCGGAGCCTCAATGCGTGAATGAGACGATGGTGCAGGGAGGAGAGTTTTAGATTTGTTAGGAACTGAGCAACATTCTGGGGAAGGGGGAGCCTATTCCGAAAGGATGGGCTCCACCTTAACCAGGCTGGGACCAGGTTGCTGGCATCAGCATTTAAAAAGGAGATAGAGCAGCTTTTAAACCAGAAACTGGGGGAAGGCCGACAGTCGCTCAAAAACACATGGTTCGGAATAAGGTATCTTTCAAAGATATCAACAAAACAGAGAAGATAGTGAGGTTGCAAAAGAGACCATAGTAGATCAGGTGTCCTTAAATAAAAAATCAGACAAAAGATTGCAAATTAATACTGTCAAGTACTGAGCATGATGTAAATAGGAGCAATAAACATATTTTGAAATGTCTATATGTGAATGCCAGAAGCCTAAGAAATAAGATGGGAGAAAATCAGGCTTATTTTCGAAAGTGATCGCCGGCGATCTTCCGACATAAATCGGGAGATGGCCAGCAATCTCGCAAAAGCGGCGAAATCGGTATAATCGAAAGCTGCTTTTTTGACACCATTGCTGCTTTCCGGTCGCCAAGCTGGCGAAAGTTCAAGGGGGTGTGTTGGCGGTGAAGTGAAGGCGGGACCTGGGCGGGCATGAGCGTGGCTACCAGATGGCCGGCTTTTGCGATAATGGAAAAAAAAAAGCGGCGTTAATCAGTATTTCGCCGCTTTTACTTGGTCCTTTTATTTTCACGACCAAGCCTCAAAAAGGTGCCCGAACTGACCAGATGACCAACGGAGGGAATGGGGGATGACCTCCCCATACTCCCCCAGTGGTCACCAACCCCTTCCCACACTAAAACAGTAAAAATAAAAACCTTTTTACCAGCCTGTATGCCAGCCTCAAATGTCATACCCAGCTCCCTGACAGCAGTATGCAGGTCCCTGGAACAGTTTATGTTGGTTGCAGTGGACTTCAGGCAGGTGGACCCAGGCCCAACCCCCCACCTGTTACACTTGTGGTGCTAAGTGTTGAGCCCTCGAACCCCCCAAACCCCACTCTACCCACATCTAGGTGCCCCCCTTCACCCATAAGGACTATGGTAGAGTTGTGGGGAGTGGGGTTTGGGGGGGATTTGGGGGGGCTAAGCACCCAAGGTAAGGGAGCTATGCACCTGGGAGGTATTTGTATATTAAAAAAAAATTTTTAGAAGTGCCCCCTAGGGTGCCCGGTTGGTGTCCTGGCATGTCAGGGGGAACAGTGCATTACAAATGCTGGCTCCTTCCACGACCAAATGCCTTGGATGTCGCTGGGTTGGAGATCGCCGGCATTTTTTTCCATTATCGCTGAAAAACAAAACCGGCCATCTCAAACCCGGCGAACTCTGGCATTTGGCCGGGTTAAACCGTATTATCAAAAAAAAAAAGATGGCAGGCCATCTTTTTCGATAATACGGTTCCAGCCAGCTGTAGCGCCGCCGCCAAAATAGATCACTGCCGATCTATTTCACCGGCGACATTCGATTATGCTCCCCCAAATTGCACTAAATGAAAAATTAGATGTAATAGGCATCTCTGAGACCTGGTGGAAGGAGGATAACCAATGGGATACTGTCATACCGGGGTACAAATTATATCCTAGTGATAGGGTAGATCTAATTGGAGGAGGGGTAGCATTGTATGATAAGGAGGGCCTTGAATCAAATAGATTGAAAATTCTGCAGGAAGCAAAACACATCTTGGAATCCATATGGATTGAAATTCCATGTGTAAAGGGGAAAAGGATAGCGATAGGAGTGTACTTCCTTCCGCCTGGCCAGGATGAACAGACAGATGTGGAAATGATATCGGAAATTAGGGAGGCTAACAAAAAAGGCAACACAATAATAATGGGTGATTTCAATTACTCTGATATTGACTGGGTAAATGTAACATCGGGGCATGCTAGGGAGGTAAAATTCCTTGACAAAAATCAAGGACTGCTTTATGGAGCAGCTGGTACAGGAGCCGAGAAGAGGAGGAAAAATTCTAGACCTGGCCCTTAGTGGAGTGCATGATCTGGTGCGGGAGGTAATGGTGACGGGGCCGCTTAATAACAGTGATCATAATATGATCAGATTTGATCTTAGCTTTGGAGTAAGTATACACAGGAAATTCAATACGTTAGCGTTTAACTTTCAAAATGGAGACTATGATAAAATGAGAAGAACGGTGAAGAAAAAACTTAGAGGAACAGTTGTGAGGGTCAAAAATTTACATCAGGCGTGGATGCTGTTCAAAAATACCATCCTGGAAGACCAGGCCAAATATATTCTGTGTATTAAAAAAGGAGGGAGGAAGACCAAACGACAGCCGGCATGGTTAAAATGTGAGATGAAGGAAGCTATTAGAGCTAAAAGGAAATCCTTCAGAAAATGGAAGAAGGAACTGACTGAAAATAGTATGAAACAGCATAAGGAATGTCAAGTCAAATACAAAGCGCTGATAAGGAAGGCAAAGAGGGACAAAAAAAATTGCATTGGAGGAAAAAACATATAGTAACATTTTTTTAGGTATATTAAAAGCAAGAAGCTGGCAAAACAATCGGTTGGACCGTTCTTCTCATTTTAACTGCTCAGCTAAACTTGTGATCTCATAATCTGTGTTTCCTAACTAACTGCTTAGTGGCTATTTCTAATTGATATCTGTATTCTATGTAACTGATTTTAAAACTGCTTATTGGCTATTTGTATTTGATAGTTGATAATCTGAGAACTGGATTTAACAAGTGCTTTAAAATTGGTAGTAGTTTCTCTTGTGTTTTTATTTTTCCCTTCTGCTTCCATACTGTGTGAAATTCCTCCCCTCCCCCATCTGCTTTTGTTGTAAGGTAATTGCATAGCACAGGTGGAGCTTCTCTCTCCACGTGGTTTTTGTCTCTACACAGAACAGAAGCTGGACGGATTTGGGTGCTCTCAGATAAGATTATTTTCTGATTCCCCCTACCTTACACTTGTGGCTCTGGGCATTTCAATGCTGTTCTAGAGATAGGTTACAGCAAACACATTCCATAGGTCTTACACTTAAGCCCAACCACCCACCCACCCCAAGACTGACACTTCCTATATAGCTTTACCAAATATACTACATATCATAAATTAACCCCACCCTAATTACAACCCCATCATAGTATACCTGTTCATACCCATTTCAACAAATCAAGATGGCTTTTATTCTCTGTAATAATTGTGGTGCTTTAGTTTCAAGACCAAGCTTCTGGAGACTTAAAGCTTGTCCTATCTGTCTTCAGCTTGCTAGTTTAAAACAGGAGCTCAGCAAAGTAAAGCAGGAATTGAATGCACTTAAAGCAACTTCTAGGACTGCACAAAATCATACTGCACAGAATCATACCAAATTCTCACCACTGCCTCAAAGGATAATACCACCTAAGAATAGATGGTTCACAGTAGGCTCAGGCAGGCTTCGTTATGTGACACAGAAGCATCCGCCCTCACAAGTTTTGCCCCTACAGAATTCTTTTGCTCCACTACAGCACTGTGATGCTCCTGAAAATAAAACTGAGGCGGAAGAAAAAGAAAAAGCAAAGAAGGTGGAACAAAAAGATATGAAGGTACCCAAAGAGAAAAGACACCCCCAAATCACTAAAACCAAAACACATACTTGGAAATGTAGATGGAAAGTGATGACCACAAATGCTCGCAGTCTAAGCAATAAAGTTCATGACCTTCATGCCCTAATCTTGGAGGCAGACTTGGACATAGTTGCAATCACAGAGACATGGCTCAATGGTTCCCATGAATGGGATGCAAACATACCAGGCTATAATCTTTTTAGGAAGGATAGAGAGGGGCGTAAAGGTGGAGGAGTAGCTCTGTATGTGAGAAATGATATCACAGCGACTGAAATGACAGGGAACTGGGGAAAGGAAGAAGCGATATGGATCACCTTAAAAAGAGAGGATAGAACCTCTGTCCATGTGGGTGTTGTCTACAGACCCCCGACACAATTGGAAGACCTAGATAAAGATCTGATCGCTGATATTCAAAAGTTGGGGAAGAAAAGAGAGGTGCTGTTGTTGGGAGATTTCAATCTGCCGGATGTAGATTGGAAGGTTCCGTCTGCGGAATCGGAAAGAAGTAGAGAGATTGTGGATGCTTTTCAAAGTGCTTTGCTCAGACAAATGGTGTCAGAACCCACGAGGGAGGGAGTGACGCTAGATCTGGTACTCACAAATGGGGATAATGTGTCAAATGTCCGAATGGGTGCCCACCTGGGCAGCAGTGACCATCAAACGGTTTGGTTTGATATGACGGCTGAAGAGGAGGGTGGCCACTCAAAACTCAAAGTCCTGGATTTCAAACATGCTGACTTTAGTAAAATGGGGGAATACCTGAGGAAGGAGCTGATGGGATGGGAGGAAATACAAGAAGTGGAAGGACAGTGGTCCAGGCTGAAAGAAGCTATAAATAGGGCCACAAACCTTTATGTAAGGAAAGAAAATAAAAGCAAGAGAAAAAGGAAACCGATATGGTTCTCCAAGCAAGTGGCTGAGAAAATAAAGGCTAAAGAGTTGGCGTTCCAGAAATACAAAAAAAACTCAAGAAAAGGGACACGAGGAGGAATACCGGATGAAACTGAAAGAAGCCAAGAGAGAGATACGTCTGGCGAAAGCGCAAACGGAAGAACAAATGGCTAGAAATGTAAGGAGGGGTGGCAAAATTTTCTTCAGGTATATTAGTGAAAGGAGAATGACTAAAAAGGGAATTGTGAGACTAAAAGATACTGCGAACCGCTATGTGGATAATGATGAAGAAAAAGCAAATTTGCTAAATAGATACTTCTGTTCTGTTTTCACTGAAGAAAATCCTGGAGAAGGACCGCGATGGACTGCAAAAAGTACAAATGAGATTGAAGTGGATAGAGCACCGTTCATGGAAGAGAGTGTGCATGAACAACTTGAAAAGCTAAAGGTGGACAAAGCCATGGGACCGGATGGGATCCACCCTAGGATATTGAGGGAGCTCAGAGAGGTTCTGGCGGGTCCTCTTAAAGATTTGTTTAATATATCCTTGCAGACAGGAGAGGTTCCGAGGGATTGGAGATCGGCGGATGTGGTTCCTCTTCACAAAAGTGGTGATAGGGAAGAAACTGGAAACTACAGGCCGGTAAGCCTCACTTCGGTTATTGGAAAAGTAATGGAAGCGATGCTGAAGGAAAGGATAGTTAATTTCCTGGAAGCCAATAAGTTGCAAGATCCGAGACAACATGGATTTACCAAAGGGAAATCATGCCAAACGAACCTCATTGAATTCTTTGATTGGGTGACAGGAGAATTGAATCAGGGACGAGCTATGGACGTAATCTACTTAGATTTCAGCAAAGCTTTTGACACGGTTCCCCACAGGAGGCTCTTAAATAAACTGGATGGGCTGAAGATAGGACCCGAAGTGGTGAACTGGATTAGGAACTGGTTGACGGACAGAAACCAGAGGGTGGTGGTGAATGGAATTCGCTCAGAGGAGTGAAAGGTAAGTAGTGGAGTGCCTCAAGGTTCGGTGCTGGGGCCGATTCTGTTCAATATATTTGTGAGTGATATTGCCGAAGAGTTAGAAGGTAAAGTTTGCCTATTTGCGGATGATACTAAGATCTGTAACAGAGTGGACACCCCGGAGGGAGTGGAAAACATGAAAAAGGACCTACGGAAGCTAGAAGAATGGTCTAAGGTTTGGCAATTAAAATTCAATGCGAAGAAATGCAAAGTGATGCACTTAGGGAGTAGAAATCCACGGGAGACGTATATGTTAGGCGGGGAGAGTCTGATAGGTACGGATGGGGAGAGGGATCTTGGGGTGATAGTATCTGAGGATTTGAAGGCGACGAAACAGTGTGACAAGGCGGTGGCCCTAGCTAGAAGGTTGTTAGGCTGTATAGAGAGAGGTGTGACCAGCAGAAGAAAGGGGGTGTTGATGCCCCTCTATAAGTCGTTGGTGAGGCCCCACCTGGAGTATTGTGTTCATTTCTGGAGGCCGTATCTTGTTAAGGATGTAAAAAGAATTGAAGCGGTGCAAAGAAAAGCTACGAGAATGGTATGGGATTTGCGTTACAAGACGTATGAGGAGAGACTTGCGGACCTGAACATGTACACTCTGGAGGAAAGGAGAAACAGGGGTGATATGATACAGACGTTCAAATATTTGAAAGGTATTAATCTGCAAACGAACCTTTTCTGTAGATGCGAAGGCAGTAGAACGAGAGGACATGAAATGAGATTGAAGGGGAGCAGACTCAAGAAAAATGTCAGGAAGTATTTTTTCAAGGAGAGAGTAGTGGATGCTTGGAATGCCCTCCCACGGGAGGTGGTGGAAACGAAAACGGTAACGGAATTCAAACATGCGTGGGATAAACATAAAGGAATTCTGCTCAGAAGGAATGGATCCTAAGGAGCTTAGACGAGATTGGGTGGCAAAGCCGGTGGCGGGAGACGGAGATGGTGCTGAGCAGACTTATACGGTCTGTGCCAGAGCCGATGGTGGGAGGCGGGACTGGTGGTTTGGAGGCGGGGATAGTGCTGGGCAGACTTATACGGTCTGTGCCAGAACCGGTGGTGGGAGGCGGGGCTGGTGGTTGGGAGGCGGGGATAGTGCTGGGCAGACTTATACGGTCTGTGCCCGGAAAAGGACAGGTACAAATCAAGGTAAGGTATACACAAAAAGTAGCACATGTGAGTTTATCTTGTTGGGCAGACTGGATGGACCGCGCAGGTCTTTTTCTGCCGTCATCTACTATGTTTACATGACTGAGGGGTAAAAGAGGCAATCAGTGAAGACAAAGCTATAGCTGAAAGATTAAATGAATTCTTTGCTTCGGCCTTCACAGAGGAAGATTTGGCAGAGATACCGATGCCAGAAATGGTATTCAAAGCTGACGATTCAGAGGAGTGGAGGAGTGGCCTAGTGGTTAAAGTGGTGGACTTTGGTCCTGGGGAACTGGGTTCAATTCCCACTGCAGGCGCAGGCAGCTCCTTGTGACTCTGGGCAAGTCACTTAACCCTCCATTGCCCCAGGTACAAATAAGTACCTGTATATAATATGTAAGCCGCATTGAACCTGCTATGAGTGGGAAAGCGCGGGGTACAAATGTAAGAAAAAAAACCCCGAATGAAATCTCTATAAACCTAGAGGATGTAATGGGGCAATTTGACAAATTGAAGAGTAGCAAATCTCCTGGACTGGATGGTATTTATCCCAGAGTACTGATAGAATTGAAAAATGAACTGGCCAGGCACCCCCCAGGATAGCAATGGGGCACCACTAGAGGGTACTGCTGGGGACCGGATGAAATACATCCCAGATTATTGATAGAATTGAAAAATGAACTTGCAGAACTATTATTAGTAATTTATCTTTAAAATCGAGTATGGTACCGGAAGTTTGGAGGGTGGCCAATGTAACGCCGATATTTAAAAGACGTTCCAGAGGGGATCCGGGAAATTATAGACCAGTGAGCCTGACATCGGTGCCAGGCAAAATGGTAGAGACTATTATAAAGAATAAAATTACAGAGCATATTCAAAAGCATGGATTAATGAGAGAAAGCCATCATGGATTTAGTGTAGGGAAATCTTACCTCACCAATCTATTACATTTCTTTGAAGGGGTGAACAAACATGTGGATAAAGGCGAGCCAATTGATATTGTGTATCTGGATTCTCAGAAGGCGTTTGACAAAGTACCTCATGAAAGACTCCAGAAGAAACTGGAGAGTCATGGGATAGAAGGTAGTGTCCTATTGTGGATTAAAAACTGGTTAAAGGATAGAAAAACAGAGAGAGTAGGGTCAGTATTCTACTACTACTACTACTATTTAGCATTTCTATAGCGCTACAAGGCATACGCAGCGCTGCACAAACATAGAAGAAAGACAGTCCCTGCTCAAAGAGCTTACAATCTAATAGACAAAAAATAAAAATAAGCAAATCAAATCAATTAATGTGAACGGGAAGGAAGAGAGGAGGGTAGGTGGAGGCGAGTGGTTACAAGTGGTTACGAGTCAAAAGCAATGTTAAAGAGGTGGGCTTTTAGTCTAGATTTAAAGGTGGCCAAGGATGGGGCAAGACGTAGGGGCTCAGGAAGTTTATTCCAGGCGTAGGGTGCAGCGAGACAGAAGGCACGAAGTCTGGAGTTGGCAGTAGTGGAGAAGGGAACAGATAAGAAGGATTTATCCATGGAGCGGAGTGCACGGGAAGGGGTGTAGGGAAGGACGAGTGTGGAGAGATACTGGGGAGCAGCAGAGTGAATACATTTATAGGTTAGTAGAAGAAGTTTGAACAGGATGCGAAAACGGGAGAAATGGAGAAAGGTAGATAGTGGGGTTCCCCAGGGGTTTGTGCTGAGACTGCTGCTTTTTAGCATATTTAGAAATGATCTAGAGATGGGAGTAACTAGTGAGGTAATTAAATTTGCTGATGACACAAAGTTATTCAAAGTTGTTAAATCGCGAGAGGATTGTGAAAAATGACAAGAGGACCTTACGAGACTGGGAGACTGGGCGTCTAAATGGCGGATGACGTTTAATGTGAGCAAGTGCAAAGTGATGCATGTGGGAAAGAGAAACCCGAACAATAGCTACGTAATGCAAGGTTCCATGTTAGGAGTCACCAACCAAGAAAGGGATCTCAACATCGTTGTTGATGACACATTGAAACCCTCTGCTCAGTGTGATGCAGCGGCTAAGAAAGTAAATAGAATGTTAGATATTATTAGGAAAGGAATGGAAAAAAAAGTGAGGACGTTATAATATCTTTGTATCAGTCCATGGTGCGACTGCACCTCGAATATTGTGTTCAATTCTGATATAGTGGAATTAGAAAAGGTACAGAGAAGGGCAACGAAAATGATAAAGGGGATGGGATGACTTCCCTATGAGGAAAGGCTGAAGCGTCTAGGGCTCTTCAGCTTGGAGAAAAGACGGCTGAGGGGAGATATGATAGAAGTCTATAAAATAATGAGTGGAATAGAATGGGTAGACGTAAATCATTTGTTTACTTTTTCCAAAAATACTAGGACTAGGATGAAGCTACAAAGTAGTAAATTTAATACGAATCGGAGAAAATGTTTCTTCACTCAACATGTAATTAAACTCTGGAATTCATTGCCAGAGAATGTGGTTAGCTTAGAGGGTTTAAAAAAAGTCTGGACGACTTACTAAAGGAAAAGTCCATAGACCATTATTAAATTGACTTGTGGAAAATCCACTGCTTATTTCTGGGATAAGCAGCATAAAATGTGTTGAACTTTTTCAGGATCTTGCCAGGTATTTGTGACCTGGATTGGCCATTGTTGGAAACAGGATGCTGGGCTTGATGGACCTTTGGTCTGTCCCAGTGTGGCAATACTTATGTATTTATGCACTTATAAGGGGAACCCAGCCCAAAGCAGGAATCAGGACAGGGGAAGCCTGTCCAAGGCCAGGTTGCAGCTCGAGAAGTGCTTCACTGGAAGGGGGACAGCCTGAAGGGTCTGTGCCTGAGGAGACAAGGATTGTGATCAGAGGAGTAAGGGGCAGCCTTGGATTACTACCAGCTTCTGGATGGGTAAAGGACAGGATGTCTTGTAAATTGTGTAAATATTTGAAAAATACAAAGAAGATCAAGTTTGGACAAAGGGACTGAGATTGTGTTACACAATCTTGGATGGACATGAGGAGTTACTGTACAAATGGAGTTATACAAATGGATTGCCTATTGGTTGCAGAATGTTCAGTACAGTTGAGTTTGCATTAAAGCAACATCTCTGTAGTACTGTGTGGTTCTTTGAAGCAGGAGTGAGGATGCTTGCTCCCTGGACTGGTAAAGCATTACTGAACAGTCTCCCACTTAAAGTATCCCAAACCTTAACCCACTTCCAAGCTCAAGCTAAAGGGACTCTGATGAATAGAGTGTGGAGTGAGCGAGAGTGTGGAGTATAGAGAATATAGGGAAAAATGATGGTTTATCCCTGTGACCCTGGTCAGAGGTTGGAACTGAGCTAGTGGTACGTTATACAGTTAGCCCATGGATTAGCATGTGCTCTTAGCCCATGAGCATGGTAACTGCTACTGTTCTGGCAAGGTAGTGTATGCTAATTAACATGCTAACTGCATGTTGAGTTGGGGTAAGAACTGGTGCACTATGGGCAGAGAATTGCCACACATTGCACTTAGCATATAGCACAGGGGCACTTACCCTGTCTTCAAAAGGAGGTATCAGATGCATCTGCCCTAATTATTAATAATCTTAGTGTGTGGTAAAGAACTTTTGGGGGCAATGTCTCTAAATGGATTAGTGTTATGGATATCATGACAGTAATGAACCTCACTCCCTTAGCCAAGTTACGTGAAGTATGATCTCAGCCTCTTAAATTTACTCCTAATTCTTGCTGTAGTACTTGCATTGTGCCAAAGAGAGCTTTCTTCTGGAATTCATAAGATGTGACGTATAGGCAACTTAGCCAGGTGTGCTTGAAAATTCTTTTTAAACAAATGTTTGGCTCCCAATAAAATGGAAAATATTTTTGCATCTTTCTTCCGCATTTTCTTGGTCTCTGATTGCATTTCTTAGTATTTAAGGACCTTCTCCCTCTCCATCCCATTCTCAAAGTAGTTAGTTGAAACTGACATCTCTATGATCAATGTCATTCTGGTGATTTTCTCTTTTACCTTATGTCTGCTTTACTTGCATCTAGCTTTTTTATCAGTTGAATTGGGATGGTCCAGATGATCATAACCTCTTAATTCTACCTAATTCTCTTATTGTGCCTTTCTATATAGAAAATTTATACCATTAGAATTCTGCAGCCAGTTATGAGATGAGTAACTCTTTTCAGAATCTATAGATCACTGTTCTATCAGTGCTTGCTGTGAACATCTCATCCATAATCTGCTTTCCTGGACTGCAACTATCAAATGGTCAACCTTTTCTCTGTGATAACTGCAGAGGGCATGCTTCCAATAGTTAGTACACAACTTTTGCACTAACTTCACTTTATTTTTTTGATGTTAAAGCACAGTAAGTGCAAAAACATACTGTACTTAATTAAAGGGCCTCTATGGAACAGTGAAGTCCCCTATGAAGACAAATTTTAACTTTTGTGATTCCAGATGGTGTGACTTTCATTTACAAATTAGAAACAAACTCATATGGGCCTTTACAAGTGCCACAGCTTGGATGGAAATATTTGTAACCCGGGTCTCACCCATCCATTAGCTCCCGTCCCGGGCTACAAACACATACTTGCAGTTCCTTTCTCTCAGGCCACACTCATCAGTTCCAGTTCATTTGCAGTCGAGCTTGGGAGTGAATCAATGATCCAGAATAGCGATCCGGGGATTGGGGAAGAATCTTACTTTGTTCCCAGCCTTTCAGTCCAGGTACCACATAGTATTCTGAGGGCTTTATAGAAACTTGAACTTTTATTGGAAAAATACTGCAACAGGCAGCAATTGCCGATCCAACGTAAACGGAAAACATCCACATTGTCAAACCAGTCTAATTCAGTTTCTTTTGTTGCTCTGCTTGACAACTCCCATAGCACTCTCCCTCTTGAGTTATTTATAGGGCACTCTTGAGCTTGGGGATATGTACATATATACAAGGCTCCTGTCCATGCTTATCCTGTAGAGAGATTTTATTTCCAAAGGCTGCACTCCACAATATAATTTCTCTGTATCAGGCTCAGATCCTCTTAGTCTGTCCCTTCTCCAGCAGTGGTGCCACTCTGGATCCACCCTGGTCCTGTGACGAGCTCTCCTTAGGTCCGGTCCCATTTCCTGAACTAGGCCTTCCTCTACCCACCTGTAGTACACTCCACTCCTGGTTTACACTTTCTGGAGCCGCAACCAGCCCTTTCCAGCCAAAGGATCCCTCTGCTTTCCAAGTTTCCCTTCTGTCCTTCAGGATGTGCAGGTAACTTAAACCAGTAGGCAACCAAAGACCCCCCGCCCCCCCCTTCAGGAACAACTCTCATCTTTGTGCCCTACTAATCTCCTTTTCCCTTGTCACTCAGCCCAGGGACCCTTTTCTCCCTGCACATTCCCTCTGCATTCTATTTCAAAAACACTCCCCAAGGGACGGGCTTCCTCCCACCCTGGGACTTCTGAGTCACTCTCCCCAGTGACTCTCAATAGGGATTCACACTCTCAGTAATCTCCATATAATGTGAGATTACATATTGTTAAGCATCAGGCTCATATCTCTAAATATTGATCCTTAAAAAAAAATAACACACACACAAACGTGTATAGGAAATAAAATCCAGATACAGACATACATATCATCTGAAGCACTGATGTTTGTCTTCCTTGAAAAGCTGTAAGAAGCATGACAGTAATTGCATTAAGTATTCCATGCTTTGAAATGATGGCAGCAGCAATAAATCAGTACTTCCTGAAAGCATACTCTTGGGATAAAGTTATTTTAGCTTACTATTCAGTCTCAGTTACTTCTGAAATAGATTTGGTATTTCGCTGAGTTGTAAAATATAAGGGCATTCCAACTAAAGGGTCCTGCATTTCTAATAGAACCCAAACAGGCAACGATAATTATTTGTAGACATGGGATTCTGACACCAGAAGGAGTCACAGGAAAGAGGAGACTATACTGGTAGTACTGCCTTAGCCTCCTGAGGGCAATAAACTAACCCAGACTTGAGATATTCACTTTTTGCCTTTCTCCAGGAACTGCATGATAACTCCATATGGTTCAAACACTAGAGTTCTACTACTACTACTACTACTTAACATTTCTAAAGCGCTACTAGGGTTACGCAGCGCTGTACAATTTAACATAGAAGGACAGTCCCTGCTCAAAGAGCTTACAATCTAAAGGACACGTGAACAGTCAGTCTGATAGGGGTAGTCAAATTGGGGCAGTCTGGAATTCCTGAAAGAGTTAGGTACCGAACGCAGCATTGAAGAGGTGGGCTTTAAGCAAAGACTTGAAGATGGGGAGGGAGGGGGCTTGGTGTAAGGGCTCAGGAAGGTTGTTCCAAGCATAGGGCGAAGCGAGGCAGAATATGAGCGGAGCCTGGAGTTGGCGGTTGTGGAGAAGGGTAATGAGAGGAGGGATTTGTCCTGTGAACGGAGGTTTCGGGCGGGAACGTAAGGAGAGATGAGGGTAGAGAGGTAGTGAGGGGCAGCAGACTGAGTGCATTTGTAGGTAAGAAGGAGAAGCTTGAACTGAATGCGGTATCTGATTGGAAGCCAGTGAAGTGACTTGAGGAGAGGGGTGATATGAGTATATCGGTTCTGGCGGAATATAAGACGTGCAGCAGAGTTCTGAACAGATTGAAGGGGGGATAGGTGGCTAAGTGGGAGGCCGGTGAGGAGTAAGTTGCAGTAGTCAAGGCGAGAGGTAATGAGAGCGTGGACGAGAGTTTGGGTGGTGTGTTCAGAGAGGAAAGGACAAATTTTGCTGATGTTAATAGGAAGAAACGACAGGTCTTGGCTATCTGCTGGATATGCGCAGAGAAGGAGAGGGAGGAGTCAAATATGACTCCGAGGTTGCGGGCAGATGAGACAGGGAGGATGAGGGTGTTATCAACTGAGATAGAAAGTGGAGGAAGAGGAGAAGTGGGTTTTGGTGGAAAGACGATGAGCTCGGTCTTAGACATGTTCAGTTTCAGGTGGCGGTTGGACATCCAGGCAGCAATGTCGGATAAGCAGGCTGATACCTTTGCCTGGGTCTCCGCGGTGATGTCTGGTGTGGAGAGATACAGCTGGGTGTCATCAGCATAGAGCATGATTACTGGAAACCATGAGATGAGATCAGGGAGCCCAGGGAAGAGGTGTAGATTGAGAAGAGAAGGGGTCCAAAGGACAGATCCCTGAGGAACACCAACAGATAGCGGGATGGGGGTGGAGGAGGATCCATGAGAGTGGACTCTGAAGGTGCGGTGGGAGAGATAGGAGGAGAACCAGGAGAGGACAGAGCCCTGGAACCCAAATGAGGACAGTGTGGCAAGAAGTAAATCATGATTGACAGTGTCAAAAGCGGCGGATAGATCGAGGAGGATGAGGATGGGTAGTAGTGGCCTCTGGATTTTGGCTAGGAACAGGTCATTACAGACTTTAGAGAGTGCTGTTTCTGTCGAGTGTAGAGGGCGAAACCGGATTGAAGTGGATCGAGGATAGCATGAGAGGAGAGAAAATCAAGGCAGCGGCTGTGAACGGCGCGCTCAAGTATTTTGGAGAGGAAGGGTAGGAGGGAGATGGGGCGGTAGTTGGAGGGAAGGTAGGGTTCAGTGATGGTTTTTTTGAGAGCGGTCTGTGCTTACTGCGTGCTTGACGGTGTCAGGGACAGTTGCAGTGGAGAAGAGGAGAGGTTGAGGATATGACAGATGGTGGGGTGACAGTATGAGAGATGATGTTAAGTAGGTTGGTGGGGATGGGATCAGAAGAGCAGGTGGTGGATTTCGAGGAGGAAAGAAGGCGAGCGGTTTCCTCCTCAGTGATGTCGGAAAGTAGGAGAAGGGAGGCCTGGTGATTGGTTGAGGGCGAGGGTTTGAAGGGTGAAGAGGAGGAGATGGCTTGGTAGTGAACTCAAGGTTGATCTTTCGCACCTTGTCACGGACGTAATCGGCCAGTGATGAGGAGAGAGCAAGGGGGGTTGTGTGAGCAGAGGGCACTTTGAGGAGGGAGTAAGGGTGGCGAAGAGATGGCGGGGGTTGGAGCTGAGATAATTGGTCAATTGGGTGTAGTAATCCTGTTTGGCAAGGAATAGGGAGGAGTGGGAAGGAGGATAGCATGAATTTGTAGTGAAGAAAATCTGAATGGGTGCGGATTTCCTCCAGAGGCGTTCAGCAGATCGGGCGCAGGATGCGAAGGTAACGGATTGCAAGGGGTCAGCCATGGCTGGGGAATAGTACGCTTAGTGGGACGTGAGGTGGATGGTGCAAGGGTGTCCAGAGCAGAGGAGAAAGTGGCACTGTAAGCGGAGACAGCCTTGTTGACAGACTCGGAGGACATGATGGAGGGGAGGAGATTAGAAATACTAGAGGATAGGGTGGGAGGGTCAATAGCCTGGAGATTCTTGGAGGTAGTGGTTAGAGTTGGACGGGGCTGAGGGGGGTGAAGAAGTGTGAAGGTGATCAGGTGATGATCGGAGGGAGGAAGAACTGAAGCGTGGAAATTGGAGGGAGAGCCGGAAGAGGAGAGGACGAGGTCAAGACAATGGCCGTCTCGGTGAGTAGGGGTGGTGGAGCAAAGCTGGAGGTTGAAGGAGGATGTTAGAGTGAGGAACTGAGAAGCGTGAGGGTCGGATTGGTCATCAACGTGTATGTTAAAGTCTCCGAGAATGAGGGATGGAGACGAGGGTTCGAGAAAAACGGAAAGCCAGGCATCAAAGTCGGTGAGGAAGGAAGAGAGGGATTTATTAGGGGGGCGGTAAATGACTGCCACTCTGAGTGGCAATGGGTAGAATAGCCGGATGGAGTGTGCTTCAAAGGATGAGAAGCAGTGAGACTGCGGTAGGAGGAGGGGTTGGAAACTACAGGAGGGCGAGAGTAGAAGCCCGACCCCTCCACCGCGGCCAGCTGGGCGGGGAGTGTGGGAGAAGAGATAACCTCCATGGCAGAGGGCTGCTACTGAGGCAGAGTCATCAGGGGAGGATCTCTTTATCTAGTTTACAGGGATCTTTGCATACAAAGAATTCCATAAACTCTCATAAAAGGGTTTATCACATATAAACATCCAGGTGCTCATTTGTTAAGACTACTTAATGAAACACACCAACAAGGTTGTCATGAATATTAAGGAGCACCTGATTCTATCTAGAAATCCATGCCCAGATAGTTTCAGACCTCTCTATTCTGATCATGAAAGGAAATCACAAGTGTATAGGGACAAAAATCTACATACCCAAAAAGATGCATACCATCTGTATATAACCACCAAGGAGTGATTACTCCAGTAGCTAAAAACAGCTACAGCTTACCCAAAAAGATTGCTCTTCCAACCACTTCTATGGAATTCCCTACTCTTACTCAACAGAACATCAATACACATGAGGTTAGGAGAATTCTTCTACTTTGTATTCCATACTGTTATCACATGTATTTATTTATTTATTTGTAACATTTGTATCCCACATTTTCCCACCCATTAGCAGGCTCAATGTGGCTTACATAATACCGTCAAGGCAATCACCAAGTCCAGCAGATATTAAACAAATACAGTTTAAAATAAGGGTCAGGTAATCTGTAATCAAGATATAGTTGAGGCCTCATGAAAGTGTGCCATCAGTTTATCCCTTATTACTAGCACAGCTGTTTCAGTGTGCAATTGCAGCATATGCAGGGGATCCTGAGACTGGCTGCGTACTCCTGTTGTCCATAACTGGAATATAGTTAGCCCTAGCCTATATGAGTAGGACAAAGGCCACAGAGTGGAGGGATGAATACTGTGGGAGAAAGGTCCTTCGGAATGGGCATAAAAACAACCATAAAACAACACAAGACCCAACTATCTTCCGAAGACTATTGAAAACAGATCTTTTCAAGAAGGCATACAATAAGCATCAATCCTAAAGACTAAACAACAACAATATACACAATCTATACAAAACCAATCTCTTATCACATGACTGATTAAAATCGTTGAATTTAATGATCAAGTAAGGCCACTTAAACCATGGGCCGAATAGGACCTCTTTATAGTCGATGACCCAAGGAATGTTACAACCCTATTTATTACTCAGTACCTACTTGAAATACCATAACGTATTCTTCTCTACCATATATGTAACCACGTGATGTATATATACACCATAATCTGTTCCATTCATGTTATATTCCATGTTTGTTTACCATGTATGTAAGCACCATGTTCGATTACCATGAATGTAAGCACCTTAATGCAATACTATTTGTAATTTCTGTTACCCGGAAATGGCAACCGCCATTATGGCAAATGGTAAGCCACATTGAGCCTGCAAATTGGTGGGAAAATGTGGGATACAAATGCTACAAATAATAATAATAATAATAATAACATTTTCACCTACACACTTGAGAAAGTATTTGTGCTGGAATTTGTTACTGATCAATAAGTCTTCAGACCTACTCCACTGACATCTTTCAATAACCTAAAAAAATTTCACTTGCTCCTCTGCTTCCTAGGAGAGTGTGAGGCGGTAAACAGAACACTGCCCCTCACCCTTAGGAATAGTGCCTCAGATAGCCGGAGCTACCTTTAAACCACTAGTTACCCCAGGGAGGAAATGAGATGGGAGGGGTGGAGTCAGAACCAGGCAGGGCAAGAGTGGGGTTAAGGAGGCGAAGGGAAGGAAGAACTGAAGCCCTAGCATATACCCTTACAACCTATGTTGAGCGACTGTGATGTGGCTGAGGTAAGCCAGCTTTTGGATTTGAGACATGTAAGCCCTCAGATCTGGCTGGAGGCAGACCTGGAAACTCAGAGAGAGAGAGAGAGAGATAGACAGAGACAGACAGACAGACAGACAGAGAGAGTGAAAGAGAGAGAGAGAGAGAGAGAGAGACAGACAGACAGACAGACAGACAGACAGACAGACAGACAGACAGAGAGGAACTTAGAGGCTATGTTTGGGGCATGGCAGTCAACAGCCACAGATTGTGTTTGGGCCCAGTTAGCTGCAAGCCCTGGTTAAGACTGTGTTACCTGAACTAAAGAGTCTTTTCATCTTTTGTTCCTCTCCCTGTGATGTAACAAGCCTAAGGTTTCTGTTAATAAAGCACTTGTTTTATTTTTAGACCTTTGTCCAGCTGTGCTATTGTGCAGGCCCACCTTCAACCCTGGCTTGCTGTATCACATTTGGTGTTAGGAGTGGGATCTTGAGCTCACCCTGACTGAGGAAACTGGATTCTTGACCTCTGGGCTCTGGGCCTATTGAAGATACCACGCCGGGACATTGGGCAAAAGGGGTTATTATCCCTGCCTTAGTTAGTGGGAGATGTATAGTTAGTGCCAGACAGGCAGGTTTTATTTTTGCTTTCTTCACGTAGTACTCATTTCTGGGCAAGGCTGCTATTGACCCAGGTGACACAAGACTTACAGTCTTGCAGGTTGCACCCTCCGTCTCCAGTATTACCGAAGATGGTACTGGAAGATGACCCGGACTATTTCCTGACCAATTTTGAAAGAACCACACACATTGCTGGTTGGCAAGAAGCACCGTGGACAGTTTATCTAGGGAATTTACTGACTGGTAGCAGCCAGACAGCATTCCAAGATGTCAGTTCCAGTGGGATGGCCAACTATGCGGAAGTAAAAGCTGCCATTTTGGAGATAAAAGCCGCCATTTTGGAGAAGGCGAGCTGCACCATGAGGTTTACTGGCAGCATTTCCGGAAGAGGTCCCTGCAAGGTGAAGAAAACCCCTAGAGTTTCTTCTACTGACTCAAGGAGGGGGCCTGGAAATGGCTACTACCAGAAGGCAAGATGGGCTCAGAGATTGCAAGAGTCATTCTCTTGGAGCAGTTCCTTGAAGGATTACCCCTACCTATGAAACAGTGGGTGAGGCAGCACCCTAAATTGACCCCAGAGAATGCTTTAGAAGCAGCCTAAACCTTCTACCAGAATCAGAACTCTATAATGAAAAGCAGCGGGCTGGAAGTCCTGGGAGAAAAAGAGAAAAATCCGTATTGGATAAGCAGAGGGATCAGAAGCCACCCTCCAGCCTGAGGTTTCTAAGGAAGAGCTTAGAGCAATGGAAGCCCTCATTCCCACAAATGTAGTACGCACCTTTAACCCAGTCGTGGGATCCATACTCCCCTACCTGTTTCAGGTGTGGGGGAAGAGGTCATATAGCTAGAGACTACCAGGATCTAACTGAGGATGTCATGGATGTGAATTTGGTAGACACACACGACTGCAATTTTGTGGAAGCTTTCCATCCAGGAAGCAGAAATTATGTATTAAAAGTTGAGTTGGAAGGACCTCCATACCAAGCACTAGTAGACTCCAGCAGTGTTAAGAGCCTTGTTCAGAGAGACTCAACCATCTGCAATTGAATTACGAGTGTACTGTGACCCTGACATGCGTACATGGTGATCAGAGGCAGTATCCAACAGCTCAAGTATCTTTTAAACACCAGTAGGGAAAGCTCAGTTGGAAGTGGCAGTTTTGTCTTGGCTACCTTACCCCATAGTTTTGGGCTGAGACTTCCCAAATTTCAGTACCATCTGTGCCCAGCTGATCACTGTTCCAAAGAAGGAGGAGGAGTCTTTCCCCGAGATCTTTCCATTGGAGGACCCTGACTTATATACCGAAAGCCCAAAAGTGCCTAAACCCTGCCGACAGTGGTGGTTAGAGAAACTGCGCTGCCCTCAGAATCTAGGAGCTACAGTGGATGGAGATCCGGAGCTGTAGGAAGATGGTGGTGCGGACATACCAGACCCTTTAGACAGCCTACCCAAATGGAGTAGTGAAGGAGCTACTGGGAATTTTAAAACGGCACAGTCAGAGGATGAGTCCCTTAGAGCTGCTAAGCTAGGGTTGTTTTGATAGATGGGAATCCCATGGGCAACCAGGACCCCTCTAAGATAGCACTCCTATATTTTATAATAAAGGGTGACATTGTATAGGGTGGCCAAGGGAACTCTGGGGGGGGGGGGGGGGGAGGAGGTGAAGCAACTATTAGTTCCTCAACCCTACCATAGACAAGTCATGCAATTAGCCACCTGTTAGGAGGTCAGCTGGGGTAGGAGAAGACCTGGGAATGGATTTTGGTCCGGTTTTTCTAGCCAGGTGTATTCAGACAAGTTGAGCTCTTTTGTCAATCCTGCCTAACCTTCTAGCTGAGTAGTAATCAAAGGGTTCCACCTGCCTCTCTTGTGCCCAAGCCCATTGTCAGTACCTCATGGCTATGGACTTTGTGGGGCCACTAGAATGAACCACCTGTGGTAACAAGCATATTTTGATTATTTTGGACTATGCCACTCACTACCCAAAGGTCATTGCCCTGCGTAATATGAAATCTAATGCTCAGTGGGAGGTCTTCTCCTGGATGAGGATCCCTACTGATATACTGACTGATCAAGGAACCACCTTTATGTCCAGGGTCATAAAGCAGTGTGTGCCCACTTAAGGTAAAGACCTTACAGACTTCTGTTTATCATCCACAGACAGATGGTCTAGTTGAATGCTTCAGCAAGGCTATCAAGTAGATGCTGAAGAATTTTGTGGCCGAAGATGGGAAAAACTGGGATTCCCTACTCCTGTATGTACTGTTTGCAATTTGGGAGGTGTCCCAGAATTTGACAGGAACCTTTATATGGGAGGAGACCTAGGGGAATCTTGGATGTGGTTCAGGAAGCTTTGGAGAAGGAACCCAGCCTGGGAAAGAACTTGGCCAAATATATGCTCACAATGCAGGACAGGCTGAAGAAAGCTGGTGAGGCAGCCAAGCTCTTCTTGGAAAAGGCTCAAGTGGGTCAAACCTGAGCCTACAACCAGAAGGCAGTACAACAAACCTTTTAGCCAGGGACAGAGTTTTAGTTCTCTTACCCTCCTTGGAAAACAAGCTATTATGCAAGTGGCAGGGACCCTATGAAATTGTGGAGAGGACAGTTCTGGTTAGTTACTAGGTGGCCCAACTGGACAAGAGGGACAAAGCAAAAAATTTTCACATTAATTTATTAAAGTAGTGGGTCCTTATGACTGCCACCTTGGTCTCGAAGGACAGTGGGTCCTTATGACTGCCACCTTGGTCTCGAAGGACAGTGGGTCCCTATGACTGCCACCTTGGTCCCGAAGGACGACTTTGGGCCAGAGGTCCCGGCAGAGACTGGGCCCCTGAAAAATTCCATATGGCGACCAGCTCTCCATCTCATAGAAAGCTGATCTAGAACAGTTGGTAGCAAGAATCAAGACATATTTTCTGGTGTTCCAAGCCGGACCCACTTTGCAACACATGGCATTCTTACCGAGCCAGGAGTGGTAGTCCAGCAATATTTCTATCAGATTCCAGAAGCCTGGCAGCAAGCTGTGGCGAAATAGGTCGCTGAAATGCAGGAAATGGGTGTCATTGAGGAGTTGACTAGTAACTGGTCATCTCCTATTGTGCTGGTGTCAAAACTGGTTGGAAGCATCTGGTTTTGTATAGATTTCCGAAGGTGAATGCTGTCTCCAAACCAGAGGCCTATCTAATGCCAAGGGTAGATAAACTCATTGAGAGACTGGGAGGAATCTAATTCATGTCAACCTTGGACCTAACCAAGGGATATTGGCAGGTACACCTCACCCCAGCTGACAAGGAGGAGACAGCTTTTTCCATACCCCATGGTTTGTTCCAGCTCACCATATTGCCATTTTGTCTTCATGGGGCTCCAGCTACCTTCTAATGCCTCATGGATCACCTACTTAAACCACATAACAACTATGTGGCTATCTACTTAAACGACATTGTCATCTACAATAAAGATTGGAGGACCCATATCATCTAGGTAGAGGCAGTACTGGATTGTCTGTGGACCACTGGACTAACATCAAATCCTAAAAAGTGCTTATTGGGAGGACAAGAAGTTCAGTACCTGGGGTACTCAGTTGGGAATGGACAAATAAGACCCCAGATCTGGAAGGTAGAAACAATCACCCAGGTGCCAGTAACCCAGATGAAGAAATAAGTATGAACCTTCCTTGTATTCATTGGTTATTACCACCGGTTTATTCTGGGGTTTGCCGAGAAAGCAGAACTGCTAATCCATCTCCTGAGGATGAAGGTTCCAGAAAAAAACTTGACTGAAGAGCTGGATATTGCTTTCCAAACCCTGAAGAGGGATATTTGCTCAGAGCCAGTGCTGGTCAGCCAAGACTTCAACTGGCTTTTCATCGTGCAGACCCATATATCAGAGGTTGGCTTTGGGTCCCTTGTAGCCCAGGAAGTGACGGGGAAGAGCACCCAGTGGCATACATTAACCAGAAGCTATTCTCAAGAGATAATTATGCAGTGATTGAGAAGGAGGCTTTAGCTATCAAGAAGGCTCTAGAAATGTTCCAATATTATTTATGGGGATGACACTTCCTGCTGGTTACCGACCATCATCCCCTTCAGTGGATGGCTTGACATAATGACTCAAACGCACATATCATGTGCTGGTTCCTTAACCTCCAGTCCTTTAGCTATCAGGTGAGACATTGGGTGAGCAGGCCAATACCATACTAATGCTGATTTTTTTGTCTCAGGAGGTGGACCCTGATATGGAAGGCACTCAACTGAGCAGGGTTGAGGTGAGGGAGAAGTTATGTGAGGGGGGGTAGATAGAACACTGTCCCTCACCCTTAAGAATAGTCCCTCTGATAGCCTGAGCCACCTTTAAAACCACTAGTCCCACCCAGAGAGGAAGTGAAATGGGAGAGGTAGAGTCAGAACCAGGAAGTATAAAAGAAAGGGCCAGAATGGGGATAAGGAGGCCTAGGGGAAAAAATTGAAGCCCTAGCATATACCTTTACAACCTATGTCTAGCAACTGTGACCTGGCTGAGGTAAGCCAACTTTCGGATTTGAGATTTGTAAGCTCTGTTCTGAGGTCTGGCTGGAGCCTGAGAGAGAGAGAGAGAGAGAGAGAGAGAGAGAGAAGAGAGAGAGAGAGAGAGAGAAAGAAACTTACAGATTGTATTTTGGACATGGCAGTCAACAGCCATAGACTGTGTTTTGGGCCTGGTGAACTGCAGGCCCTGGTTAAGACTGTGTTACCTGAACTAAAGAGACTTTTCATCTTTTGTTCCGGTCCCTGTGATGTAACAGGCCTCAGGTTTCTGTTAACAAAGCACTTGTTTCATTTTTAGACCTCTGTCCAGCTGTGTTTTTGTGCAGGCCCACCCTCAACCCTTGCTCGCTGTATCACAGAGAGCTTGAGGATTACAACTAAACCCAAGTTCTGCATTGTTTCCAGCTTCATACTCATGAATCTTGGGGTCCCATCACCATTCCCTGGGATGGAAGCTCCTTTTGTTCAATACAGACTGATTCTGTGCTTTCTCTTATTGCAGTTGCTCTTCTTGGGACCTGAGGTTAAGTGCCCTTATTCATTCATATATATGACTGGATCAAGTCATTTGATTAAATAATATATGCCCTTGAAGGTTGCAGTAACTATAAACTATTCATTGTTTGCTGTCTTATGGGCAGAGTACTGATGACAGATCTAGTTTTTTATTAACCTTTCATGTAAAGATCTCTTCCTGTTTCCTCTAATAATATTCTCTCATTTTACTTGGGTGTATTCACTGGCTCACAGATAAAAGGGTTGGGGGTACGGTTTGGATATTCACAAAGAAGGTAATTCTATAACAGGGTGCCTAAAATTAGGTGCTGTACCTGTGTGGCAAAAAGAGGGCATGCCTTGCCGTAGAGATGCTACTAGAGGGAGCTCTACCACACATATGACAGCCTCTTCCTCAGGGAAGAGGCTCACTGAAAGCAAATACCAAAGTTATTAAGTTCAAATGGGCTGAGTGGGATGCGATTGATATAATACTCTGTATTAAGGCAGCTTTCATTTTTTTGCAGCTAACGCATTCTCTTACATTGACAAAAAATGCTGCTTCCTTTGGAGATGCTGGCATTTAATTGCCCAACAGCTGACTGAGCTAATGATGTACCTGATTGGTTAGAACAAGGCGTCATAACAATCAGTCACATAAGAAACCACCATTCTAACTGTATTCAATCCCATTGGCTGAAGTGTTTTAAGTAAGAAAATCCAGCGCTGTTCTTTTTAATTTGCATAATAAAGTTTAAAAAATAGGAAAGAAATGAACCAAAGCTAAAACCAGACTGAGTTACTAAGGAGGTAATTCTAAAAATGGGTTCCTTCTTTTCGGTGCCTTGATGCCACAGGATGAGATCCTATGGGATGGATGCCCAGATACTATTTTAGAATAGTAACATAACCAGGTACTGGGTATCTAGGAGTCAGCAGTTATACCAGCCGTAGACCTGGTGAAACTGTAGGCACCCAAATGTGACAAGAGCACAGATAACTTACAATATTCTGTAATGTGTGCATGTAATTGGCAGCCCTACCCATGCTCTCTGCCCATGTGTACGCCCCCTCGCATTTAGGCGCTATGCCGCTTAAGGGGAATATTGACATTTATGCAGATATACTGTACATTTACGCACGTAATGACACATAAATATAAGTGCCCCATTATGGAATTGCCTCCTACATGTGCTAATAGAAATTGTTCCCGAAATTGCTCTCAGAGATGCTTGAAAGAGCATTCTAAGACTCTGACAATTTGATAGTTGAAGTGGAGACTGTTATCTATAGTGAGACTGAATTGTGAAGAGAAAATATTTAATTAAGGATTGATGATATACTGTAACTCAAGCGACTCTAGAGTTAATAGAGAAATACTGAAGTTTTGAAATTTGGATAATTGCAGAAGACTTTTTTTTGTTGAAACACAGAACATGTTAATCAGATATGTGGAAGACTTCAAATATGTTTACATACAGGAGATCAAATTGGCATATTAAGAGGGCCAATGGAGAAGGTGGCATGTGTGATCAAATGTTCCTTTTATGGTTAGTGGTTCTTTTTATGATTGGTGGGTTCTACCTGCTAGCCTTGCCACCTTAAGTGGGCATGGTGGATCGAAAATTCACTTGGGCCATTGTCCCCATGTTGCAATGAACTCTGATTTCCAAATTCTCTCAACACATGGTTTACAGCACAGGTGGCTTGAAGTGTTTCATGCACAGTTGCTTTATCATTTTTTTTTTTGGGGGGGGGGGGAGAGTTTGGAAATCTGATGTAGGGTTCCGGAGTTTATTATTTTCCAGTTTCCCCGTAGGTGCCATACTTCAGCTAACTGGTATCTGGCAGGTCTGGGTGTGGAAACATAGGGACATATGTTCAGACTTACATTGCTAGGTTCATCCAGATGCAAGGCAGGATTAACCCTTTGATTGTCCCTAGGCAAACAGATATATTGGGTCCCCATTGTAATATAATACCTTTTCAAACTCAGATACTTGTGGCCCTATGTGGTCCTGAATTCAGAGAAAAAACAAGCAGAAGGGGGAGCAGCAGGTAAGAAGAATTGCTTACTGACACCTCACAATGACTGGAGGACAATGGAGAGGTAGGGAGAATGGACAGATCTCTATGGGCAGTTGGTGGCTCTAATCCACCCCTTTCCCTTCTTTCTGCCATCCGCTAACTTATCAGGGCAAAACTATGCATTAGGAGTCATTGAATCAGCAACACTGAGAGGGCTCCTCCTAAATATTTGGGACCTAGTCACATACCTAGTTTGCCTGTGCCTTAGCCCTTCCCTGTCCACATGTGTTCCCAGACCTTCCAGGCTGCAGTGTGATCTGGTCGTTGGCCCACAGATCTAAAGAGGGTGGCCTCGTTCATGATCACAAAGCATGCCAGACGATAACTATTCACCTTGGAGAAGTTGCACTCCCTCCTGGCAGCCATGTTGGTGTTTTTTGACCAGGGCCCACTAGAAGCCATTGTGTTTTGTGGGGCCAGAAACTTGTGGCTCCATGTAGATTGTGGTGTAGTGCAGGAAGGCAACGTGTAAGTGGCAGCCATTGTACCACTTATACATGCATAGTCACATTTATCTCTTCAAAACCGGCAGAATATATATGAGTGGCGGCTTTGTATATACAGGTGTCGGGAAATGCTGGGATACACATGTATAACCATTTTTCTGCCACTTGCATGTCTTTACTCCCTGCTCTGTGGGCAGTCCTGTTACCTATGGAAGTCTTTCTATTTTGGAATATTTTTACATTTATCTTCCACACAAGATCTTTTAATTCATCTATTCCTTTGGGCAGGAATCTGTTAATTTTACATCTGATCTACGTGTGCAGACATACTATCCTAAAATAATGGAGCCTATGTACACATTTGCACTTCCATATTGATTTTCTCACGTGCATGGACTATCTAAATTGTTTCTTCATGTTATCAGATGCTATAGCTTTGGAAGACTTCAGAGGCAGACCCTTTAAATATGAAATATGTGAAGTTTCTTATGGTAAGGATCTAATACCAGGACAATGAGTGATAAATGACTTCAATTATAGTCATAGCAGACATCACTAAAATTTCTTCAACACAAACATCACTGCTGAAAGAATGCAACAGCAGCACATGGATTTCTTTAGTCCAAATATATCTATGACTCTGTTCATACTTAAATTTTCATATTATAAAAGGTTTTCTTTGAGGTAGCCTGCACGATGCACCTGTAGAAGTCTTTAGAAAGTATACAAAACATTGATCTGCTTGCAATACAATCCCTGAGCCTTAGACCAAGGATCAAGTTTCACGGAAAAGAAACAGATAAAATCAATCCTCATCTGTTGCTAAGTTAAACAGGTCAATAGCTAATGTACCACAGCAACTACCTCAGCAGCTTGTCAGGGATTTGTTCAGTGTATGGAAAGAACACTGTGCTATTATTTTGAAAAAGCAACAGCCCTGGTACAGCTAATGTAATACACAAGGACCTGTGGACTTGTAGCGTCCCTTCCTTCTATATTTTGGCACATCAAGCAGAATAAGCATACATTAGTTTATGGGACAGATACTTGTTTTCTATACAATTGCCAAGGTTTCTGCTGGAGAGGAAAGGCGTGGGGGCTCATTTTCAAAAGAGAAAAAAAGTCTCAAAAACAGCATAAAGTGGCATTTGGACATTTTTTTGAGAAAAACATCTAAATCATGATTTTTGGAACTCAGATTTGAGATGTTTTTCTCTGCAGTGCATGCAGATCGCAAGGAGGTATATTGGAGACAGGATTTGGGCATTTTCTGCCACAATGGAACAAAGCAAAAACGTCCAGGGCTGAAAGTTAGATGTTTTGGTCTAGACCTGTTTCAATCACACCTAAGTCACAAAAAGGTGCCCTAAGTGTCACTGGAGGAATTAAGGCATGACCCCCTTACTCCCCCAGTGGTCACTGACCCCCTCCCACCTCCCAAAGATGTGAAAGAAACAGTACATACCAGCCTCTATGACAGCTTCAGATGTAATGGCCAGTCCTATTAGAGTAGCAAGCAGGTTCCTGGAGTAGCCTAGTAGTCGATGCAGTGCACTATAGAGAAAAGGACCCAGACCCACATCCCACTGTAATTGATACACTTGTCGTGGAAAGTGTGAGCTCTCCAAAACCCACCAAAAACTTAATGTACTTACATATAGGTGCTACCTGCAGACATAAGGGCTGTTGTAGTGGTGTATAGTTTGTTTTAGGTGGATTTTGGAGGACTCCCTACAGGGCCGTGCCTAGGGTCTCTGGTGCCCCCCTGCAGACTATCAGTTGGCGCCCCCCCCCCCCCCCCCCCCCCCCCCGTGTGGCACAAGATGCAAAGGAAATAGGAGCTGAAAGATGGAGTGCATCTTTGTGGGATTGTTGAACAAATAGAGGGTTTACAACCACTTAGCTTTTCGTGCTTTCATGTTCACGAAATTAGTAATTAAATCTTTGATATCTAACTGGGCACATATATCATTCTCAATAGCAATCATGGCAAGGCTTACAAGCCTTTCTTGTGAAATACTTGATCGCAAATAATCCTATATAATAATTCTCACCTCCAATAGGATGTGCCTGGGACCGTGCCTCCCTCGGTGGTGGTCTGTTAGGCAGGCACGCTCTGACGTCAGTGACAGCTGATACCAAATTGTTACAGCCCACTGCACCCCCCTTCTGCGACCCAGTCGACCCCCCTTCTCGGCGAAAACTGTCCCCTGCCGCCGTCCAGTACCTGTGCTGATGGGGGACCCCCCAACCCCCATCAGCCAAAGTCCTGTGCTGGCCTTCGCGCTGTTGCTTCTTCAATGATCTTCAGTTCAAGTTCCTCTGCGTGCGTCTGATGTCAGATGCACACAGAGCAACTTGGACACAAAATCATTGAAGAAGCAACGCCTCGAAGGCCAGCACAGGACTTCGGCTGACGGGGGTTGGGGTCCCCCATCAGCACAGGTACTGGACGGTGGCGGGGGACGGTTTTTGCTGAGAAGGGGGGTCGACTGGGTCGCGGAAGGGGGGGTGAAAACGGAGGGACGGCAGAGTCTGGAACAGCGAGGGAGGGAGGGTGGGGGATGGCCTTGCTAGCACCCATTTCCTTCCCTTTTGAAACAGGCATTTTTTACTAGTTTTTTATGATTTTTAACCGTGAAAATGATCGCTCACCACTTGCCACACTTACAGGAATTGTCAGCAATATTCTTAGAAACAAATTCCTATACATTGCAAAATAAGATAGCAGACGTAAATTCTCAAAGTGGACATATTCCAAACACTAAAATGAAAATAAAATGATTTTTCTCTACCTTTGCTGTCTGGTGACTTTCTTTTTCTGATCATTGATAAGTCTCTGACTCTAAAGTTTAGCAATTTCATTAAAGCAAAATATATTTTCACATATCACAGACTCTTCCCTATCCAAGGAGAATCTTTTATATAAAAACAAACACAAAAAAAAAACCAATCAGATTTTCACTTACCAGCTCTCCTACACTATGTCAGTTAAACTTCCTCTGAAACTACTGTTGGAACCATCAGCCAATGAAATGGCTTTTAGCTGTAGCTATCGGGTTACCTGAAAATTATGCAAACATCATTGCAGTCATGCCCTCCTCTCGGTGTACAAGCTCAGAGAAAAAAACCCCAAAAACTTTGAACCACTTACAGATTTTAACAATTACACGATTTAGTTTTTATTTCTCCCCAGTCTCACTTGCACACCTCTCTCCAAACCTGGCTGTTCTCTTTAATTTGAATGAGGAGTTCGTCCCATACCCACATAAATAGCACTGGTTGTATTCTTTTTAAACAGCTTCAGCAGAGCCTGCCTGCCTCAGTGAGCACTGTGGTCAAAGAGGGGAGGGCAGGGGATAGAGGAGAATCACAGCTTCAGGTAAAACATTTTGCAAGTGAGCTGACCTCAGGAAACGATAGGCGCCCTCCAGAGGTTGGCACTCCCCTGCGGTGCTTACCGTGTTAGCACGGCCCTGACTCCCTATACAATATAAAGGGGTAACAGTGAGATTTATACCTGGGACCTTTTATGTAAAGTCCACTGCAGTGCCCCCTAGGAAGTCCCACTACTCTGCTGGAACGTCTGTATGACCAGTCTACTAAAAATGCTGCCCCCCGTCTCCCATACATTCTAATGACTTGATTTTGTGAGTTTTTCCCTTGGATGTTTTTTTTTCTGAAAATGGTCCTGATATATACACGAACTGAGCACTAAAACATCTAGCAAACAGCCATTTTCCAAACAAAAAATTGGACGTTTTTCTGGTTTGAAAATGGCCGTGTTTGCTACTGGATTTTTGGACGTTTTTCCCAAAATGTCCAAAATCAAATTTAGATATCATATGGAAAATGCCCTTCCACATCCTATATAATAAAACACACCTCCAACATTCTGAAGCTGACTGCATGGCTGAGGCATTCCTGCTCTCTCTATCCATCTCCTGAATTAACATCACGTACTTCCGGGTTCGTCACAAGCAGAAGTGACCAACCACACGAGGTTTCTCAGCTTCAGAATGTTGGAGGTACATTCTATTAAATAGGATTGGTCAGTTCCTTGAAGCACAGCCAGAGCTCAGTGTCCTGCACAGTAATGTTCAGACACCACAGAGGGGGGACCTGACAATAGAGAGAGGGACGGGGGTGGGGCCTGACACCAGAGGGGGGGGGGGAGGTATCTCTGTCACACACACACACTCTCTCTCTCTCTCTCTCTCTCTCTCACATACACACACATTCTATCACAGTCAATGTCTTTCTCTCACTCTCACACACTGTCTCTCACACACTCTATGTCTCACACTGTATCACATTCACTCTTTATGTGTCACACAGTCACTCACACACTCTCTTGGTCTCATACACTCAGTCTCACAGAGAGTCTGTGTCTCACACACACTCTCTCTCTCTCTCTCTCGCACACACTGTATCTGTGTGACACACACTCTCACACTGTGTCTCACATACACACGTGCACACACTCTCATTCTCACACACACACTCTCTCTCTCACAGACACACTCGCACCCAGTCTCACTCTCTCTCTCTGACACACACACACTTGCACATTCACTCTCTCTCTTACACACAGTCACTCTCACATACACTCTCTCAAACATACACACTCCGAGGAAAACCATGCTAGCGCCCGTTTCATTTGTGTCAGAAACGGGCTTTTTTTTACTAGTGTTCAATAAATGGTCCCAGCACACGTGACTTGTTTTTTTAATGAAAAAATAGCAAAGGCTGGGAAGCTGATAAGGGGATCAGAAAATGCTGCCCCCCATCCCCCATACATTCTAATGACTTGTTTTTGTGAGTTTTTCCCTTGGATGTTTTTTTTTTCTGGAAATGGTCCTGATATATAGACGTACTGAGCACAAAAACATCTAGCAAATGGCCATTTTCCAAACAAAAAGTTGGACGTTTTTCTGGTTTGAAAATGCCTGTGTTTGCTACAGGATTTTTGGACGTGGAAAAAGGCCTTGTTTGCCACTGGATGTTTGGACGTTTTTCCCAAAACGTCCAAAGTCAAATTTAGATATCATATCGAAAATGCCCTTCCACATGTTCAATAAATGGTCCCATCACACATGACTTGTTTTTTTCATGAAAAATAGCAAAGGCTGGGAAGCTGATAAGGGGATCAGAAACTTGCAGAAAACAAACTCTTACATGTGTTCAAATAGAGGTGGTTTATCTGAAGGATAACCGGTGTAGCTAGATACAAAAACGTAACCTGTGCTCTTTTGTTGTTGTTTTTGTTAATATGGGTTGTAGCTTGAGGCCTATCCACTGGAATGGTGATGGGCCGAGTTACATGGCTTTGGCCAGCTGAGAAGCCCTGACTAGGCCTAAAAGCCCACCAATGGCCTTATAGATGGGAACCTGCAAAAGCAGGCCTGCATGATGGGTCTTAACAAAGTCTGGTACAACTGTAAAATTGAACATAGCACCTAAGATGTAGAAATAATGGACAAAAATGGATGAAGTTTGGTTTTTAAAATGAAGTTTGTGTTTCTATAAGATGGCACTCAGATCATAAGATGATATGAAAGATGATATGAAACTGATATGTTAATATTAAGATATTTTTGTATCAAGAGAGAGAAAAACAAGTTGTTGACAAAAACGGAAATGTCACAATCATGTGCAATAGCTAAAACAGATATTTTTGTAACAAGAGAAACAAGTTGTTGACAATAACGGAAATTGCAAAATCTCTTGCAATAGCTAAAACGGAAAGGAGAGGTGGGTACAAATGGGCACCTGCCGGAAAGGAAAGTATGATTCAGAGGTTGTGCAATATTAAGAAAAAAAGGGTCTTGCCATTGACTTGTATAGAAACCTGCGCCTATAAAAGAGATGAGATTTTGGCAGATAGTTGGATCATTCCCCAACTCTTCTCCAAGGGCAAAGCTCTGTGCAGTTGAACCTAGAATCTGTCTGATGAATGTATCAAATTGAAGACTTGATTTTGGTAAGAATAAACACTTTATTTCTGGAAACTATTTCTGTCTTTATTTCTAATTCATTCTTTACCTGTCATATGTTCTACAAGGTAATCCACACACAAGTTACATTCAGTCCCTGAACTAATTTGGGTTGGCCTTTAATAGAATATATGTGGGAACATAAATGGCCAAAGATCCACTTAGATCCTAAAAGACAGAAAGCTGTGGTCATGGGAATTAGATTTGAACTGAGCCTTCTGATGCCTCCCCAGCGGCGCTACCCATGGGAAGGGGTGTCACTGGAATTCAGGGAGGCGGTCCACAAGATCATAGAAGAACAGACCCTCTGTATACCTCCGTGTGGAAAAATCCCACGGGGGTCTAGAGAGGGTCGATAAAACATTTTGAAAAGCTTTTTTTTTTTAAATTATTGGGAAATTGTGTGTGTGTGTGGGGGGGGGGGGGGCTGGGAGAGAAAATATAAAGGGTTTGGGCTTGGGTAGAAGCAAAGCTATAATTGGGGAGAAACCTCTGTATACTGAGCTTTGTAACCCAAGGGACAGTACTGGTAATCTGAACTGGGAAAAGGGTTTGAGATTCTAGGAGGGGCATAATTGAAGTGGACGCCCAAGTTTTCCTGAGGACGTCCTCGCAGGACGTCCTGGCGAAGGGGCGGGGAAACCCGTATTATCAAAACAAGATGGGCGTCCCTCTTTTGTTTCTATAATACGGTCGGGGACGCCCAAATCGTGAAATTTAGGTATACCTTAGATATGGTTGTCCTTAGAGAGGGTCATCCCCGATTTTCGCCGATAATGGATACCGAGGACGCCCATCTCAGAAATGACCAAATCTAAGCCCTTTGGTCATAGGAGGAGCCAGCATTCGTAGTGCACTGGTCCCCCTGACATGCCAGGACACCAACTGGGCACCCTAGGGGGCACTGCAGTGGACTTCAGAAATTGCTCCCAGGTATATAGCTCCCTTACCTTGTGTCGTGAGCCCCCGAAACCCCACTCTCCACAACTGTACACCACTACCATAGCCCTTACGGGTGGAAGGGGGCACCTACATGTGGGTACAGTGGGTTTCTGGTGGGTTTTGAAGGACTCACATTTACCACCACAAGTGTAACAGGTAGGGGGGATGGGTCTGGGTTTGCCTGCCTGAAGTGCACTGCATCCACTAAAACTGTTCCAGGGACCTGCATACTGCTGTCATGGAGCTGGGTATGACATTTGAGGCTGGCAAAAAATATTTTAAAAGTTTTTTTTATGGTGGGAGGGGGTTGGTGACCACTGGGGGAGTAAGGAGAGGTCATCACCGATTCCCTCTGGTGGTCATCTAGTCAGTTCAGGCACCTTTTTGAGGCTTGATTGTAACAAAAAATGGATCAAGTAAAGTCACCCAAGTGCTCGTCAGGGACGCCCTTCTTTTTTCCATTATCGGTCGAGGATGCCCGTGTGTTAGGCATGCCCCAGTCCCGCATTTGCTACGCCTCTGTGAACTTTGGTTTTCCCCACAACGGAAAGCCTATTAGATTGTAAGCTCTTTGAGCAGGGACTGTCTTTCTTCTATGTTTGTGCAGTGCTGCGTACGCCTTGTAGCGCTATAGAAATGCTAAATAGTAGTAGCAGTTGAGGACGCCCAAAATCGGCTTTCGATTATGCTGATTTGGGCAACCCTGGGAGAAGGACGCCCATCTTCCGATTTGTGTCGAAAGATGGGCACCCTTCTCTTCGAAAATAAGCCTGTAGGTGTGGCACATTATATGTGTGAAAAGGTGGTTTAAACCTCTGTGTTGTGCAAACCATAGAGAGGGAACAGTTAAGCTGAACCTGGAAGAGAGGGATTGCCCACATGTAACCAGTACTGTGTGGAACCAGT
Organism: Microcaecilia unicolor; assembly: GCF_901765095.1. Taxonomy (NCBI): domain Eukaryota; kingdom Metazoa; phylum Chordata; class Amphibia; order Gymnophiona; family Siphonopidae; genus Microcaecilia; species Microcaecilia unicolor. Next base: position 89,934,505 of record NC_044032.1, on the reverse strand, counting down.
AAAGGGCTCTGGTAGGAGTAAGCCCTCACTGATAAATGTTTGATGCCCTACTGTTTGTAAGGAAAGAGGAATTTTACTTTGTTATTGGTGCTTTTGTATATTCTGAAAACTCTATAAGCCAATGCGAAGAATAGAGGCACTTAGGAAGTAGAAATCCACGGGAGACGTATGTGTTAGGCGGGGAGACTCTGATAGGTACGGGCAGAGAGAGGGATCTTGGGGTGATAGTATCTGAGGATTTGAAGGCGACGAAACAGTGTGACAAGGTGGTGGCAGTAGCTAGAAGGTTGTTAGGCTGTATAAAGAGAGGTGTGACCAGCAGAAGAAAGGGGGTGTTGATGCCCCTGTATAAGTCGTTGGTGAGGCCCCACCTGGAGTATTGTGTTCAGTTTTGGAGGCCGTATCTTGTTAAGGATGTAAAAAGAATTGAAGTGGTGCAAAGAAAAGCTACGAGAATGGTATGGGATTTGCGTTACAAGACGTATGATGAGAGACTTGCTTAACTAAACATGTATACTCTGGAGGAAAGGAGAAACAGGGGTGATATGATACAGATGTTCAAATATTTGAAAGGTATTAATCCGCAAACGAACCTTTTCCGGAGATGGGAAGGTGGTAGAACGAGAGGACATGAAATGAGATTGAAGGGGGGCAGACTCAAGAAAAATGTCAGGAAGTATTTTTTCACGGAGAGAGTAGTGGATGCTTGGAATGCCCTCCCGCGGGAGGTGGTGGAAATGAAAACGGTAACGGAATTCAAACATGCGTGGGATAAGCATAAAGGAATCCTGTGCCGAAGGAATGGATCCTCAGGAGCTTAGTCAAGATTGGGAGGCGGGGCTGGTGGTTGGGAGGCGGGGATAGGGCTGGGCAGACTTATACGGTCTGTGCCAGAGCCGGTGGTGGGAAGTGGGACTGGTGGTTGGGAGGCGGGGATAGTGCTGGACAGACTTGTACGGTCTGTGCCAGAGCCGGTGGTTGGGAGGCATGGCTGGTAGTGGGGAGGTGAGGATAGTGCTGGGCAGACTTATACGGTCTGTGCCTGTGCCAGAGCCAGTGGTTGGGAGGTGGGGCTGGTGGTTGGGAGGCGGGGATAGTGTGGGGCAGACTTATACGGTCTGTGCCCTGAAGAGCACAGGTACAAATCAAAGTAGGGTATACACAAAAAGCAGCAAATATGAGTTATCTTGTTGGGCAGACTGGATGGACCGTGCAGGTCTTTTTCTGCCGTCATCTACTACGTTACTATGTTACTATATTTTCTGTTTGTTAAAAAGCTTGGTTTTGGGAAATGCTAGGAATTGTGGTCATTGTAGGAAAAGGCTTCCATTGGGTTAGATTGAGCTAGTTCCAGGGGAAATAGAAATAGCTGGAAGGCTATAGCTCCCTCTTGGTACTAGCCATGACTTTGTGTGGGACTCCGTCGGAGACAGCAAAATCACCTTAACCAGCTGTCAGGACCGTGATTTGCAACCTAGGGTGCCTCCTAATGGTGGCAACATTCATTCCTTTTCTGAAATGGGGAATACACGGGTAGATATTATGACAACCTAAATCCAACTCCCTAGTAATCTATGTAGTGCAGATTTTCATGTGCAAATATCAGCTTTCTGAAATCAGGTTTTATAGGTGTAAGTGATATACACGTGTAAATGCTGTTACATGTGTAAATCACAAATAGGGCTTCTAAAATAAGGCCTCTATTTACCAATAAAAATCAAGTTTACATTCTTCCAAAACAGTTTATTAAACTATTTATTAAACTATGATACAGTTGGTCAAATATTTGGTCTTTTTGTTTGAAGGATTCGGTTGGGCTTTTGGGGTATTTCTGTCTCTTGCGTCAGAGCATATACACTGGTATTGTGTGGTTGGCAGTGTATAATAGACTTTTTCTATGTGAAGGGTGGAAGTAGAAATTGTGGAGGTAGCTGCATCTGCAGTTGGTTTCCTGTATATAGATGTTTGTATATAGTTGTTGCTGAGGTGTTTATAAAGTTGATTTTTTTCTGTGGGGTAGTCAAATTTGAATCTGATTAAAGGATGATATGCATGAAAAGAATTGTAATTCTCTCTCAGGCCAAATACAAATGCCATCACTTGTAATTAAGGGGTTTGGTCTGATACATATTCAAAAATGTCTCTTCCAGTTTTGCCATGAGAAGGTTTGCATATTGTGATGTAATCCTGGTGCCCATAGCAGTGTCCATTACTTGTTAATTTGGTAATAGCTTCTGGTGTTTACTGGTGGTCCAGGGTAGATGTTTTTAGGAATGTATCACATGCCATCTGTATGGGGAATATTGCTGTATAGTGATTCTACATCCATTGGACCAGAAGGGCACCAAGTGGTAGCTGCTTAACATAAGTACATAAGTAATGCCACACTGGGAAAAGACCAAGGGTCCATCGAGCCCAGCATCCTGTCCACGACAGCGGCCAATCCAGGCCAAGGGCACCTGGCAAGCTTCCCAAACGTACAAACATTCTATACATGTTATTCCCGGAATTGTGGATTTTTCCCAAGTCCATTTAGTAGCAGTTTATGGACCTGTCCTTTAGGAAACCGTCTAACCCCTTTTTAAACTCTGCCAAGCTAACCGCCTTCACCACGTTCTCCGGCAACGAATTCCAGAGTTTACTTACGCGTTAGGTGAAGAAAAAGTTTCTCCAATTTGTTTTAAATTTACTACACTGTAGTTTCATCGCATGCCCCCTAGTCCTAGTATTTTTGGAAAGCGTGAACAGACGCTTCACATCTACCTGTTCCACTCCACTCATTATTTTATATACCTCTATCATGTCTCCCCTCAGCCGTCTCTTCTCCAAGCTGAAAAGCCCTAGCCTCCTTAGTCTTGATGCTTTAATTTATTCAGAAAGTCTGTGATGCCTTGTATGAAGCTGTTTGTCTTGTGCACCAAGGGTTTAAGAATCACCCAAGTTCGGACATTTCCTCTGTAAGTGTGCCAATACCAGATATGATTGGTCTGAAAAGATTTCCAGGTTTAACCCTCCATTGCCCTCCACAAAATTAAATTGTGAGCCCTCCAGGGACAGAGAAATACCAAGTGTACCTGAATGCAACTCACCTTGAGCTACTAATGAAAAAATGTGTGAACAAAATCCAAATAAATAATTAAATCTAGAATGTGCTCACAGAAGGATAGTAAGAGTATAAGAACATAAGTGTTGCCATACTGAGACAGAATGAAGGCCCATCAAGCCCAGTATCCTGTTTCCAACAGTGGTCAATCCAGGTCACAAGTATCTGGCAAAATCCCAGAACAGTAAAACAGATTTTTTGCTGCTTACACTAGAAATAAATAGTGGATTTTCCCAAGTCCATCTTAATAATGGCTTATGGACTTTGCTTTTAGGAAATTATCCAAACCTTTTTTAAACCCTGCAAAGCTAACTACTTTTACCACATTCTTTGGTAATGAATTCCAGAGTTTAATTATAGTTTGAGTGAAATATTTTCTCCAGTTTGTTTAAATTTACCATTTAGTAGCTTCATTGTGTGCTCCCTATTGTTTTTGGAAAGAGTAGACGAGCAATTCCCATCTACCCGTTCCACTCCACTCCACTCAGAATCATATCTCCCCTCAGCTGTCTCTTTTCCAAGCTGAAGAGCCCTACCCACTTTAGCCTTTCCTCATAGGGAAGTTGTTTCATCCCCTTTATCATTTTCGTTGCTCTTCTTTGTACCTTTTCTAATTCCACTATTTCTTTATTTGAGATGCAGTGTCCAGAATTGCACACAGTATTCGAGGTGTGGTCGCACCTTGGAGCAATACAAAGGCATTATAACATTCTCAGTTATGTTTTCTATTCCTTTCCTAATAATTCCTAAGATTCTATTTGCTGTTTTAGATGCCACTAGACACTGAGCAGAGGGTTTCAATGTATCACACCTAGATCTTTTCCTCGCTTGCTCACATTAAACGTCATCTGCCATTTGAATGCCCAGTCTCTCATTCTCTTAAGGTCCTCTTGCAATTTTTCACAATCCTCTTGTGATTTAACAACTTTGAATAACTTTTTTGTCATCAGCAAATTTAATTACCTCACTAGGTATTCCCATCTCTAGATCATTTATAGATGTTAATGTTGGTCAGTCCCTCCCGCCTGGGTGCGATATGAGAGAAAAACTGAGCCCCGGTTTGCCAGATGTTTGTAGCCGTGGCAGCTTTACCAGAACTCAGTACCCAGGAGTGAGGTAAGGACAACAAAAACTAACCTCGTCTCCTACTTCTGAAGTGGGAGAGGAATTTAAACTAATTTCAAGATTTTCCCAGTGTCAAGAACAAGAAACACCCACACCATATAAGAAGAAATTTAATTACTTATTTAATTTAACGTTCTGGAATTTAAACCAAACAGTGTATAAAGTTTACAATGTAAATTATGTGATTAACTTTCTTTCTCTTTTCTTTCACAGGTTGCTCTCCCACGTCACCCAAAATCAGATAAGTATACCTACTCTTGTGTTTATTTTTTTTCCTATCAACCCAAATTTCTTTTCAGGAATTTATTGCATGTATAAGGATTTTGATCCATTGTGTGTTATTTATGTCTTACAGGATTTTCACCCCCACCTTTCCTGGATCCAGGTAAGTATTACTCCCTTCTTTTTATTTTACCCCTCCCTTTCCTCTTTTCCAATGTCCCGGCTTTTGTGTATGCTGCAACGCAGTCTCTCTCTTACGCTTCCTTTGGAACGTCGCTGGTCTTTCTTGCGTGGGGGCCCGTGTTCTCAGTCGCTTCGCTCCTCCAGGCTGTCTTCATCCTAAACCTCACTCTTAAGCAACCAAAAAGGAAGCAACACCCTCTCTCCCTCTCAAAGACTCCCACTAAATGACATTACTTTTTAACTCTATCAAAACTTTGGAAATATTTAACCTTAAAACAAATATAAATATAATTCCCTAATTTAAAGAACCTAACCTTGTTTTTATAATCCCTAAACTAAAAAAGGAGTGAACCGGTGACAAACAGGAACCCACTCAACACCCAACATTCACTTCTCCCCCCCCCCCCCCCCCCCCCCCCCCCCCCCCCACTAATCCCAACGATCACACTTAACTCTCTATATACAAATTTTACACAACCAGCATTTATTCACCCTTTTCCACCAACTCACTCTTAAAGCACTTCTTTCTGCCAAATCATTCACTTTCCCAAACTTGCCCTGACCACTCACCCTTTAACCACCTATCACCACCAGCCATACCAGAACACAACCTGTCCTCACCAGAGCCCAACTCCTTTTGCCAACCGCCAGCGACTCCGTAACCAAGGATACGGAGCTTTCGGCTGGATTCCGGGAACCCCTCAGCCAATCAACTGCTACCCTCAAAATTCTAAGTTTCACTGCTGACCGGCGGAATTTTGGCCAGCAGTGCAAAATCTCCATTTTTTAAAATTATTTCCCATAGGAAATAATGGAAAAACTAAAAAATGAAACAAAAACACCCTCAAACCTTAACCTAATTACCCCCAAATTTCCAAAATAATAAAACTTCCCATTCCCTATTAACCTATATTTTCCAAATTTAAAAATACCTACATTTTCCACCTGTCCCACTAAATCACTCTCGGAAACCCCTTTAAAAATCCCAAAATAATTTAAAAAATATTTCAAAAATTCCAACTCCTCCCTCTAAACCTACCCCGTCGAATTAAACAATTTAACCATTTAGCAACCACCTTAAAACCAACACCCCTCCAAAACCCCCATTAAAAGTATTCAAATTCAAAATCCAAATTGGCAGAAAAATTCCAAAAAATTCCCCGACCCCAAATCCAAAAACCAAATTTAAAAAACTCAAAACCCTGATTTTTTAAAAATAAAAGTTCCTATTTCCACAATTTAAAATTAAATTCATTAAAGTTTACCTTAAAGAAGAATTTCTCCCTTCACGAAGACCCTCGCTGGTTCCAGTCCTGGTGATCCTCATGTGAAAACAGAGGAAAAAACAAAAAAACCTCCAAAGCCGGCTCAAAATTTAGGTCCCGGCTTCGGCCTAAACGGAAAACGCATGCCAGTGATTCGTGCATGAGGCGCGCCGCCTCATGCAAGAACTTCTTCGCTCCTCCCACCTCTCCTCTTCACTCCAGCGATCGACGCTTCCAGGCACCCCGCCGTCACGCCAGCCCAAAAGCTGCCCCAACCGGCCCCGAAAACGGCCGCACATAACTCGAACTTGTCCCTCCAGACCCGGGGACGTACCCAACTGTCCCCGGGCCCCGAAACAGCACCGCAACCGCCCCAGAATGGCCCGAAAACGCGACCACAGCCCCCGGGCCAATCTCGGCCCCGCCAAAACTGGAACTGCCCGGTGCTCTTCTTCGCTCCTGGGAACGTGCCTAATCATTCCCGGGAGTCCGATAAACCTGGCGCCTGCCTCTCCTTCCTCGACCAGACCCCCCCCCCAGATATCGGCCCAGAAACGGGCCTAGAACATCGGAGACCTCCAAAACGGATCCCAGATAAGTTTTTTTTCCTTAGTTTCTTCTTCTCTTTTTAACCTTCTGTTACATTAAAAAGCAGTGGTCCCAGCACAGATGCCTGGAGAACCCCACTAACTACTCTTCTTCTACATTGAGAATACTGATCATTTAACCCTACTCTCATGTTTTCTATTTTTAACTAATTTTTAATCTATAATAGGACATTACCTCCTATCCCATGACTTTCTAATTTCTTCAGGAATCTTCATGAGATACTTTGTCAAATGCCTTTTGAAAATCCAGATATACAATATTGACCGGTTCACCCTTATCCACAGGCTTATTTACCCTTTCAAAGAAATGTAGTAGATTGGTGAGGCAAGATTCCCCGTGACTAAATCCATGTTGGTTTTGTCTCATGAATCCATGCTTATGTATATGCTCTCTTATTTTGTTCTTTATAATAGTCTCTACCATTTTGCCTAGCACCGATGTCAGGCTCACCAGTCTATAATTTACTAGATCACTTCTGGAACCCTTTATAAAAATTGACGTTATTGGCCACCTTCCAATCTTCTGCTTTCGTGCTTGATTTTAAAGATAAATTACATATTAATAATAGCAGCTCTGCATGTTCATTTTTCATTTCTATCAGTCATCTGGGATGTATACTATCCAGTCAAGGAATTTGCTATTCTTCAATTTGTCAAATTGCCCCATTACATCTTCCAGGTTTAGAGGTTTGTTTCAGTTTCTCTGACTCATCAGAATTGAATACCAATTGAATACCATTTCTGGCCAGGGGCGTATCTGGACTCCGGCGGTAGGGGGGGCCAGAGCCAGAGGGAGGGGGCACATTTTAGCCCCCCCCCCAATGACCCCCCCCCGCCGCCATTGCCAGATCCCCCCACCAACGACTCTCCACCCTCCCCCCGCCGCTAACCCTCCCCCGCTGCCGTTGCTTACCTTTGCTGGCGGGGGACCCCACCCCCGCCAGCCGAGGTCCGCTTGCCGCCTTTAAAGATATTTCTTCAGCTGGCGAGGGACCCCAACCCCCGCCAGCCGACCTGACGTCTTTAAAGTTCTTCTTCGGCCTCCGTGGCCATGCTGTAGTTGATAGCTGTTCAATCCAGTTTGGAGTCTGACGTCCCAGCACGTTGTACGTCCCAGCAACGTGCCATAGTAAGTGAATCCTTGCAAACTCTACATGGGACATCAGCAACTGTATCCTTGCAAACTCCACATGGGACATCATTAACTAAGTTCATTAAGCCTGGAGAGAAAGAACAAAGGTGTCTATCAAGAAATCGGGTGGGTGAAGGTTGAGAAATAGGTGGTCTATGGCCCCAATGAACAGGGATAGGTTGAGAAAAATACATTGTAGTGTAGGAGAGCAAAACAAATGTTGAGATAAAGGGAAGGCAAGGAGAAGGCTTTGCCATAGTTATGGAGGGGTATGCATTCAGGGTGCACATGAAGGAGCGCATAAAGGAGTAGACCTGCTCCTTGTTCGCGCTCCTTCATCAGGTGCACTTGCCTATGCGGTGTGTGCCACTAGTGCAGTACAGAAATAAGCTACAAACTGGCATTTGTCACTTCCAGTGCGGGGCGGGAAGAGCAGCCTGGAAACTGCCGCTGTATTCAGGGAGGGTAATAAGCACCACTGAGAGTCTGGAAGACACAGAAAAGCAGGTACACATAAGCAACAGTAAAGAGCAAAGAGAAACAAACACATATCATGATCCTTAATAGAGGTTATCCAGTACAGCAGTCTCCATTGGTCAGAGTAGAAGATGGACAGGAACTTTTGCAAACTACAAAAACACAACAATACACCCACCTTCTTGACTGTTCTCCAAAACTTGGGGGCAATAGACTGGCCCTCCCCAGTACTGGTCAGATCACTCTCTATTCAGTGTGGCCCTTCTGGTATCAGTCACCCACTTGACACACACCTGGATCACCACTGAACAACTTCTGTAACTGCTCAGGCGTCTCTCTATTCAGGGTGGCCCTTCTGATATTGGTCACCCACTTGACATACACCTGGATTGCCACTGAATAACTTCTGTGACTGCTCAGACAAGAACCCTCTGGCAACTACTAGTTATTAATCTCTAGTGCATTTTGCACACAAACTCTCAGCTGGCCATCTGTAAGGCATCTGCCATGCTCGTCATGATTCCTGATTCTTCCTCAGTTGTCTCTTTGTCTTCCCTTTGGAGAGACATCTACCTGGCATGAGTCAGGACATAAGCCCTTTGTATCCACTGCTTTTCTCTCAGTTGGTTATCCATCTGAACCGTTGTCTGAGCATCTTTCTTGAGCTGGGTAGCCATACACTCCAACTCCTTCAAGTTCTCCCCCTGAAGACTTTTATCTTGGTCAGCTGGGCTTGTCTCTGGGCCAGATGGCCTTGCAGAGAGGGCCTCTCCAGCACTGCTATCTTTTTTTTTTCTGTGCTCCCATGCACTAACATACTATATACACATCTTCTTTTGTATTTCTACCAGCTGCCAGGTCACTAACCCATTCACTTCTGTCAGTGTGTTACACTCTAGCTGGGCTGCTTTGTCTCTGACACAGGCCCCCTCCTCCTGGAGCCTCAACTCTTGCATTTCACTTTGGAGCCTGGCATTCATGTCCTCCAGTGCCTGTATCCTTGCTTTCAGCTCCTCACTGTTGGAATGTATTGTATTTTTACATGCATTGCCTGTCACCTATTATTTCTCTGTGATTACTCTGTGACCTCTGATGTGAATTACTTAGAGAGGTCACACAGCTATGCAACTTCCTGTGGGGGATAGATGCAGCACATGCAGCACATGGAGCACATGGAGCTCATGATCTCTCCTAACCTGAGAGGATCTATGGTGGTGTGAGCATCCATTACCATCTAAGCACATGGAAGGAGCTGATAATACAAATGTATAGTAATATGTATATATAAGCCTGTCTGATTATAATCTAACTACAAACTGTGAGTAAACAGATGTTTTGTTACTTCAACTTTAAAGTGACTCAGCAGTGAATTATTCAGGGGTGAATGAGAGAGAGATGAAGAAAGAAATTAACATTTCTAAAGCTGAAGCTGTGTGTACTAAAATCTGCTAATTATTTACTACAAATAATCCAACAAAAGGGTTATGGGCCCAGGGCTCAGGAATTGAAAAAGAAGAGAAATATTACCAGGCAGAAAAAAAGGCCACATTTTTCTCTTAAGTTTTAAAGGAAAGATTCAGTCTGTCTCTCTCTCCCCCCACACAGCAGACAGAAGGCTAAGAAAATGGCTGAGGGAAGAAATTCACCATTTTTCTATTCTCTCAAGGTGCCTAAATTAACTGAGTTTAATTATCGGCAGTGGGAACTAAGATTCATATGTCTCCTTCGAGCAAAAAGATTAAATATATGCTTAGACCAAGACAGAACAGCTGAAAATATGGCTGAATGGGACAATGCAAACTATTATGTGAAGTGCATGCTTTTGGAAGCTCTCTCAGAGAAACAAGCCATATTAGTGGAGGGAAAAGATACACCAAAGGACATTTTATATAAACTGAGAACTATGTATGCAACTACATATGCAAAACAGCAACCAATTTGGTTGGCAGAGTTGAATGAAACCAAATTAAGGGATAAAAGTAAATGTAATGATCACATTATGCATCTTATGTCTTCATTTCAAAAGTTAGAACTTTCAGGAATTCCCATGTGTGATGCATTGAAAAGAGCATTTCTTTTTACCTCACTATCAAAGAAGTTTGATGTTTTTAGGTCTGTAAATGAGGCCATTGAAGGGCAATCTTTTGAACAGACAACATCAAAACTAAGGCAGGAATGCATAATAAATGATTCTGAGGAGATGTGTTCTCAAAGCAAGTCAGAGAGAAATGAAACAAATTTCTTGGCAAAGAACAGAGGAAGGCGGAGCTATGGGAAAACTCCACCCAAGGGCAAGCTGATTTGCTACTCATGTGGAAAGGAGGGACATGTATCTAAATGGTGTAAGGAAACACAAAACACTCCCTCTAGCTCACCTAAGCCAATGGAACTAAAGAATTTTCAAACCAGGAAATGTATGAAGGACAAAGATAAACACAAGGGCTTTCTAATGGCAGAAAAATCTTTGACTATGGTAAATAATAATTCAAATGAAAGTACTTGGATTTTGGATTCAGGGAGTACATGCCATTTAACCAATTGTAAGGATTTCTTTCAGGAAATGTGTCCAGAGGAAGGTATTCTTAAAACTGCAAACGCAGGGACTGCTAAGATCCAAGCAAAAGGTATTGGATTCTTAAAATGCAAAGTGTCTAATGAAGTTAAAGAAATTCCTGTAAGTGATGTCTTGTATATTCCCCAAGCAGTTTGTAATATGCTTAGTGTATCTACATTAGATAAGAAGGGATTTGCGATTCATTTTGAAAACAGTAAGTGCACAATCTCTAAAAATGATGAAGTGTATGCTGAAGCTTTTATGCATAATGATGTTTATAAACTGAGCATTTCAGGTGAAGCCTCACATCTGGCGCAAGTAAGGAAGAATGATGGTAAATGTAGTCTGGAAATCTGGCACCGCCGCCTGGGACATCGTGATTCTAAGGTGATCCAGGATCTTTACAGTAAGCAACTGGCCACCGGCATTCAGATAAGTGCAAATGCTGGTAAAATGGAGAAATGTATAGACTGTGTTACTCAAAAAGGTGTGAGACCCTCATTTCCTGCATACACAGGAAATAGGAGTAATAAAGTACTGGACTTAATACACAGTGACTTATGTGGACCGTTTAATATCCCATCATTGGGAAATAACAGATTTGTGCTAATATTCTTGGATGATTTCTCTAGATATTGTGTGGCCTATTTGCTGAAAGAAAAAAGTCAAGTCACAGACATGCTGAAGAAATACGTAGCCATGGTGAGCAATAAATTTGAAAGAAAACCAAAGGTTCTTCAGACCGACAATGGTGGTGAGTTCACTTCACAAAGCATGCGCACATTTCTAGAACAAGAAGGCATTCAGCATATCACAACAGTAGCTTATACACCAGAGCAAAATTCTGTTGCAGAGAGAAAATTTAGGTCAATTGTGGAAATGACCAGATGTATGCTGTCAGATAGCAATCTCCCTAAAAGACTATGGGGGGAAGCCATTCTCACAGCAGTGTACCTACAAAACAGAATGCCAACTAAAGGCGCTGAGCGCACACCACATGAGACATGGCATGGTAGGAAGCCAAACCTGTCACACATAAGAACATTTGGAAGTACAGCATATGCTCATGTACCAAAGCAAAGAAGGCATAAGCTGGATTCCACAACAGAAAGGGGCATTTTAGTTGGCTATACTCCAGGACACAAAGGATATAGAATTTTGAATCTGAAAACTGGCATTGTTGGCATAAGACATGTTACATATTTTGATGAAAACAAAAGGGTTGATAAAGGCTGGATTATCCCAGATGAGCCTTATCATCCAGAATATGAAACTAGAACCATAATAGACATGCCAGTGTATATAAATGCCATACCAAGGCAGATGTCTGAAAGCAACTCACCTGTATCTAACGAGGAACAGGCAGAGGAAGCAGACACAGAAAGGATCATTGAAGAAGACAGTACAGTTGGAGAAGGGGAATCAATTGGAGAAGAACTCTCAGATTTAGAGGATGCGGAAAGGTCAGACCAACCTGTTGTCAGACGCTCATCCAGGGAAAACAAAGGTGTTCCACCCCCAAGACTGTCTTACCTAACAAAGTCAGCAGAAGCTCAAGAGCCCTTAACATGGGATGAGATTGAGAAAATGCCAGCAGAAGAAGCTGCTGAATGGCGTAAAGCTGCACAAGAAGAAATTGATGCATTGGATAAAAATAATACTTGGATTCTTACAAAATTACCTCCTGGCAAGAAAGCTATAGGATGCAAATGGGTATTCAAGTTAAAAGGAATGCACAAGGAAAAGTGGAAAGGTATAAAGCCAGATTAGTCGCAAAGGGATATCTTCAAAAATATGGAGAAGATTTTGATGAAGTGTTTGCACCTGTAGTGAAACACACGACAATCAGAACACTTCTGAGCATTGCAGTCTCAAAAGGCATGCAAGTCAACCACATTGATGTGAAAACAGCGTTTCTTCACGGAGATATAACTGAAGACTTGTACATGGAACAGCCAACAGGTTTCATAAATACAAAACAAAGACAGCTAGTGTGTAAATTAAACAAAGGTCTTTATGGATTAAAGCAAAGTGCAAAATGTTGGAATGAAAAATTGCATGAAATATTGACCAATTTAGGATTTAAGCAAGGTGAAGCAGATAAATGCTTGTACACTAGGTGCACAAATGGACAATATGCATACATTTTAGCTTTTGTTGATGATCTGCTCATTGCAAGCAAAAGTGAGCAAGAGTACAAGGACATTGTAAAATGTTTAAACCACAATGTTGAGATAAAAGAACTTGGAAATGTGTCATACTATCTTGGTATAGAAATTGAGAAACAAAATGATGGTTCTTATCTTCTAAGCCAGAAGCAGAAAATAAATGAGCTTATTGAAAGTTTAGGTATGCAAGATGCCCAAGTTGTAAGCACTCCCATGATCACTGATTTTCTGAAGGATGAAACAGTAAGAGAACCTTTACCAGATAACATCCAATATAGATCAGCCATAGGTAAGCTTTTATATCTAGCTACCACATACAGGGCTGATATAGCAAATGCAGTAGGAATTTTGAGCAGAAGGGTCAGCTCACCTACCAAATCAGATTGGACTGCAGTTAAAAGGATGGTAAGGTATTTAAAGGGTACCATTGATTGTAAATTAAAGATTTCAGCCAATAGTAATCCAAAACTAATATGTTACTGTGATTCAGATTGGGCAGGGGATCATTCTGATTATAAATCCACAAGTGGATATGTGTTTATGTATGGAAATGTACAAATTTCATGGGCCAGTCATAAACAAAGTATTGTGAGTCTGTCTTCTACAGAAGCTGAATATGTGGCCGTATCGGAAGCGTGCAGAGAACTGATGTGGATTGAAAAACTTTTGCTGGATTTCGGAATAGCTGAACAGAGACCAATCCAGATAATGGAAGATAATCAGAGCTGCATCCGACTGTCACAGAATGACAAGGTTCAGTCACGCACCAAGCACATCGCAACGAAATACCACAACGTGCGAGAGTTGGCGAAAGAAGGGGTCATCAGTCTACACTATTGTCACACAAGTGATATGACAGCTGACATCATGACCAAACCGTTACCCAGAGAACATTTTGTGAATCTGCGTATAAAGCTTGGACTTTGTATGAATAAATAATTGCATGACAGTTATGCATGAGAAGGGGTTTGTTGGAATGTATTGTATTTTTACATGCATTGCCTGTCACCTATTATTTCTCTGTGATTACTCTGTGACCTCTGATGTGAATTACTTAGAGAGGTCACACAGCTATGCAACTTCCTGTGGGGGATAGATGCAGCACATGCAGCACATGGAGCACATGGAGCTCATGATCTCTCCTAACCTGAGAGGATCTATGGTGGTGTGAGCATCCATTACCATCTAAGCACATGGAAGGAGCTGATAATACAAATGTATAGTAATATGTATATATAAGCCTGTCTGATTATAATCTAACTACAAACTGTGAGTAAACAGATGTTTTGTTACTTCAACTTTAAAGTGACTCAGCAGTGAATTATTCAGGGGTGAATGAGAGAGAGATGAAGAAAGAAATTAACATTTCTAAAGCTGAAGCTGTGTGTACTAAAATCTGCTAATTATTTACTACAAATAATCCAACACTCACAACTTTGCAGGACTTCAATTAGCTGCTTCTGTAGCTCGGTATTCTGCATGGTGGCACTGTTGCTGACAACTCTTGCTTCAGCTCCTGCATCCTTTGCTTTGGCCTGATATTCCACAGTCTGGACTGTCAACAGATGAACTTGACACTACAACTTCTGGACTGCTTGTTGCTGCTGTGTCAGCTCTCCATCTTTGGCTTCCAGCTGTTTAACTTTTTGGCTACCTCCTCGGTCAACCCTTTCTTCATTTCTTGGTCAGCTGGGACACTCCTCTCCAAGGGTTCTCGTAGTTCCTACAAACTGCACGTTACTTCGTACTTTGCTCTTGCACAACTGGCTTCTCCTCCACCAGCATGTGCTACTCTTCTTTAAGCTGGGCTTCTTTGCAGCACAGCTTTTCTACCTGAAGTTGCAGCTGCCTGCACCACTCATGTGACTGGTTGACTTCAACCGAGGCATTCTTCCACTGCTCCTCTGCAACCTGGGTGAGCTCCTTTGCCTTCTCCAATTCAGCAAGCAGCCCCTCTGCTCACTTATGCAGTATTTCAGTGGAGGATTTCATACATGTTACCTGCAGTTGGGTAACCTCATCTGTCTTCTGCTTTAAATAGCTCCTTAATGACCTCCTGTTCTGTCAGTTTAGAGATAGATCTGCCTGGGTCTTAGCCTGCAGTTGGGCTGTCAGCCATGCATTCTGGCTCTGTGCCCACACTTTCCTTCTCCAACTGCTCCTCTCTGCATCTTAAGCAGATTTCCAATGCCTGCAGCTCAACAAGCCTTGCTTGTATTCCTGTCTCTGCAGGGTTCCTTCCTAGGGAGTTCGGACTCAAGACACTTTATCTTTTCAGCCTGCTGTTCAAGCTTTGTTATCGCCACTTCCATGCGCTGCAACATACTCTTATGTTCTCTGATTCCTTCACATTGACTTTGCAACTGGTCCTTAACTTCTAGCAGTTGTTGTTGGAGGGTCTTCTTTTCCTCCGGTTATTGACCTGAATACACAGTAGCTTGCTGCAGTTCTTCTGCCAGCTTTTTAGCATAGTGGTCAGCCTCTTTCAACCCACTATCTAGATCCTGAGGGGTGTCCTGACTCTCTAAAGAGTGATCTTCAAGGGGTTCTGTCTCTTCCCCTGGTTGAGACACCATGAAAGACAATCAAACTAGGTCTTCAGTCACCTCTCGACAACAGTGGTTGACTTCCTTCCTTCCACCTCTTGGGCTGCGCGTAAGATAGGTAATTAACTTCTACCTGTTGTCCATGACAGGCCCCCTTATCCTTCTTGGGGCTTCTGGGCTTGGATTGTATCTCACACCTTTGCCCTGACATTGCTCTCCTTTGCTGCTCAACCACCTGTCTGGCTTCTGGCTTCCTGCCTTTACCAGGGCACTTTACCTCGTGAAGCATGTTGATTTTTGGCAAGTCCCTTAACTTGCTCTTTCTTGGCGGCTGCTTTGCTTGGCTCCCTCCATGTGTCTTCTTGGCTACCCCAGCTGTTTCCTTGTTAGTCACTCCAGTGACTGTTTCCAGGCCCTCTTTTTGACCTTTTTCTGTTCCTTAGCTGTGTCCTTCTCCCAGGGCTAATAGTTCTCTGAATCCACAGGGCATTGCTACAGTGTTAACCAGCTTTCCTCCTACTCCTGGTCCCACACTCCCATCTTGGAGGCTTACTTCTTCAATCCTCAAGGCACACCCACTGGTCCCCTCACTAGTATTTGTTGGTGTACTGGCTTGAAACAACTACTCCACTCCAGGATTTTCAACTGCTCCAGTTGAAGCTTGTACCACAGCTTGGAGTGTTACTCCCTCTAGTCGGCTGTGCATTTAAGGTATACATCTAGCTCTAGCTCCACTCTGTAGGCTGTACTGGCTTTTCCAAGCTGCTCCAGCACCAGTCTTTCACTTTTACATAGTAACATTGTAGATGACGGCAGAAAAAGACCTGCACGGTCCACGCAGTCTGCCCAACAAGATAAACTCACATGTGCCATTTTTTGTGTATACCTTACCTTGATTTGTACCTGTCTTTTTCAGGGCACTGTATAAGTCTGCCTAGCACTATCCCCGCCTCCCAACCACCAGCCCCACCTCCCACCACCGGCTCTGGCACAGACCGTAGAAGTCTGCCCAGTACTATCCCCACCTCCCAACCACCAGCCCTGCCTCCCACCACCGGCTAAGCTTCTGGGGATCCCTTCCTTCTGAGCAGGATTCCTCTATGTTTATCCCACAGAAGCTTGCAAATGATATGCATGCTATTAGCTTCCATCATGAGGGAGCAAAGCAGGCAGATGCATGACTTTTGATCGCATGCCCAGGACGCAGGCTGCCATTGTCAGCTGGGCTGTCACTACAGCCCTAGGGCCCAACATGACCTGTCCCCTGAAAGCTTTCCCTGGTGGACAAGTGTTGGAAGGGTTCCCCCAACCCAACCCCCTCCCCAGTACCTTGAAAGTTGAGGAGAAGGGACTAGCACTTCCTCCTCTTCAGTGGGTACCACCTTGCCCTGCCCAGTGCTTGCCTTGCCAGAGCAGGAGGATCCTCTCCCCTAAACCCTTACGCCAGCTCCAAGCTGGCATAGGGTTATGGTGGTAGAAGCACAGAAGGATCAGAGTGCAGTTCTCTGATCATGAGGGGGGAATACCAATGAGCTCATTTAAATGAGTTCTGTGGTATTCCCTGGTGCGCTCGTTGTTTGCCAAGCTAGAGCCCTCTGATCATTCCACACAGGTAAATATAGGTTTTAGTGGTCTCTAGAGCCCGCATTTACCTTTTGATCATCTGGCTGTCAATCTCTTTTTAAGTAATTCACCTGAGCTGCTGATGAAGCTAGAGTCTGTTTACACAATAAATTAACACAGAGCTCCATTGGTCCATTTCTCCCTAAAGACTTTTGGAAGTTGTAGTCCTACTTCTCTGCTTGTTTTCTTTCGGGCTTTCCACTACTAGACACTGATCCTGCTTGGTAGCTGTGCTCCTGGTGCCTCTCTTGTAAGCTGCTTTCCTGTTGCAGTGAGGGTCTCCAATGTCTCATCTATACACATTCTAAAGGCGGGTGGGGGGTGGGGGGGGGGGGTCCGCTTCATCCTTTTGGGTCGAGCCAGCAAGCCTGTGGGCTGCCAGGGTTCCAGGACAGAATGCTGCTGATACTGGGGCTCAGGGCCAAAGTATTTTATTATCAAGGCAATTTCATACCAAAAATCATAATATATTCTTCAAAACAAAAGATACAGCCCTCTTAATATAGTCTTCAATAGAAAAAGGCACAGTCCTCATAAGATCATCTTCAAAAAAAAAAAAAAAAAGGTACAGTCCAGGTCCCAAAATCCCTCAGCAAATGCTCAGCTCCTCAAGACCTCAGGTCTTCTATTAGGGCATTAGCTTTCCCTTCCTCCTCCTTCAGAAGGGTTGAGTAAGAGTTCAGCACACTTCCAATATAGCACAACAGTTCAGAACAAATCTTCATGGACAGTCTTTGCATGTCAAACCAATACCACAAATCACCTGCCTTTTCACAGCACAGAGAGAACCCTGTAAGGAGCAGGGTTGGCAGTTTCTCCCACCTCTCAGCACCACACCTGGTGTGGCCTCCTCACTACCTTCAAGTGCTGGGCAGCAGGGCAACCTTTCAATTCTCCCACTCCATGGTAGCTGGCTCCTCTCCCTTAGGCAGCTCTAGCGGCAGGCTACTTTCTTCCTCCACATACTCCATGGAATCTCTCTCTCCATTCATCTCCCCTCTCTCCTGGTGACTGAGAGCCTCCAGGAAATCTGCTCTCTCCTTTTCACAGCTAGGGGGAATTATATACTGATGGCGAAGCCAGGAAAACTGAGCTTCATCCTTTCCTCGCCCTCTAGTGGGGAAGGGACAGGCTCACCCTGCCTTGAGCCATTGCTCCCCCTGCTGGGCCTAGAAATCCATTCCATCTTTTTAGGACTACTCTCCTCACTCATTCTTGCAAGGACTTCTGGGACCTGTAGTTCTGGGCTTAACTGCTTTACTGGGGAATCTCTGGGGCTTGCCTTGTCACAACATATAGTCGCATATCTGCATTCATATTAATGACAATAAGAAACCCTACACTTTTCATTGCACAACAAAACTTAACAAATAAAAAAAAACCTTTTTGTCCCTTCTGGGGTGGGTTAGATCTGGAGGTTCAATAAGATGGGGTCTTAGTCCTTTTTTTAAGATAGGGAGGGGAGGGACTTCTTATCCCTTTTGCAGAGACGTCAGGAGGTAAAGCAGCATCAGGTGATGGGGAGGCAGAAAGAGAAAATATAGGAAACTCCATGAGCACGCCTCAAACATAGCCCAACCAGTAGCAGGTGCAAACCAGTAGCAGGTGCAAACCTGAAAAGACAATAGTGCAAAACAGCTAAAGCTGCAATAGTAGACATCTGTTCCCCTCCAGGGCAGACCCCAGGGCAGTGGTTCCCAAATCCTTGTGGTTCATGGCACCCTTAGTTTCTGAGCAAATTTTTGCGGCACCTCCCCCCCCCCCGCCACACAGGTCTCCACCCCTCCGCCACACATCATGTCCAATATTTCTATTTCTCTTTCCCCCCATGCACCATCTCCCTCTCTCCAACCCTTGCCCCCTTGCAATCCATTATAATCCATTTTTCCCTTGTTCTTAGGGAGAGGAAGATGAAGAAGAGCCCGGAGCTGAGTACAGGAGGGAGGAACATAATGTCCTGCAGCCCCAGCCTTCCTCCCTGACATCTGAGTAGTGAGCAGCCAGGGTCCTGGAGCGGGAGCAGGCCTCCAAACTTCCATGCCACCAGCATAGGCAGCGTTGTGTAAATGCTGCCTTCAGCCTGCCCTGGGAGCCTTCTTTGTACAGCCACTTCCTCTTCCCGCTTAGGCAGGATGCTGTACAAAGAAAGCTTTGGAGGCAGGACAAAGGAAGTGCTTACATTGTTACCGGCAGCATGCTATGGGCGAGCAGGGCAGGGGTAGAGAGA
This sequence comes from Microcaecilia unicolor, assembly GCF_901765095.1. Taxonomy (NCBI): domain Eukaryota; kingdom Metazoa; phylum Chordata; class Amphibia; order Gymnophiona; family Siphonopidae; genus Microcaecilia; species Microcaecilia unicolor. The sequence continues at coordinate 89,915,272 of NC_044032.1, read as the reverse complement.
GGAAGATGAATGAAACCTCACCAATTGTTCTAGTGCTCGGTGTGTTAACTCCCATTTGCCCCGTGGCACCCCTGTGAGTTTGCCACGGTGCAATGGGGTGCCATGGCGCACAGTTTGGGAAACACTGCCCCAGGGCATACCTCTCTTAAATGTTGGGGAAAAGTGTGTGCACTGTTCCATAATTTGTGTGTACTGTTTCCATTACAAGGAAGGGCAAGTTTCAGCCAATTTTTTATATGCACATTATTATTTACCAACATTAATGAATTTGAAAATTATCCTTTTAACCTTCTTGGCTCTCTAATTCTCATATGCTTACCATTCACATGCAAGGCTGACAATATGCTTCAGTGTGATGTTTTTTTCAAAGTTAACAGCAGCTGCATTGCTTAGGCTGAACACAATGCTAAATACTACACTTGTTTACCATAACAACAGATTGAGAGCCCCGATTACACATATGGTTTCTCAGGCATCAAGAGTTAGCTATTAAATATGACCCTTTTCAAACAGAATCATCTTGATTATAGGGATGCTGTCAGATGACTTTTGGTTTGCAATGGCCTTTTAGCAGTAATTCACGGATTTAAATATTAACTAAATATAGAAACAAAGCTTAGTGAATAAAGACAAGAGTGCTGTCACTTATACATGATTAAAATTAGGAGTTTATGGAGTTATGGTTGTTGGAGGTCATCTGAAACGATGATAGTTTTATCAGTTTTAATATAATTGTCACTCCTGATGGCCTCAGGGGACCTTTCTCATCAGGGGTCTTAGGTAGCATTGTGGATGTTCTAATGAATTAGGCAAGGCAGAACAAAACAAAAAAATCTAAAACAAAACATATTAGCCAATATTGAAAGTCACCTATTTTGTTGTTGTTGTTGAATCAAGAAAATAAAGGATGCAGGTTGGCCAGGCCTCTATGTTATGGAAGCAGTATGCACAGTTTTGGAGGGGAAGAAAACCCCAGACATAGTTCAAATGTGACACCTCAGTCTATGGTGCAGTGCTCTGTGGCCTCTAGCTGAGGACTGCCAAATCAGTGAGTTGGTAAGCTGGTATAAAATAGAGGAAAAGCCCCCAGATTTTAGAGTATGAAGGGTCATGATACCACACCTCAAACAAAGGCTCATTTCAATTTGGCAGGAAGTTCACATAAATAGGATCAAAATTTTTAAAACAAATGATACCTTTTTTTTTGCGCCTTGATGTTAGTAGTGATGGCATTTTTTGAACAACTCTGCAATCACTATTGGAAAATGATTGCTGTCGGCTCATCTAAGGGCAAACAAAGAAAACAAGAATGGAATCTCAGCAGATCATCCAAAGTGCAACACAGAACAGAGGTGGTCAAACAATGGAAACATAAAACACAGATGTAGGTATAAGGTCTTTATTAGTGGGCTGACCTGACACAAATGTGTTTTGGCAAAATGTCTGCATCAGGAGTTCTAAATAATATAAAATGCATAAATAATAAAAGATAAAATAATATTTCAAAATGCATATAAAGTGCCACAATAAATTGGAAACAGGAGACATCAATGCATGAAACATTACAAATAATGACACATAGCTGTTAAAATTATTGAAACTACAGGAGAAGGAATCAGAAGCACATTCAAGAGTGAAAAACCATAAAAAGTACAAGGAGACTGCACGAGTGGGGGTGTAAACTCAATATTTATTGATCAGACCCAACATGCCATGTGTTTCAGTGAACCAGCCTGCATCCCACCCAGACAGGGCGTCCCCGAACAACAATCTCAACCACCTTCCATAGCAGGCCTATGATACTATAGTCTGACTACACTATCCAGCCTCCCCTGGCATTGCTGATCGAATAGAGGTGCCCTAAAACCCACAACACACAGTGGGAACTCTCCGACCGGACCCGACCTCACCGGTTCACTTGACACGGGTGTACAACCCAACTTTAGACTTACGCCGTTGACAAGGAACGATTCCTGCCTCGGTAGCATGTGGAGTTTAACACCAATGGATCGGATACCCCTCCATACGGAGAGGGTTGATGGAAGCGCTGTGCATCCCGCTGAGTACCCTTCCAACTCATTGGTTGTCCACCCGAATTGGTTGAGTGGGTGAATTGTAGAGCAGCCCGCCGTGTACTCGGCGTCGATGACGGTAGTGTGAGCGGCTGGGCAGGGAGGCGCTCTGAGGCAGAGTCAGGCCACAAAGGTCAGTGGAAATCGGGCCAGTGTTTAAGCCAGCAGTCGAGAGGAAGTAGTCTGCCCGCGTCCTTGTGTGAGTGGCAGGTGGTGACTGGGTGGACAGGGAGACGTTCAAAGGAAGATTCAAGCTTGGGAGTTGTGGAGGACTGAACCTATGTTCGAGCCAACGACCGCGCTGTAACGATCTACCCGCGTCCTTATGCAAGTGTCAAATAGTTACGGCCCAACAATTCCTACATCTGGCAGAGAGTGATGTCCTTCTTCCACTTGATGCTTATCAGACACTAGAATAGAAACAGATGATCCATCTCTGCACTGCTGACAACTGAATTGCCCTGCACTGCTTTCAACTGTTTTGCCCTGCACTGCTGACAACTGTTTCATTAGGTGCTTGCAGTACTTCAAAAATGGCCTCTCTCCTTATACAATGACATCTGCCATGAACCAATAGAGCGTCACTTTTTGAAAGTAAAATCAGTGTTTTCTCAGCAGAATTGAAAGCAACGTGCATCTGACGTTTGTACAAGAAAAAAATGATGGTGTGCAGCAAAGCTACAATATAATATCAAACAAACTAGTTGCAGGAAATACACCTAGTTTTTGCAATAGAATCATAGAAAACATATGGAAAAATGTAGGCAAAGACCATATGGCCTATCCAGTCTGCCCATCCATGCCATATACTCTCCTACACTCCTTTAGAGAGCCTATGTACTTGTCCCAAGCTCTCTTGAATTCAGATACTGTTTTTGTCTCCACCACTTCCACCAGGAGGCTGTTTCAGAAATTCACCACCCTTTCCATGAAGAAGTATTTCCTCAGGTTACTTCTGATAATATCCTCTTTCTTCTTTATCCTATGACCCCTCATTCTAGAGTTTCCTTTCCATTGAAAGAGACTTGTCTCCTGTGCATTTGTGCCACATAGGTATTTAAATATCTCTATCGTATCTCCCCAGGAAAAACACAACTGATTAGGATGTCATTAAGGGGTCCTTTTCCCCACACACCAAGGCCCTTTTTACTGCAGCAGGTAAAAAAGCTCCCAGACACGCATGGCCATGCGGTATAGTGAGGAGCCCTTACTGCCACCCATTGAGATGGTGATAAGGGCTCCCGCGCTAACCCGGTGGCATCTGGGCAGCATGCGATGATGCCCGATTACTATCAGGTTATCGCTGTGCAAGCCATTTCTGGGGGTTTTCTTTTTCTCCCGGAAATGGCGTGCGCTCAGGGTGGGATTACCGCCGGTGGCCATATTGAACCGTTGGTAATCCCAGAAGAGCAAACTGTAAGCCCACATTGGGTTTACTGCCTCTCTGTAAAAGGGCCCCTAAATAATTGGCAGTTGTGCTAATTTTACTCATCCATAATTTAAAAAAGAGGCATTCAAAGGCAAAGTGGTCAAAACTAATTAGACAAATGTTATCACAACTTGTAGCTTTAAAACTTACAGTGCAGTCAGCAGATAGCGTTGCTTGAAAAAGCACTGCTCCAAAATACAATAAATAAATGAGATTGTGCATCATGTGCTAGATTCTATATATGTCGCCGAAGGAAAACACACTTAGGCATAATCTGTAAACTGTGCCTAAAGTTAGAAGACAGAATACACCTAAATCTGTCCACGTGACTAGAATTTAGGTGCAGCCATTCACGCCAATGAAAACCTGGTATAAAGCCCACACCTAACTTTAGGCATAGAGTGGGTTATTTTATAACTCTGCACGCAAAAATTTCAAATGTCCAGACCCGCCTATGCTCCTCCTACAGCCATACCCCCTTTTTGGATTAATGCAGTAGAATTTACATGACTACATTATAGAATACGCTTAGTGAGTAGTGCATGTAAATTCTAATTATTGCCAAGTAGTGCTGGCAATTGCTTGTTAGCATCCAATTATTGGCACTGATTGGCGTGTTATCAAATTAAGTTATGCATGCAAATCAGAATAATCCAGATTTTCACACGCAACTCAAGGCAAAATATATAGAATTAGGTGGCATGTGTTTCATGTTACATGTTTGTCATCTTTCGTGGTATACATAATAATATGTCCTTGCCATTTATATTATGTAGGACGCACCATTAGATGGATGAAAATACGATTGACTGAACACAAGAGCCGATTGGTGATAAATACCGTTACTGTTCCCATCGTGACTTATTGTGAGCTGTCAATGATTGGTAAAAGTGAAAATACTGCACTTGTTCAATACATATATAAATGGAAAATTGTTCTGAAAAAGGAAAATGACAAGCATTTCAGTAAAAACTCATACAATGTACTTTAAGAATATTGTACTTTTAAAATAGTAAAAAGGGGAACCGTAGTATACTTGATGAAGTAAATACACATATGCGTTTTTACATATTTGTAGCACATCAAATGAAGCTGCTAAAAAACAAAATGATTATAAGTTCTATTACATGAAATATAGGGTAATAATTTTGTATGACAAAGGGACAACCTTGAGATGTGTATATTGTGTTCGTAAATCTATGGACCCAAAGGGTCTGGTGGGGAGGGAGGGGGAGAGGGGGAAGGAGAAGGGAAGGGAGGGGAAGTGGGGGGGGGGGGGGGGGAGAGAAGAATGCCATGGAATTTCAATCATGGGACAAAGTTGCAGGGAGGATTGACTGCATCATTTCCTCAGGAACCACCGGTTTTTAGTGATGAATCAGGAGAGGCAGATGAAGAACCCATCTTGGATAAATGGACTGATTTAATTAATATAAAAAAGCCAGGTTTTTAATTTTCTACAGAAGGCCAGATAGTTTGGTATTCATCTTTGCTTTATTGGTAATGTGTTTGATAATTCTGCTCCCTTGCGTATCAGGGTTGAGTTGGAAATTCTTTTGAGATGGCAAACTTGTCTGTTTGGGGGTATCTATCTGATCTAGGTGACCCAATGCTCCTGGGAGGTGAAACAATGCTGCTTGTGAGATGGCTTTGCAAAGAGTGCTATTCTTATACCACAGGTTGGTGACTTCCATGGTAAATCAAGATGCAGTAAAAGCTCACATTTTACTGTACTTTGATAACTCCCCCCCCCCCCCCCCCCTTATTGATCATATTACTCCAGGTTTGAAGGAATTGCACTGACTCTGTTGAATGAAGTTTAAGATTCTTGTATTAGAATCTGTATCTCATCACATCTAAATGTTCCCCTGAATTCTATAACAACACACTTAAATGTGATTGATACCTTGACACACCCACACTCCTCCCACAGACACACCCCCTTTAGCTATACACGTTGGAATTTATACATGCTTCTTTTTAGAATATGCCTAAAATGAATCATGCTAAATTCCGATTTTTGCCAATTAGTGATAATTGGTTGTTATCGGCCAATTATCATTAATTGGCTTGTTACCCAACTGAGTAGCACATGTAAATAGGCCACGCACACAATTGTTTTTCCTTTATTTATAAATTTACAGTTTACATTTTACAAGTAAAATACTTGTTGAGAAAAACAGACTAGGCATATTTCAGAAAAGGCAAATCAAATTATACAAGAAAATACTTTTTCATGTCTTCTTTAGACCACAAAAAAAAACAACTTTGGGAGCAGTTTACAATTCATTCAGGAGAAAACATTAACAAGAAAAAAAAAAGTAAAGTAAATATAGTTTAACACGCTTAGCAACAGACCTTTTCACAATTCAAAAATTCAATCTCACATATCAGGCTACTCCCAGCTTTTTTGAATTAACAAAAACTCTTAATTGTTCTGGATTGAAGAAGTTATATTTCAGCCCTAAGTATTTTATTACACACTAGTAAAAGAGGCCCGTTTCTGAGCAAATGAAACGGGCGCTAGCAAGGTTTTCATCGGCAACACCCCCCCCCCCCCGCCAACCCCTTCGTTGTTGTGGCATTGCTCCGCCCTCAACATCATGATGTTTGATGCGAAGGCGGGGCCCGTAGCGATTTCCCACCTCTCCCCCGCCTCCCTGCCTCCCTCCCTGCCAACCCCTTCGTTGTTCTGCCATAGCTCCGCCCTCGAGGGCGGGGCCCGGAGCGATTTTGGTGGCTTCACCACCACGAACCTTCGAACCTTTTTGAAGGAAGTCAGGGCTTGGCTTCACTGACGTCACTGTCTTCAGAACGTTGAGGGTGAATTTTATATATATAGATTTGCAGGGATAATTGAGGTAAAAAGAAGCTCCTATTGCTAAGGCCTCTTTTCTAATGGCTAAGAAAACTCTTCTTCTATCCTGTGTTTGTCTGGCAACATCTAAATACATCCAAATCTTTGCCCCATAAAACAAAGATTGTGAATTTCTGAAGAATAAGCATTTGAAGAAAACAATTAAAGTCAACCTTTCGGAATTCTCCGTTTTTGATGACTCTAGAATATCGGTCAGGTTTAAATTTTGTCCATCCTTTTTATGTAATTGTGTCTCTACATCCAAATCCGATTCTGTATTCATCTTTTTTGGAATATAATATATGCGATTTATTGGAGGTATTAAATGGGGGGAATATTTCAAAACCTCTATAAGGTATTTTTTAAAGGCATCCAATGGAGTAATCCCCAACGCTTTAGGAAAATTTAAAAATCTTAAGTTGAGTCTGTGGTTATAGTTCTCAATCTGTTCAGTTTTCCTGTGGATCAAGCCATTATCTTTTATTAACATAGTTGAGGATTCTTGTAATTTTTGCGTCTCAGTTTTTAGCTCTAACATTTGGATTTTAGAGTCACTTTTAATAATATCGAATGATTCAGTAAGTATATCAACATTACTCACAAGTGTGGCAATTTCTTCCGATGAGTTGGTCAGCTTGGTAACTAGTTGTTGGAGAGCTTCCCAAATGCTCTCTAATGTCACCGTCTCCAGTTTCCGTAGAGAAACTCTACGTTGAGTTTGCTGGCATAAAGGCCTCAAACCTCCGTCGGTTCCCACCTCAACAGAGCCTCTTTCTTGGGAAAGTCCTTCGTCGACTTCTGACTCGGATGTTCCCACCTGGGAGATGGGACCTTCGGGTGGAGGTGGTGGATTGAGATCTGGGGGCGATAGTATAACATCCAGCCCTAAGTCTCGGAGTTCTCCCGCCAAGGAGACAGCAGGGCGCCTCCCGGTTATCTGGTCTGGCGTTCTCCTGTACCCTTCTCCACCACTGCCAACTCCAGGCTCCGCTCATTCTGCCTTGCCTCACCCCATGCCTGGAACAATCTTCCTTTACCCATATGCCATGCCCCCTCCCTACCCATCTTCAAATCTCTGCTTAAAACTCACCTCTTCAATGCTGCCTTCGGCGCCTAACCGCTCGAGATATATAAAATACCCCAATCTATCCACCCCATCAGATTAACTGTTCACTCGTCCTCTAGATTGTTCACTTGTCTTTAGATTGTTCTCTTGTCTTTTAGATTGTAAGCTCTTTTGAGCAGGGACTGTCCTTCTATGTTTAAATTGTACAGCGCTGCGTAACCCTAGTAGCGCTTTAGAAATGCTAGTTAGTAGTAGTAGTAGTTCTCAGGGTGAACTTCTCTATAATTTGCTGTGTGGGGGAAGAAGTCCTGGCTGATGAGGCTCCAGCCTTGACCATCTCTTTTCGCTTAGTATGGGGCATTTTTACTGAGGTATAAAGAAATCCTCCCACAGCTCTTCCGAGAAGTCCTAGCCGTGATCACAGCGTGTCGCCATTTTGAAACTCCCTACAAAAACCCATGCGCACAATTTAAAATACACTACTCTCTGTGCCTTATATAGAATCAATGGGTTAGTATATATTTCATTGGGTTTTACATAAATGTGATTTTCACCTAACCAATTTGCTTATTTACTTTTATTCTTTTTTTTTATTTATTCTTATAGTTGTATATAAATTTAAGTGTGTATTTTTATTTAATACGTAGATATTCTATTCTTTGAACATCAAAACTTTAGATAAGGATGGGCATGTTGGACAGCATTTTTAAAAATAATATTAAAGGAAGAAGAGATGGTTGCTAAGGGTTGCGGAGGCCATTTTGAGGCCAAACTTGTAACAGGCAGGGGCAGCCACATATGAACCCCAAGATCATCAGGGAGTTTTGAAGTAGGCCTAGAGGGGCCTATGGGGGTGGGGGCTTGTGTCAGGGTTTGCTGTACCTTCATAGGGGGAAGGATCAGGACTGGGATTTCTATGTCTTGGGGGGGGGGGGGGGGGGATCGGAATCAGGGTTGGGTCTGCTATGTCTTCAGGAGGAGGGGAGGGGAATTTAGAAACCTCAAGGCCCCTACCTGAAAGATAACTGGGCACTGGCCAATATTCAGACTGATACCCAGTTAGCTTGGTGGCTAATGTTAGGACAGCCTTTTTACTATGGCTGTACTGAACATTCGTATTCAATTCAGCCCCAAATAGTGTCCTGGCTACATTATTTGTATTCAGGGCCACCGAGAGACTGGGCCAGGCCTGGGACAAGGCCACCCCTGGGGCCCCCCCTCCACCCGCCACCGGGCCCTCTCTCCACCCCCGGGCCCTCTGCACTGACCTTAAGCGCCTCACCTTCTAAAGTGCAGTAAGCAGCAGCAGACCACTCCTTCCTTCTGTGTCCCGCCCTCGCCTGATGTAACTTCTGCGAGGGCGGGACACAGAAGGAAGGAGTGGTCTGCTGCTGCTTGCTGCACTTTCGAAGGTGAGGCGCTTAAATTCAATGCCAGGGAGCAATGGGGGGCAGGCAGGCCAGACTGCAGTGGCGGCGCCAGGCCCCCCCCAGAGGCCCGGGCCCAGGGAATTTTGTCCCCCCCCTGTTCCCCCCCTGTCCCCCCCCTCTTGGCGGCCCTGTTTGTATTCAGCTGAATAACGATTTAAATTTGAATACAAATAATGCAGGGCTGTACTGTGCTAAATCCTACTGAAATAACATTTGATCTCTGATTTCATGTTGCTTCTTTTTTTATTTGTGTTTTTAAAGCTCAATGCTCATTATTCATATCCTGTATTCGGCCAAATAATATTTTTCATTTTTCTTAGTAGGCTATTCATTACACCTCTGCTTTTTACTGTCCTAACTTTAGCTTCTTACTGAACTGGCTAGCGGTCTGAATATCATCTCTAACCAGTTAAGCACCAGCTCCTCCTAGGATCTGCCCAAGCTCCACCCACAGACCATCCCAACACTAACTGGACAGTGCAGGAGCGATTTATGGTGATATTTGGCAGAACCGTCCAATTAAGTGGTGCTGAATATCAGCCCTCAGGCAGCCACAAGTGATTTAAACACTTAGGAGCCTCTCCTGCCTGATTAAATTGCTTTGAATATCTGGCAGTTAGATTTTTAAGTCTGTCCTCATTTGCTTTATGATGAAGACTGCTGACTAGTTTAGTGGCAGCTTTCTGAACTGACTCCATTCTGTTGCAATACCCCTTAATAAACCAACAAAAAAAGATGCCATAATGAATTTTCTTCAGATATATCCAAACTGACTCAAATTAGATTCATGAGTACCATCATCCTACATGATATTCAACAGAACTGCCCTTACTTTTTTTTGTAAATGGTAAATTGTTAAACTATCAGGCATTAGCATGCTGCAGTTCTTTCCACAATGAGAGAATACATCTCAAGGTTAGATATAATAAATTGTACTAGGGGGTCTTTAGCCTTATACAACCATGCTGCTTTATTTTAAGCTTGGAAGTGTTATGACTGCTGATGGTGCTAAATTCTACCATGTACAAATGTAGCAAGAAAAGCAGCCATACAGGGGTCATCACACAGAGCTCAGCATAAAGCCCTTTGCTCACCTCCTATGGGACATTATTGAATGAACTTTCTCTATAAGCAATTTTTGCACTTTGGAAAATGAGTCATGACTTGTGTCATTGATTTGAACTTAATCTGCGTGTTGCATTTTCATTGCATTGCACTGACAAATTTAAAAGCTAAGGTTGTAGAGCATGGTTGACTTGAGACTGACTTTCTTGGTACAATGGGCAGCAGAGAAAAGAAACCACTCTCAGTCCAGTGGTTTTACTTGATGCTGGAAGGGAAAATGGTTTAAAACATTTATTTTCCTGCTAATCAGTTTTGAATATTTTGGGTTTGTGATCCATTAGCTATTTCTTGCCCAATATCTAGTGTGTGCATTGTGCTTCCTGTCTTTCCCTATTAACTTGGATTTTTATGACATCCATTGAGAAAAAAGGAGCTACATTCCTTGGCATTTTATACAAAAGCCAATGTTTTATATGGTTCTCTCTGTTTGTTCCATTGTACATCATACCACTGCATTTTTTCCCCAAAGCTGTGCTGAGCGGTAAGCAACAGTTTTATTATCATCCCAACTTGCAGTTTTCTACACTTTCAAAGTAAAATGTTAGACAACATACTTGATAGCTGCAAAATCTAACATATAAGACCTTATTTATAGCACAGTTATGCAATCACACAGTAGTTTTGAAACTAATATCCATTTTAGAATTAAATACATCAAATATGGGAGAAAGAAAAAATATATAATATGAAATGCAATACTTACAATGGTGAAACCTGACACACGTTTCACGGGGCTTCTTCTTGACCTGGTATTAATTTATTGTGATGAAAATTATCATACAAAATGTATGACAAAATTACAATAGCATATTATTTTTTGGACTATATTTATATTTAGAAACTTAGACCTATATGCTGTGAAATTCAGAGGGGATTACAAAATGAAATTACAGAGAAGATCAAGGTCAGTATTATCTGAACTAGCTCAAATATCCAGTGTTTGGTGAAATAGTGCTGGATACTCATCTGCTTCTCTCAAACCATGGGGCAATTTAACCAAGCTGCATAGGCGCCTACATGCACCCAACACATGTCAATTTTGAGTTACCGCCTAGCTACTGCATGGCCCTTGTGGTAATTTCATTTTTGATGTGTGTCCGCTATGCACGTCGCAAAATAAGTTTTATTTTCTGGCGCGCGGCAAAAACTGGGCGGTAATTGTAATTCTACACACGTAGACGATTACCGCAGGTTACTGTGTGAGACCTTACTGCTAGGTCAATGGTTGGTGGTAAGGTCTCAGACCCAAAATGAACACGCAGCAATTTTCATTTTGCTGCAAGTCCATTTTTGGCAAAAATAAATAAAGACCTTTTTTTACAGGCATGCTGAAAAATGGATCGGCATACCCCCAAAACATGCACCTACAGTAGCGCAGCCCTTTTTTCAGCACACCTTAGTAAAAGGGCCCCTATGTCCCTGAGAATGGCCACACGCAGAAGATGTGAAAGTACTTGCACACATTTCATGTTATGTTATAAAAAAACCTACTTTGCATACAGAAAAAGGTTTATAAAAATACTACCTAGAAAGTTTAACTATTCCGCTCCATGTTTACATTAGGGATATATGTTTATAAGGGATGGACAGCCAGAACATGTCTGTTTCCTTTTTTTTTCTTTTTGAAATGAATATCATTAATAGTGTGGAAACTCCAAGGAGGATAACAAAGAAGTCTTTATTGAAGATACTTAAAAAAATGACCCAACACGGCCGTGTTTCGGCCCAAAGGCCTGCCTCAGGGGTCTTGGTAAATCTACGTAAAAAACAGACATGAACATATATTGTGTATGATCTAAAATGATTACATGAATCATCATGTTATCCTCCTTGGATTTTCCTCACTGTCTCTTTTTTCACGTCTCACAGCTTCATGAGGTTTCTTTTCCTCCTTTTAGGTTGTTTATCATTAATAGTGTGCAAATGTTTTTTAGTGTTTGCTATATGCACATACTTTCAAATTCAATAAAGTTCAGAGCCTAACATTATGCTTAGCATGCAAAGTTGTGCACACAATTTATAGAATATGGTCAGTTATGCACCTAAAAGAAATGTATGGGTTAAACCCAAAGGAATCCTGTATGGAAGGCATGGGACCAAACAAGCTTAGTGGTTGATTAAATGGCAAAACCAGTAACTGGCAAGCAAAGCCAGTGCTGGGCAGACTTTTACAGACTGTGTCCTGAAAATGGCAAAGATAAATTAAGATAAAGTAGATATATATGGCGGCCGTGTTGGGCTGGCAGTTGTTCAGAGTTGCTGTGTGGCAAGCCCATTGCCGCACGGCAACCCTTTAGTAAATGGGCCCCTTAACTGGCTATATTTTTGCCAGCTCCGTATAGTTGGAAATTCAATAATGGATATGGGCCAGCATTGAATTTCTGGGTATAACACCGGCAGCAGTCAGCAAAATGCTGATCGCTGCCAGCCGAATATCAGGCCTTGTGGAATTATCAATTTTTTGTGGTTGCATCTGACTCTCTAGAGACCTTGTATGCGACAATGCTGATTACTTTTGCTCCTTCCTCAGATAATGGTTCCTCAGATTACTATTCAGGAATAGAGAGAAACTGCTTATGAATTATAAATTGCTAATATTTTCTGATGTGATACCCAAAAAAGGCATAAACAAATTTTTTCTTCTTCTTCACCCTGGGGTGCTTAAGCTGAAGGGTTCCTTTAAAAAAAAAAAATTCCATGTACATTTTGGGTAAATTATCAATCCACAAAATGTGTTTTCTTTGATCCTTCTCACCCTGCAGTGCTTCTGGCTTCAAGGAGATTTACAACATTGGTTGCTGCTTCAAGTACTTTCTGGAGGTTCTTTTATGTTTAGGTTGCTCTTCAGCCCACTGATGATCTTTTATTGTTACTAGCATTTTTTTCTCTCTCTCCTTCTGTTACTCGTTCCTATTTCTTTCTTGGATTCACTCATTATTTGAGGGCATGTGTTATTTTATTGGTATTTCATTGATAGACTTTTTTTTCTTTACAAGCATTTTTACTTGAGTGTATGTTTGAAATTCTATAAATTACCCAATCAAAACTGGGGTGGGGGATCAGGCTGTGTGTGTGAACATTTCCATCTCCTATTATTACTGTGTTGCCAATTGTGTTATAATTTTAATTTTAATGTTTCACTGTCTTTTTCTTCAACCTGACAAGGTGGATAGTAGTTCACCCCCACTGCTATACTTCTCATCACATATGACATGTCTATCCTTAAAAAATTCCTCACTGTATTTTGTTTCCTGTAGCGCTTTTATCCTTTTTCACTCTATGCCATCCTTAACCTATAGTGTCACCACTCTAAAAACTAGCCCTCCTGTTTACTAAGGTGCAGTGTCGGCATTGCGGCATAGCACCTGCTAGCACGGCTTAGTAAACAGGGGGGTAGATTTGCTCATTCATTTTAATTTAATTTTGTATCCTGATATCACAGTGTCTCATAGGTTATCCTTCTTCCTGCATGCCTCTAAGATGCCTATTGCAGTAATTCTATAACTGATCCTTTCTGCATGAATGACTTTTTATAAAATTATCTTAAGGACTACATGAGTAGCAGGCTCATTTTCGAAAGAGAAGGACGCCCATCTTTCGACACAAATAACTGAAAGCCGATTTTGGGCGCCCCAACTGCTTTCCGTCACGGGGATGACCAAAGTTCACAGGGGCTTGTTGGAGGCGTAGTGAAGGTGAGACTTGGGCGTGCCTAACACATGGATTTCCTCTACCCATAATGGAAAAAAAAAGGGCATCCCTGATGAGCACTTGGACAACTTTACCTGATCCTGTTTTTCTTACGACCAAGGCACATGCACCATTCTTGTAACTAAAATTTAGGTGCACCCATTTAGGCCACTTAAAGCCAGGCCTAAATACCTGGGCCTAAGTTAGGCGCAGATCGGGTGTATTCTATAATAGTGCGCATAGTTTTGTGAAACATCCACAACCCAATTCCACGGCCATGCCCACCGTGTGTTTTTTTTTGTGCCAATTTTTAAGGCGCCATTTATAGAATTTGACCCATACTCTCCACCCATACCACATCCACTGTTGGAAAAATTCTGAAAAATCTGGTAATGCATGGGGTAATGCATGGGTAAATGCATGGTAACAGGCAAACTACAGCAAACTACATTAATACTGTCACGCAGTACTTGGTTTCCAGGCATTAACTGCTCATTAACGAGGGAATTCAATAAACAGCATTGAAGACTGGGCACTGAAAAAAGTCAGTGCTCAGTGCTCTCTCTAAAGGCGTGTACCTTACATAGAATAGCATTTAGATCCAGATTGGGCTCTCAATTTTTGGTTGTTGCCACATATAGAATCCTTGGGTAAGTGCTTAACACAAAGAGCCCCTAAATTTGGCTTTAAGAACCTTCCTGCATCTTTTTATGTGATTATCCCTACATATACCTCAACATCAGGCTCCTCCCCAACAAATCCCCAAAGTCCTATTTAGTCCTTTAATTTCCCTGATTTTTTTGCCGAGGTTCTGAGCTGTTTAAAGTTCCTGCAAATAGGAATCCTCCAATAAAGCAATGACATGTGGCATAGCTAATTGTAGCCTTGAAATAGTAACAGTTTAGAGGGAACTTATTATTTGATACTTGCTAATTGGTAATCCTTCATAGAACCAGACTCCTTGGAGCTGTAATATTTTATTCCGATGAGCAAAACATCATTAATATTTGAGGTTATCAGTAGTTTTTAGGTATCTTATAAATCTGCTTAATAAGAAGGGTCAAAGTATCAGAGAAGCATTAGACAGTTTTTGCTGAATGGCATAGAACTGTCAGGGATGCTGAGCTTTGATGTTCCATTAAGGGATCGATGGAGATTACTGACGTTTGACTAAATGCTACTCAGCGGTATAAGGTCAATATTTGTTAGTTCTTTGGTACAATAATTAATCAATCAATACAGGATGCCTGAAGTCAAGACAAATTACTCATGTGCTTCTGCTATACCTCTCAGTGTAAAATTACTTATAAACTACATTTAACAGACTGTTAGGCCAACCACTATGAACAACTTTTTGTAAAATGGATCATTTCTAGGAGATTTGATGAAAAATCTATTTGAGGACATTTTCTTGTAAACTTTGCTTCAGAAAAAGGTAGACTGAGAAGCTTGTAGAACATTTCTTCTCTTTTTTCCACGTTACACTGACATACTTCTTTTGCAGTACTATAACATGACATTCTGTCTACTCTGTATAACATACAGTTTCAATGATCCCCTTCTCAAATTATCGGTTTTAACACTTGACTTCAAACCATATCTTTCATATACAACAACCAGAGAGCTGCAGAATGAGTGTACCGGATGCCAGAACAGTGAATGAGACCCACCACGGACCCTGAGGAAGGCTCAAAACTCTGGCCATAGACGGCCGTGGCGTTTGGGTAACACTGGGCATCACACACGGATAAGTTTAGCTGATAAGCTCAGCTTGAGAAAAAAGAAAAAAAAAAAGAAAAAAAGTATATATTAAAATACTTTTGTATATTGAAAATGAAAAATGACAAGGAGGCTGGAGGTTTTGGGGCCAATGATGAGAGTGAATGCTCTCGGATATAGTAGGCTGTGCCACAATAAGAGGGGGCTCTTTTGAGGCCTTTTCTTCTGATTTCCTTCTTTTGTTGTATATGAAAGATATGGTTTGAAGTCAACTGTTAAAACTGATAATTTGAGAAGGGGATCATTGAAACTATATGTTATAAAGATATCCTCTTCAGCTCGCATATATATATATATATATATATATATATATATATATATATATATATATATATATATATATATATAAATTAATTAATTAATTAATTAATTAATTAATTTTTGAGCTTGCAAGTTTGAATGCAGGAATTATTTGTATTGTGGGCCAGGAAATCTCAAAGTAAAGGCCTTGAAGAGTTGTCCAGTGGAGATGTGTCTCAGTTATCTACTCTGGATGTTAGGATGTTATCTTCCCTTTTAAATTTTCATAATATATCAACAGTGCATTAGCTTCTTTTCCAGATGTAACTGAACCTCTCTCTTCCACCATTTAAAAAAAATTGCCTATGTGCTTGTGCCCAGAAACTTTGGGAGATAACTTCTAGCGCCATCACAGCTAAAATTATCACTATTGATTAAGGTTGTCAGCTGACGTGGTCTTGGTTTTTAAGCTGTAATATACATTCTTGAAATGTGTTCCTATGCATTTCAATAGAAAACACCATACCACAAGCTACTAGTGAAGAATGTGTCAAATAAATAGAATCAGGTAAACCTGTTTTAATGTGTACTAGATGATTGAGGTCAATGGGGGAATTTTAAAGGACCTGAAACCTATAGGAACAACTTTCAACACAATATGTATTCTCCTGTAGATCTTCTGTCAAGTTTCAGAGGAGAACATTTCCTTTGAAAACTGACTTGGAAGAAGGATGCACAGAAAACTACATCTGTATTTGTGTAGGTACTTTTCCTGTGAAACCTTATGCACATAGGGGTCCTTTTACTAAGGTGTGCTGAAAAAGGGTCTGCAGTAGTGTAGATGTGTGTTTTGGGCGCACACAGAATTATTTTTCAGCGTACCTACATAAAAAAACCTTTTTTTTGCCGAAAATGGACGTGCGGCAAAATGAAAATTGCCACGCGTCCATTCTAGGTCTGAGCCCTTACCACCAGCCATTGACCTAGCGGTAAAGAATCTGGGCGGTAATGACCTACACATGCCATAGGCCACTTGGCGTGCATCCATTACCCGCACCCAAAAATAAAAAATATTTTCAGACGCATATATCGGACGTGCGCCAAAAATGAAATTACCACAAGAGCCACGTGGTAGTAAAAGGGCCCCATAGTTTTGGAAATCCAAATGTATACATACACATGCACTCTGTGTCCCAACTTGGCCCCCAAAGCACACCTCTCCAATATGCAAGTACATAAGGGGTGGTAACCGTGATAGAAAACTGCATCAAATAGAGCAGCGTTGGATATATAAATTAAACTCTTTAACTCCCATGGGTCTTAATAACAGACTAGAATGGAATGCTTTCCTTTAAACTAACAAAGTGAATTCAGAAATACGTCTTTAAGAAATTAAAGCTCGTCCCTGCAGAAGGAGGGGTCTAATATCCGCAGGTTTAAATACCGGCGGCCATCTTGCAGATCGGTTCCGAACAGGACTCGGGCTGGACACTGTTAGGTAAGCTACTTCCATTAATGTAATACCTACCCTGTATCCACTTCCACACTGTCTCTCATTATTTATAGCTTCATATGCCTTTTAGAGCACCTAGCACGGCAGAGGACTCCGCTCCTAAAGAAGCTCATTGCGAAACAGAAGCTTGCTGTAGAGCGTCCCCAGCCAGATTTTTGCTATCAGCTCAGATAACAGAATAGTAAGAAGAAGAGAATAGTAGTTTGCATACGGAGGTTTTTGACTAATGACGAGCTAGCTCGATATCCACTATAAGAATAAATCTCTTCAATGTGGGATATTGAAGGCATTAACCATACAAAGTTAATTTAATAATTAACAAAAAAGGTTAAGCATCTGAATTCTTTTCCTCCAAAATAATCTAACAGTATATTATTGAGAGGGTTATTTGCATTATTTAATACTAAACTGTGGTTAATTGGCAATACTCCATCTGTTATCTAAATTATACATAAATGTATGCAAGTATGTGGTAGGTAGTTTTCAAAAAATGCATTTCTGCATATAAAACCCTGTTTTATACATAGACATGCCATTGAAATTGCTCTTCCCAAAGGCCATAAATATTGTTTCTAATACCAATACATTTCTTATATACCACATAAAGCTTAAATAGCACAATGTGGGATATAAAGCTGTGCGGCAATGCCAACACAGCCTATTCAAAGTTAATGGGCTATGTTGGCATTACCACACCTGCAGCCACTAGCACAGCTTTGTTAACAGGGGTGTTAGTAATGACAACAAATTTTGTTGAGCTAATATTTTATTAAGCAGCATAAAACACAATCAAAACAGAGTTCACCACATACACACTACGGGCACATCATAGCTCAACAGTTTCTAAACGATCATCACGGCTTATATATTAGTTAAAACATGAACTCCTGACTAAGCTCTTGCTGTCAGGGACTGGGCTTGGACTCACAAAAAACTACTGAAGACCCATCTTTTTGACAAGATATACCACAAAGATCAACACATGTGAAACTCCCCACATACATCCAGAAATGTTTAATAATGCCTTTTGTTATATTACTATCATGTATTCCATTACCATGCAACCCAAAATCCTTCTGTAATACCAATTGTCTATTCTCTTCTTATTTCCACTATCCACGATGTATTGTAAGCCACATTGAGTCTGCAAAGAGGTGGGAAAATGTGGGATACAAATGCAATAAATAAATAAATAAATCTATCTGATTGGGCGTAGGCTGGGACTGGAGAAATCTCTGGTAGGCCAGAGGGTAACCCACCCTATTCTATTAGGAACTCACTCTTAGAAATGACTCAAGCTGTCACAGCAGCTGAACTTCAAAACTCTTTACTGATTCAACTCAAAGGGGAAAAAAAGTTCATGTAACAGTTAAACATTTATCCAATGGAATTAGTATATACAGTTCATAGGTAGAAAAAATCACATCCAGTTAGGTTTCATCATAAATCTATCCTATCCCAGACCAGTAGACCCACTTGAGTCTAAATAAAGTTACACCAAGAGCGGGGTTCTTCCGCATCCACTCTCCCTCGCCTGTGGTGTCTTTCCCCAGCAGGCACTCCTTTATCACATGCTCGGCTCCCCGCTTAGGGAAATTGACTCTTATCATTGCAGAAATTGATCTCCCCAGGTCTGGGATTCCCCCTTGGTGCTCAGGGTCTTGGTGCGGGCCAGGTAACTAAAGACCCCGCTCACAGAGCTCAGTGGTTTTATTTCTCTTTTTCACTTCACCCCCTTAGGCTGGGCTTTCTCTATCTCCACTCACATTAGGCAGCTCCCATCACCATAGTCACCCCCAGGAGCAGTGGCGTAGGAAGGGGGGGCGGGGGTGGTCTGCCCCGGGTGCACGCCGCTGGGGGGTGTCGGCTCCGCACTGGTGCACTGCCCTCTCTGCCCTGGAACAGGTTACTTCCTGTTCTGGGACAGAGAGAGCAGTGAACCAGCACGGAGCCGACACACCCCAGCAACGTGCAGTCGGGGCGGATCGGCCCTCCCGCCCGTCCCTCGCCGCAGGTATGCGCTCCGGGGGGGGGGGGGTGCGCTCCAGCGGGAGGAAGGTGCGCTGTGCTGCACCCGGGGGGGGGGTGTGCAGCGGCAAACCACCCCGGGTGTCAGCTCCCCTCGCTACGGCTCTGCCCAGGAGATTCTCCCATCCCCTGCTCCACAGCAGGGAAATCTCCGGGGGGGGGGGGGGGGGGGGGGTTACAAACCTATTTTTGAAACAAAAATACCTTCATCTTATTACTAAATAAAATATAACTAGATATTGATCTGAGTTCAAATGGTAAACTATTTCACAATTTTACTGCTTGGTAAACAAACATTAACATCAAAATCCATTTATATTTCACTCCTTTCCAACCAAGGAAGTGGAGTTTTGATTTCTCAGACACACATTACTATAAACAGAAAGAATAAATGCAAGTTCACCCATGTATTGTGGACCATATAATATTTTAAATACCATTGAACAGTTAAAAAAATTGTGGAGGTCTTTTACAAAGGCGTGCTAGCGTTTTAGCGTACACCAAAAATAAGCGTTCTCTAAATGCTAGAGATGCCCATATATTTTGCCAAAGAGACAAGAATTTGATTTCAATTCTTTTATCTAAAACCTTTAGCTAATTCTTCTGCACTTGGGCTATTTTGGACATTAGAAAGAATAATATTATCTGTGGTGATATGACTGCTATAAAGAAAATGCTGAACAGTTATTACAGTATGGCACTCAATTTTGAAGCAGAGGAACATTTCAAAATGGCTAAACAAAAGTCTTAACTGCTGAAAACATCCACATCGCAATTTTCAAAAAGTAGAATTTGGACATTTTACATTGTATTTCATCTGAATAACAAAGGAGCATGTTGGAGGCATATTTTGGGTAGAACTAGGGTGTGCCTGAAATTAGGACATATTTCAGAGATAAAGGAACGGGAAGAAATGTCCAAAAGACATTTTTTAAAATCTAGACCTGTTTGAATAACGTTCAGGGTACAAAAGGGTGCCCTGATTGAGCAGCTGACCACTGGAGGGATGAGAGCATGACCCCCTCCTTAAACTCCCAGTGGCTACTGACCCCTTCCCACCCCCCTAAGAGCTGAAAGTGACAGTGGATACCAGGCTCTAGGACAGTTCAGGCTTTATGACCATTCCTGATAGAGCAGCAAGCAAATGTAAGGAGTAGCCTTATGGTCAGTGCAATGGACTTTGAACAGGACCTAGGTGTTTCTCCCAGCATTTATGTGAGCCCTCCTGCAGTGGCGTAGCAAGGGCGGGGCAGTGGGGGCGGTTCACCCTGGGTGTCAACGGGTGGGGGATGCTCCGTCCACCCCCCCACCCCGGCGCAGCGCCTCTCACTCCCCCCGACAGTCCCCACCTGCCTACCAGCTGAGCTCCGGCTGACACCTCCAATCTGCAGCGCTGCTGACTTTAAATGAAGAAAGCCGTCTCTCGTTGGCCCTTCACTACTGAGTCCCGCCCTCTGATATAACTTCTTATTTCCTCGAGGGCGGGACTCAGTAGTGAAGGGCCAACGAGAGATGGTTTTCTTCATTTAAAGTCAACAGCGCTGCAGATTGGAGGTGCCAGCCGGAGCTCAGCTGGTAGGCAGGTGGGGACTGTCGTGGGGAGTGAGAGGCGCTGCGCCGGGGGGGGGGGGGGGTTAGGGTCCACACCAGGGGGGGTGCCGTTCCACGCCGGGGGGGGGGGGCGCCATGTTGTACTGCACCCGGGGGGGGGGGGGGGGTGCGCTCAGCGGCGATCTGCCCCGGGTGTCAGCCAAGCATGGAACGCCACTGCCCTCCTGGAACATAGAAATACAGTACCTCCTGTACCTGAATTTAGTGTGATGGTTATTGTAGTGGTGTACCTTTTGGTACAGTAGGTTTTTATATGTTCCTGGAAGGGTCACAATAATATATAATGGAATTAAGGTGGGGATTTGAACTTGATTCCTGTTGTTTAAAATTCACTGCACTGATTACCGAGCTGCCTCTCTGCTCTGCAGGGACATCTGGAATGCCATTTTTGTAGAAATAATGCAAGACACATTTTTGTGGCTGCTTATTTGGTGTTCATATTTTGGTTGTTTCATTTTGGAAAATAGCTGGTCCTTTTGAACATTTTCAGCACAAGATCATCCTTCTTATATATTTTGAAACAGGAAATCCCAGCATTTACCCTGTTCAAAAATGGCTGTGAGATGGATATTGTTTGGGGATATTATGAGAATATCCCAATTCTGACTTGTTAATATGCTCAAATAAATGAAGAATGTATCCACTATCCAACAGTTTTCACTCAATCTCACTAATAGTGGAAAAAATATACATGTCATTCAGAAATCCCTGCTTTCAGAGGAAAAAGGATGTAACTGCTGGATGTATACTTTCCTTAGGAACAGTGACACACTCACTTCACTTTGGGGGGGGATCTTTTACTAAAGATTAGCTCAAGTTATCTGCAGCAGGGCCCATTGGAATAAAATGGGACCTGCTGCAGATAACTTGAGCTAACCTTTAGTAAAAAACCTCCTTTGTTCCTTCCAGCTTTTTCGATCATAGGCTCCTAAAAAAAACCTCTGAAAGTTTTTTTTCTCCTTCAACAGTCATGCATCATTTTTTATATTTTTCTAAAGTTTGTTCTTTTTCTAATTTACTCAAAGAGTTCCTGAACAAACTTATGCCCGATAGTATTTATCATGTGGGAAGGAAAGAACACTTATCTTCATATAGGCCAGTCCTGACGAGGGCTTGTTTCACCCTCGCTTCTTCAGGGGATGTCCCCTAGTAACTTTCTTAGGTGGCTGCCAAGGTCCAGATTAGCTTCTTCAAGTTGTATCTGGCTTCTTCACCTTTCTTTCCCTGCTGGTGGATTTCCTCTGTTGCAGCTGCTCAGACAGGCCTTGCCCCATCCTCTCTCCCAGCTGAATAAAATTTAGAAAAATATTACAAATTACCGTATTTTTCGGACTATAAGACGCACTTTTTCCCCCCAAAATTTGGGAGGAAAATGGGGGGTGCGTCTTATAGTCCGAAGGTAGAGATTTCCCTCCCTCCCTCCCTCCCTCCGAGTTTGGGATCGCCCTCCTCCCCGGCCCTGTCACCACTTCTCCCTACTCACGCGATCTTCCCTGGTGGTCTAGTGACGTTGGGGCAGGAAAGAGCCCCCTCTTTCCTGCCCAGCGCACTGCTCTCCATCCTCCTGTATGCAGCCTGACGGTCTCGGTGAGATTCAAAATGGCCGCCGAGACTTCAATTCTCGGTGGCCATTTTGAATCTCGCCGAGACCGTCAGGAAGCATACAGGAGGACGGAGAGCAGCGCGCTGGGCAGGAAAGAGGGGGCTCTTTCCTGCCCCGACGTCACTAGACCACCAGGGAAGATCGCGTGATGTGAGTAGGGAGAAGTGGTGACAGGGCCAGGGGGAGGGCGATCCCGAACTCGGAGGGAGGGATTCGGACAAGACGCACTGAAGCACCTAGGTTTTAGGGGAGGGAAAAAGGAAAAAAGTTTTTTTCCTATTTCCCTCCTCTAAAACCTAGGTGCGTCTTATGGTCCGGTGCGTCTTATAGTCTGAAAAATACGGTATGTATTACTGTTGAAAGAAAAAAAACCTTAAGAGCCTATGATTGAAAAAGCTGGAAGGAACAATTTGAAGTGATTGTCACTCTTCCTAAGTAAAGTAAACATCTAGCAGTTACTGAGGCCCCTTTTCCTCTGAAAGCAGGGATTTATGAATGACTATATATATATATATATATATATATATATATATATATATATTTTTTTTTTTTTTTTTTTTTTTTTTTTTTTTCCAATTCGGACTTGGACATTCTTTTGAAAATGCCCCTCCACATGACAAAGCAACTTCAAAAAAGACAGCTAGGCCAAGTAGATGCCTATTTTAAGCTTATTTTATAAAGACACAGAGGTGCTCAGGCAGTGAATTCTAGGTTCTCATGGGTACACATCCCTTTGCACACTTAAGTGTAGGGAAAATAGCACATCTGCACTATTTTATAAGGGCACATATAAGTGCTATGGTGCACAAATTCCAGGGGGTTGTACATGTGGGGGAATTGTAGGCAGGACCGGTCTTAGGGTGAGGCAACCACATAGGGCCTCGCGCTCAAGGGGGCCCCGCGCGGCGCGCCTGAAGTCGCCCCGACCGCCCAAGCTCCAGTCCCCCCGCCTCTGAATTTTAAGTTACCTTGTCATCGATGTTGGAGCGGCCGGCAGGTAGCAGCAGCCGTGAAAAGCGTGCGAGCTGCTGGGCGGCGCTTCGGGAGCCTTCCTTTCCCTTCCCTCGTTCAGCTCTGGTCCCGCCCTCGTTTTGAGGGATTTCTGGACAAACGTGCGTGCGAGAGGGCGTGGGTGCGGTTGCGCGATCCATCAGTGCCATGGCTCTCACCTCCCCTTACTTACCATCTTCCCTGGTGGTCTAGTGACGTCTTCGGGGCAGGAAAGAGCCCCCTCTTTCTTGCCCGGAGCACTGCCTTGCCCATCCTCCTTCTCAGTCTCGGCTGGGGATTCAAAATGGCCACCGAGAGTTGAAGTCTCGCGAGGCCGCTTCAACTCTCGGCGGCCATTTTGAATCCCCAGCCGAGACCGAGATGGATGTAGACAAGGGCAGGCAGCGCTCCGGGCAGGAAAGAGGGGGCTTTTTCCTGCCCCGAAGATGTCACTAGACCACCAGGGAAGATGGTAAGGAAGGGGAGGGGAGCATGTGATGGGGGGGGGGAGTATGTGATGGGAGAGGGGAAAGGGGGCGGATGAGGCTATGAAAGGGGCGTGGCAGTGGGCGTGGTAGGGTCGGGCGGGGGCGTGACATGTGTCCTCTTTTTCAGAGGACACAAAATGGTAACCCTACATATCGTAACCCTACTTAAAGGAAGCGCTCTCTTCTAGAACTACCATCTATTTGCCTTTAGGAAACTGCAGCTATAATGAAGCTAAGTACATTTACAAGCTTGAGAGCAAGTTAAATGCACATACATGAGGGTAATGTCTAAATCAAAAAAGGGAGAAAACCCCTTCTGAATGTATACAAGTCTCAGGGAAGGGAATAGGGGAAGACTAATTAAATTCCAATGAATTGCAGAGGTGAATAAACATACATAAAGTGGTATTTATTAATAGACCAAACAACAATAAGGATAAAACATTTTCCAAAACCAATCTATATAAATAAAATCCCCCCTCAGAGTTCTGAAGCTCACTCCATCTGTGGCAGTGAAGCCCTGAACTCCTGTCCTCCTAGTAGGCTAGGCTATTGGGACTACTCACCCTCAGTCATAGACCCGCACTCAGCCATGCCCATCTGCTCCCTAGGCCACGCCCCATCTGCACATAAAAAGCACCCTCAACGTTCTAAAGCTGCATGCATCTTTAGTTCCAGTTGGATGGAGTAACACATCGTGCTGCGACGTCAGACTCCATCCAACTGGAACTAAAGATGCATGCAGCTTTCACAGCGCGCTGCACGACGAGAATGAAAAAGTTAAAGATCGCGGCTGGGCTGCCGGGGGGGTTGGGGTCCCCCGTCAGCTGAAGCAATATTTTAAAAAGCCGGAGGAAGCGGACCTCGGGGTAGGTGACGGCGGTAGGCGAGGGAGGGAGGGTTAACGGCGGTAGGGGGGTCCGGGGCAAAATCTGCAGGGGCCCAGGCCCCTGTGGCCCCACGCAGATACGCCCCTGGCTAGATCTTGTCCCAAAGCAGACATTTATGGCCGAAACAGATCTGTGTCGAGTCTGGCAACATTTTAATGTGTATTGCAAACCTTTTTCTGTATGTAATTGAATCAGGGAATATGTTTTTGCATTTTTGGGGGGTTGAAAATGTCTTTATTGAATCAAGGCAGGTACAATACAGTGCAACCATTTCTCAACACTAGAACAAAACCAGAATATTGCAAGAATCTCATATGCTGGATCACACCAAATTTGAGACAGTGGAATACAAATATTATGCACCTCTACCTGAACATTTTCTTTTAATTCCCCCTTAACAAAACTCCTCCCCCCCCTCATGTCTCCATGCCTAAACAAATAATGCCTCAGGTGCTTACTTGCTCCTGGATGGTCTGCACAGGGTACAGCAGAGGGGGAAGGTTATGGGACTATGGGATGATGATGCCTGTTTTTGTATTTTTTTGGTTGTAGAAATTTTTTTTATCATTATTGCTTTTTGGTCTGTTAATAAATACCACTTTATGTATGTATGTTTATTCACCTCTGTAATTCATAGGAATTTAATTGGTCCTTTCTTACTCCCTTCCCTGAATCAAGTTTATTCAGCACCACTATCCATAAAAGTGACAGTGCTAAATATGCAGCGAGATTTATCTTGGACTAACCTTAGTATTGCAGGTTAGTAATTTGCATTGTAAATTTCTTTTTGCGTTGCTGTAGTGGGAAGAATGCATGCTCTTAGATGCAACAACCAAACTCAGGGGCCCCAAACAGACCACCTAGCCAAGGAGATCTAAACAGAGTTCATTGAACAGACCCTGCCAACAGACCCACCTACCCTTTTTTGGCAGCTAGAGTGCAGCCATTTATAATCTGGGTGCTCATGAGACAGAAATGCCTAGAATCACTCTGATTCCCCCAATAGACACATGGTAGCATGGAATATTGCTACCAATCCTGGGGTAAGCAGTGGCTTTCCCTTGTCTGTTTCAATAGTAGAATGTGGACTTTTCCTCCAGGAACTTATCCAAACCTTTTTAAACCCAGACACGTTAACCGCTGTTACCACATCCACTGGCAATGAGTTCCAGAGCTTAACTATTCTATCATGAAAAAAATGTCCTCCTATTTGTTTTAAAAGTATTTCCATGTAATTTAATTGAGTGTCCCCTGGTCTTTGTATTTTTGAAAGAGTGAAAAATCAATTAACTTTTACTTGTTCTACACGACAAAGGATTTTATAAACCTCATTCATATCTCCCCTCAGCCATCTCTTTTCCAAGCTGAATGTTGGGTTTCTCCCAGGTACTTGTGACCTGGATTAGCCACTGTTGGAAACAGGATACTGAGCTAGATGGACTATTGGTCTGACCCCATATGTCTATTCTTATGTTCTTAGATCAAAGCTGTTCTTATCTTATTAAATAATGTAGGTTGCAAGTTTAAATATAAGCTATGTTATCATTTGCATAATGAGGTACTTTGTATACATTTATGTGCTTAATATCTTGTTATTATTTAACTTGTGTTGACCTACAAAAAAGGTGCTTTAAGGGCAATGGTAAATAAATCCAACTAACTAACTAACTAACTAACTAACTAACTAACTAACTAACTAACTAACTATTTTGCCTTTTAACATGCACCATTGTCAACAAAATGCATGTGATTCCTTTAACTCATATTATTAACTACAACCTATATCTTCTATTCCAGGATTTCTCAGGCAACCCCACAGCCTGCCAGGTTTTGTAGGATATCTGCAATGAATGATATAGAGCAGCCATTCCCAACCTAGTCCTTTGGGCACACCTAGTCCCATTGGGTTTCTAGGATATCCACAATGAATATTCATAGTTAGATTTGCATGCAATTGAGGCATGGGTTGTGAATAGCTGATATAGAGTCACGTACTTTAACTTTAAAAGGGACAGCCATGTTAATCTGAGTTGACAAATTTGACAGAGGCAGCTGGCACATTGTAAATTAATGTGTAACTTCCAATTAAATTTAATTAGTGCCAATAATTGTTAAAAAGCCAATTATTGGTGCTAATTGGCTCATTATTCAATTACATTGCACAGGCAAATTAGGCATATGCCCAAATTTGTGCACACAATTTTTGGTGACCTTTATAGAATTAGGAGGATAATGTTTAGAATACTAGATTATATGCACATATGTACACACTTGCACACATAGCTGAACAAATTCCACCTAAGCAGTATTCTGTAAATATGTGCATATCTTGCATAGTGTGTATTCACAAGGAGGGGGGTGCATACTAATAGGTGTAGTATGGACAGGACATGCACTTATATGCTTACCTTATAGAATACTATAATGTATATACACATTGTCAGCATTTAGGCACCCACAGTCACATCAGTTCTAGGGCTGGAACAAGTGCGCAATTCTAAATGCTAACACTGTATATACCTAGTTAGGCTAGTATTCTATCATGGAAAATAGACACCTATATTGCTTCATAGAATAGGATCACACTGTTATAGATCTGTTCTTCATGCAGTGTTGGCTCAAGGGATTGTGTTGTTCTGAGCCATTGGAGCCTCCTTGCTATGCTATTCCTGTACCACCCACTGTGATTAGCTGGTATTGATGCCCTCGCCAGCATTGGCTTACCTTTTACAGTGGCAAGAGCATGTTGCTTTGCTCTCACTGCTGTGTTCTGCCAGCACCACCCTATTTAAACATGAGAAGAGGAAGTACCTGATTTCACCTTTAAACCTGTGGTGAGGCTAGTGGTCAAGCAGAGAAGAGAGCAAAATACATTCTTGCTGCTATGAAGGCAGAGCTGGTTAAGCAGGCTTTTGGTGCCCTGTGCCTGTGTCTAACCTGTTACATGCATTAAGCCAGCCCTGCTTTCACTTGCTTGGAATGTGAAATAATTTGGCAGAAAATATGTAAGAACCATTATAGTTGTCAACATGTGGCATAATGTACTTACACTTGTATCGCAGAAAGCATCTCTACATAAATGAATGCCACAATAGCACTTTGTGTATGTGAATTCCTTGGCTAGTGTTGAAGTTTAGAGATTGATAGGAATTTGGATTTAGCTTGCGTCTTTCTCAGTAGTTCAAGGAGAGTTGTATTCAGGTACAATAGATACTTCCATTTAAAGGAAAAAACCCATAAACTCGTCCTTAAGGACAAAGCCTATTAATTAAGTAGGGTCAATTTGCTTTGAAGGTAAGTTGTTTTTAACTTTGCATCAACCAGTCTAGAAAGCTATTCATGTAACTACACTTCAGTGCATTGAGTTACATTTATTGTTTAAAGCATATTAAATTTTGTATGTAAATTGCCTCAATCTCACAAGATGATTGACTCATGAATATGAATATTACATTTAAAAAAAAATATGCCTATCATTGTGTATTCCTATTGTCTGAATACATGAAAAGCAGTGATTTGGCAAATGTTTCTATTTCTTTTTTGAGGGGGGTGGGCTGGTTGACACTATTGCAGAATGTGCCTTTGGGTAGGGTATACAAAATGATATTCAAAGTCTTCCACTCTAAAAGTGCCAGAGTTACGTTGGATGCATCATCAGTAAGCTTTGGCAATAAGCATTCAAGAAAACTCACATTTATTTCTGAGGCAATGCATCTGTTCAATACCACCTGTATAATCACACACTTCAACAAGACAGGTGTGTCAAACTAACATGCAAAGAAATCTGTGACACAATAAAAGACATGTATTTTTCCACTGTTCTTAAAATGGTTTCCCACATCCTTCATGCTGCCTCTTGGCACATTGTCTAATTGCAAGGCTTAAATAAGAACTGATTAATTATAAGTAACCAAGAGCAGGATGAAACAACTAAGCTATCACATAGTTATAAACACATTTTTAAACACAGTTATTTGGTGTTATACATTGAGCTGCCACCTCATGTATCTACTGTTAGAGTAGTGGAGTGTTGCAAAGCACAGTTCAACTCCTGAAATGTTAAGTCTGCTTCAGGTCAGACACATTTAGCCTAAAATGTTGATCAACAGAAACTGGACACCTCTTGTAACCTTTTAGATTCCCCAAACACACTTTATCAAATTTTTTTCAGCACATAAATCTACTTTCAGTATAAGTATTGTTCAGTGGTGTACCTACCTTGGTTGCCACCCAGGGCAGAGCACCCCCTCCACTTAGCAAGGGGGTGGTGCGCTGAGAAGTTGTGTAGCTGTTGGCTCTGTCAGTCCCCTGCCCTGAAACAGGAAGCTGACATCACAGGAAGTAGGGGACCGGCAGAGCTGACAGCCACGCAACTGTTCAATGCATCCACACACCCCCTTGTTGTCTATACTGAGGCAGACCACTCCCACCACCCCATCCTTGGTATGCTACTGGTATTGTGAGAAAGAATGACTAATTTTGAGTGCAAGTCCTGGTAGTGCCTCTGCCCCTTCGATCCTCTCTCCCAGTTCCTATGCCCCCTCTGATCAGTTCCCCTTCCTGATTCCCCTCCCTTCTGCCTGCAAGACAACAAAAATCCTGCCCTAAGTCCTCCTCCATAGGCCTCCCCTCAGGCCTACCTCATAGGCCACAGTGGTCCAGTGGGGGTCCTATAGGCAGGAGCAATGCCCATTTGCACCTGCCCTTCATAACCAAAATGGCTGATGAGACTTCTAGCAGCAGCCTCGCAGTACTCGGGACAGATTTTTTTTTCTTGAGGGGTAAAAGGGAGTTTGGGATGGGGGGGGGGGGGGGGGGTCAGAAAGCCACGATGCTGCTCCAGCTAGTTAATCAGGCATCGGCAAATATTCAGACTAGTGTCTGGTTAACTCAGCGACTAAAGCTAGGCCAGCTTTTTTACTGTCCTAACTTTGGCTACTTGCTTAACAGGTTAGCGGTCTGAATATGGATGCTAACTGGTTAAGTTCCAGCTCCTCTCAGGCCCACCAAAACTCCACTTATGGACTTCCCTGGCACTAACTGTACAGTGCAGGGGTGGTCTGTGCTGATTTTCAGCTGCACTGGCTGATTGTGTGACACAGAATATCAATGCTTAGGCAGCCAGAGTGGATTTAACTGAGCAAGAGCCTCTCCTACCAGGTAAACCCTTTTGAATATTGGGTGAATAGTTATTCCATTCAACTTTTGGCTAACTTGCAATCATGATATCCTCACAACTTGCCTCTCTTTTCTTTCTGCTTTTCTCTTCTGGCTAATCATGATATAACTTTCTATATATGATAAGAACATAAGAGTAGCCATACTGGGTCAGACCAATGATACATCTAGCCCAGTATCCTGTTTTCCAAACAGTGGCCAAACCAGATTACAAGTACCTGGCAGAAACCAAAATCATGGCAACACTCCATACTACAAATCCCAGGGCAAGCAGTTGCTTCTCATGTCAGCCTCAATAGCAGACTATGGACTTTTTGTCCAGGAATTTGTCCAAACCTTCTTTAAACCCAGATACGCTAACCGCTGTTACCACCTCCTCCGGCAAAGAGTTCCAGAGCTTAACTATTCATACAGTGAAAAAATATTTCCTCCTATTTGTTTTAAAAGTATTTCCACATAACTTCCTTGAGTGTCTCCTAGTCTTTCTACTTTTGGAACGAGTAAAAAATCGATTTACTTCTACTCGTTCTACACCATTCTGGATTTTGTAGACCTCAATCATATCTACCCACATCCATCTCTTTTCCAAGCTGAAGAGCCCTAACCTCTTTAGCCTTTCCTCACACAAGATGAATTCCATCACCTTTATCATTGTAGTTGCTCTTCTTTGAACCTTTTCTAATTCCGCTATATCTCTATATACTCAAGGTGTGGACGCACCGTGGAGCGATACAAGGGCATTATAGTATTTAGGGTCTTATTCACCATCCCTTTCCTAATAATTCCTAGCATCCTGTTTGCTTTTTTGGCTGCCGCCGCACACTGAGCAGAAGATTTCAGTGTATTATCTACGATGACACCAAGATCTTTTTCTTGAGCACTGACCCCCAAGGTGGACCCTAGCATCAGGTAATTGTGGTTTGGATTATTCTTTCCAATGTGCATCACCTTGCATTTGTCCACATTAAATTTCATCTGCCATTTCAACGCCCAGTCTTCCAATTATCATAAGGTCTTCCTGCAATATTTCACAGCCCGCACGTGTTTCCCCCTCCCTTTATTGTGAACAACATAGTGGTACAATGTGTATTATGGTAGAATATGAAGTCTTCCAAAATAAATAGATAAATAAATAAAATGTATCAGCACTTGCATGTGTAAAGACCCATGTGATGCCTCTCTGTCATGAAAGTGCACCTTTTTATAATGGCTGTTACTGCTGAACATGCTGGCAAATACATTTTTATTTTCTGGTGCACAAGGTTCCATGTCATGTAGAGCCAATTGCTAAATACTTGAGGAACTGTGAATGTCCTGACCAGGGCATCCTAATTCCTACCTTGATAGCCTATGCAAAACTGGGCTTCAGGCCTGCCAGATGAAGGGATAGTCTACATGTGGAGGGCAATTATATAACTGGGTACCTAAAAATAGCCATCTACTTTCCTTTATAGAATACTATCTTAACAGGTAATATATGCCCGCAGTATTTAGGTGCAATGATATAGTAGGTGAACCTGCAGGTGCCTAAATGCCAAAGGTACATGTGAACTTTATTACATTCTATAGTGTATACTGTGTACAAAGTTTTGATCTGCTAGGGCATGAAAGTACCTCTAAACATTTGACTTTTTTTCTTCAATCCCTTTCTTCGTAAGTGCAGACATAGCCTGATGGTTAGAGCAATGGCCTGAGAAAAAGGGGAGCTTGGTTAAAATCCCATTGCAGTTCTTTGACATATTGAGCAAGTCACTAATCCGCCATTGTCTCAGATACAAACTCAGATTGTGAGCCTTCCACAGTAAACCTACTGTACTTGAATGAATACCACTTTGATAGTTTTTGGTCTTGCAGGCAGTATATAAGAAATTAAGATGCCTAGTCACTGTTGTGAAATCCTTTAATGCCACTGTGGTTCAAGAGTTAGAGGTCCTGTGCTGGTGTCATCGACAATACCTACACTATGGCATATAAGAACATAATTGTTGCCATACTGGAACAGATCGAAGGTCCATCAAGCCCAGAATTTTGTTTCCAATAGTGGTCAATCCAGGTTACAAGTAGTTGGCAAGATACCAAAACAGTAAAATAGATTTTATGCAGCTTATCCTAGAAATAAGCAGTGGATATTCCTCAAATCCATCTCAATAATATCTTATGGACCTTTCTTTTAGGAAATTGTCCAAACACAAAGGCATTATAACATTCTCATTTTTGTTTTCCATTCCTTTTCTAATAATACTTAACATTTTATTTGCTTTCTTAGCCGCCGCTGCACACTGAGCAGAAGGTTTGAAAATATCATCAATGATGACACCTAGATCTTTTACCTGGTCAGTCACTCCTAATGTGGAGCCTTACAACATGTAGCTAATAGTTTGGGTTCCTCTTTCCCACATGGATCACATTGCATTTGCTCACATTAAATGTCATCTGCGGCACCCCGACAAAAAAGCACTGACAAAACAGCCTTGTAATAAAATAGCCCTGGACAAAATGCCCCCCCCCCCAAAATAACCCTTGACAAAATAGCCCCTAGTCAAACTAGCCCCCTTAACAAAATAGTCCCCTAGAAAAAAAATAACACATCACAGGAAAAGATGATAAATTACAAGTGAAATCTTCACTGATAAAGGCTCCTACCAGCATTGCATTGTATAAAGCATATAAATAAACAAAATTATATAGCTACCAACTGGTATCCATGATTTGTTCTGCAGTTTAAGGAAACTATTCTTCCATCAACATCCATCACCCATTACTTCTCTCACCCGTAACTGTCTTATCTGTCTGTATTATTTAGATTGTAAGCTCTTTAGAGAAGGGACTGTCTCTTTGTATCAGGTGTTCAGCGCTGCGTGCATCTGGTAGCACTATACAAATGCTAATAATAATAATTTTAAAAAAAGAAACCAATATTGTCATCATTTTCATAGTCTTACCAACCTTATCCTGTTTGGCAAGGTAAGATTATTAGGAATAAAATATGTTTATTTTGGGGTTTATTGGGATTCAATTATTATGATTGATTTATAATACAATTGTTTTAAATTGTTTATCATTATAATACTGTTTTTAATAGGAATATATATTTTATAGTATGTCACTTTGAAGACTTATAGTGGAATGGTAGGCAATCAGATTAATCCAATGCTTCTGGTTAGATAGGTTCTCAGATTGGGGTGTACCAGAGATGTGTATTTATTAGTGCACATTCAGTTTTTTTTAATGCTCCTTAAATGTAGTGCATGCCAAATCAATTAACATGTGTTAACCTATAAATTAGCATCTATGATATTTTTTTAAGCATATCAATTGCCTTCATCTGTAGAGCCAAAACAATGTACGAAGACACCAGGAAAACACAATCGACCCCAAGAAAAGTGAGGGAAATCAGTAGGGAGTAAATCGAGGAAAGAACCAAAAAATACAGTATTATGCATTGCATATTACTGTATTAATCAAGGATTATATCATGAGAAATATAGTTCTGATATTTAATTAATGGACCTGAAAATTATTCACAACCTAATTAACTTCCGTAAGGCATTGAAGACACATCTCTTTAATAAGACATACCACAATGACTTATAATTGGAATTGTAAGTCACCATCAACTACTTAACAATAGGATTACTCTCTTTATATACCGTATTGTTTAATTTTAATATGCAACCCAAGTTAATATGTGATACCATTTGTATATTTTCCCTTTTTTACCCGACTTCATTTAGCATTCATGTTCTATATATATTATGGAGTGGAGGAGTGGCCTAGTGGTTAGGGTGGTGGACTTTGGTCCTGGGGAACTGAGGAACTTCAGGCACAGGCAGCTCCTTGTGACTCTGGGCAAGTCACTTAACCCTCCATTGCCCCAGGTACAAATAAGTACCTGTATATGTAAGCCGCATTGAGCCTGCCATGAGTGGGAAAGTGCGGGGTACAAATGTAACAAAAATAACAAAAAAATATATGTATTCTGAAATGACATGTCATGAAGGAAAAATTGTAAGCCACATTGAGCCTGCAAATAGGTGGGAAAATGTGGGATACAAAGGCAACAAATAAATGATAAATAAATAAATAAATAATTACACTAGTGAAGATGTAAGCCTTATTGCTCATATAAGCAACTACAATGCTTAGATCACTTTCTAAGGTTTTATTTCTTCAGACAACTGTGGCTACAGACAATGAGCTTGTCGGTACTGTAGGTAATAGTAATAAAACTAGTAGAGTTCCAACACAGTCTGTTTATCTTAACAAAGGCATTTACCCAAATAGACTGTGTTGGAACTCTTAACCTAAAACTAGTTTTATCATTATTACCTATAAAATTAATATTAAAAGCTTTAGCTCAAATCAAAGACTTCAGCAGACTTCCTGTATTCGAGGAAAACTTATCACCAGCTGAACCCAGAACTCTTATCTCTACTGCTGCTTCCTGTTACCGCATAGGTGGGACGTGGCAGAGCCAAGCCAGACACAAGACTTCCGGGGCGGCTGGCAGTCTCTTTAAATTAAAGCATAATGCTGATTGTCAATCAGATTATGTGGTATACATCTTGATTTGTGATTGTCAGAAAATCTACGTGGGAAAGAAGATTAGATGATTACACCAGAGGATCATCGAATACCGTTCCTGTGTGAAACATCAGAAGAAAGGGGCGCCATTAGTAACAAATTGAGGGGCATAATCGAACGGGGACAACCATCTCTAAGGGTACCCATCTCTAAGGATGTCCCGGTGAAGGGGCAGGGAAACCGCTATTATCGAAATAAGATGGGCGTCCATCTTCGTTTTGATAATACGGTCGGGGACGCCAAAATCTCAACATTTAGGTCGACCTTAGAGATGGTCGTCCTTAGGTCATCCTTAGAGATGGTCGTCCACGGTTTTCGGCGATAATGGAAACCGAGGACGCCTATCTCAAAAATGACCAAATCCAAGCCATTTGGTTGTGGGAGGAGCCAGCATTCATAGTGCACTGTTCCCCCTCACATGCCAGGACACCAACTGAGCACCCTAGGGGGAACTGCAGTGCACTTCACAAATTTCTCCCAGGTGTATAGCTCCCTAACCTTCGGTGCTGAGCCCCCCAACCCCCCCCAACCCCCCAAAAAACCTACTCCCCACAACTGTACACCACTACCATAGCCCTAAGGGATGAAGGGGGGCACCTACATGTGGGTACAGTGGGGTTTGGGTGGGTTTTGAAGGGCTCACATTTACCAGCACAAGTGTAACAGGTAGGGGGGATGGGCCTGGGTTTGCCTGCCTGAAGTGCACTGCACCCACTAAAACTGCTACAGGGACCTGCATACTGCTGTCATGGAGCTGGGTATGACATTTGAGGCTGGCAAAATGTTTTTTAAATTTTTTTAGGGTGGGAGGGGGTTGGTGACCACTGGGTGAGTAAGGGGAGGTCATCCTCAATTCCCTCCGGTGGTCATCTGGTCAGTTTGGGCACCTTTTTGAGGCTTGGTCGTGAAATAAAATGGACCAAGTAAAGTCGGCTAAATGCTCATCAGGGACGCCCTTCTTTTTTCCATTATCGGCGAAGGACGCCCATCTCTTAAGCACGCCGCAGTCCTGCCTTCGCTACGCCTCTGACACACCCCTGTGAACTTTGGTCGTCCCTGCGACGGACTGCAGTTGAGGATGCCTAAAATTGGCTTTCGATTATGCCGATTTGTGCGACCCTGAGAGAAGGACGTCCATCTCCGATTTGTGTTGGAAGATGGGCGCCCTTCTCCCTATTTGTGTTGGAAGATGGGCGCCCTTCTCTTTCGAAAATGCCTCTGATTGTATTGCAAACAATCATGGCTTTGAAACCTTTAAATGTTTAGTTATAGATCATGTTCGGTCCAACATAAGGAGAGGAGACCGCAATAAGATCTTAACGAGATGTGAACAGCGGTGGATCCATCAATTGAAGTCATTAGAACCCTGGGGCTTGAACTCCCATATAGAATAGATGGCTCTTCTGTAAGGCTGATAGAATCATTACCAAAAAACTGAGATTGATGTATCTCCATTTATGCAAATAAGATATAGCGCAGGACATTTAAAGGGCTGGGTTCCGCTTCCAGCTTAGAGGTCAACGTCATCCAGCTGGTGGAACGCCAACTTAGAAGAGAGGCACAGCCTTTCTCTTAGTGAGACAACACTCTGCTTGAATTCATTTTTTTAAATTTTGATTCCAGCAATGAAGCTGATCAGTTTATTTTGTTACAGGCACTTAGTCCTCTGAAGAAGCTCATCGAGAGAGTGAAACGGAGAGCCCCGTTGGGAGAAGAGTTTTAAGCTAAGAGAGAAAAACAGCCTATATTTGGATAACCATAGCTCTGCTACTACTACTACTACTACTACTATTTAGCATTTCTATAGCGCTACAAGGCATACGCAGCGCTGTACAAACATAGAAGAAAGACAGTCCCTGCTCAAAGAGCTTACAATCTAATAGACAAAAAAATAAATAAAGTAAGCAAATCAAATCAATTAATGTGAATGGGAAGGAAGAGAGGAGGGTAGGTGGAGGCGAGTGGTTACGAGTCAAAAGCAATGTTAAAGAGGTGGGTTTTCAGTCTAGATTTAAAGGTGGCCAAGGATGGGGCAAGACGTAGGGGCTCAGGAAGTTTATTCCAGGCGTAGGGTGCAGCGAGACAGAAGGCGCGAAGTCTGGAGTTGGCAGTAGTGGAGAAGGGAACAGATAAGGATTTATCCATGGAGCGGAGTGCACGGGAAGGGGTGTAGGGAAGGAAACAACATCCCCAGACACCTTGGAGACACTTGGCTATACATCTGAGGCATGTGAAAATCAGAGCCCAAACAAACCAAGGAATACTGATCACACCTTCAGAGATGCAGATCAGATGGATATAATAAACCTCTCGAACCATCAATTAACACAGCATGAAGTCTCTGTGCTCTCCAAGGGACTTTCTTTTTGCCCATCTAGCAAACTTGATGAAATCCAACTATATTCAGACCTAGAAGAATCCTTCAGAAAAATGCGTCTTAGAGCACATTTCCACAATAGAGGGAAACCAAACAGACCGGAATACAGTCTTAAACAAAAGAACACTTATTTCACCCCACAGGAGGGACAAAACTACAAGCTGGATAATTACATAGAAAGTTTCAGACATAGGATTAAATCACAACTCTCCAACAAACAAAAAAGAATTCTGTACAATCTTACCCCACCAGAAAGAGCGGCCATAAGAACTCTACAATCTAACGAACGCATTATCATCAAACCCGCAGACAAAGGAGGTGCAGTGGTAATTATGGACACACAAAAATACATTGAAGAGGGACACAGACAGCTCTCAGACAACAGATACTACAGGAAACTAACTGAGGACCCCACACAGGATTATACAAAGCAGCTAAAAGATCTTATCAGAACATTTTCTACACAAGCACAGCCACATCTGAAGAAACTCATACCAAACCAGCCTTCTGTGGGCACATTCTACATGTTACCCAAAATCCACAAACCTGGAAACCCGGGCAGACCAATCATATCAGATATTGGCACGCTCATGTAGGAAATATCTGGACTCATAGAGGGAATTCTGAAACCTCTCGTGCACAAAACTAACAGCTTCGTACAAGACACCACAGACTTTCTGAATAAATTGAAAAATGGGCACCAGGACAGCACCCCAATATGCCAACCTTTTTATGGCTAAGCTGGAAGAGACATTTCTGAATACATACCAGACCAAACCTCTAAAATACTACTGGTACATCGATGACATTTTTATGATTTGGACGGAGGGGGAAGAAACTCTGAAACAATTTTACTATTCCTTCAATACATACCATCCTACAATCAGATTCAAAATTGACTACTCCCCAGAAAAAGTCAATTTTTTGGACACCACAGTCTCAATAAGTGATGGCTGTATACAAACATCTATATACAAGAAACCCACAGACAGATGCAGCTACCTCCACAACTCCAGCTTCCACCCTTCATATACAAAACGATCCATTATTTACAGCCAAACCACAAGATACCACCGTATCTGCTCAGGCCCAGAGGATAGAGACAGACACCTTGAAACCCTGACTGCATCCTTCAAACAGAAAGGCTACAACCCCAAAATAATCTCCAAGAATATTGCCTCCTCCCTCAAAACACCCAGGGAAAATCTGATACAGTACAAAGAAAAAAAAGCCAACGACAGAATTTCCCTTGTAGTGACATACAACCCAGAGCTGGAGAAACTGAGGAAAATCATAAGAGACCTACAGCCACTACTTCAGGAAGATGAATTACTGAAAGAGATATTCCCATCCGCACCAGTGCTGGCCTTCCGACAGCCACCAAATTTAAAACACAAGCTGATCAGAAGTAAACTTCCAACACAGACGAAAAAAGAAAAGGGCACGTTCCCGTGTAACATAGTCAGCTGCAAACTATGCCAAAACATTTCACAAGACCCCACAGTCATTCACAAAGGAAAAATATTCAACATAAAGGACTATTTTACATGCTCATCTTCCAATGTGGTATATATCATTCAATGTAAGAAATGTGATGAAGGATGCTATATTGGAGAAACAGGCCAGATGCTTAAGACAAGATTCAATCTACACAGACATCACATGAAAATAGTCGGTGCCAATCAGGCCCCCACCCCTGTGGGCCAACACTTCACAAGACCAGAACACTGCAGCAGTGATTTCACAGTAAGAATACTGAAAGGTAATTTTAAAAACAATACAGGAATGTAAGACCTTTGAAATAAGAATGATTGAATATTTTGACACCCAACAAACAGGACTTAATAAGGATCTGGGTTTTCTAACTCATTATAAAACATAAAGCTGTATTTCTCTGTTTATCTCTCTGTTTATTACCCTCCTCTCACCTACCAACACCCATTCTGTTAGAATATCAATGAAATGCTTTGATGTCCCCATGCATACCCCCACCCTCCCATTCTGTCAGACAGTCAAAGTAATGCTTTGATGTTTCTCTCATATATACTATCTGATACCTCATTTGCTTATTTCCGATCTGAGGAAGAAGGGCAACCTTCGAAAGCTAATCAAGAAATGTATTGTTATGTCCAATAAAAAAGGTATCATCTTATTTTCTTTTCCATGTTTTATTTTGTTTGATTTCTATTGATAAGCTAAGTGCTGTAATCTAAGTATTAGTGCACCTAATGTCTGATCTGAAACACAGTTAAGTGTTGGTATTTTGAATAAAAACCTATTATAAAAAATAACTCAACCCCCCCCCCAAAAGTATATAACTAAAAAAGAAAATTTGAACACTTGCGGGAGGAGTACCGGAGGTTTTTGACCAATGATATGACCACAGTCTAAGATGAGCTGGCGTTAAGCTTGTATGCTTGCTGCCTAGCAAAGGACATTTGGGGTCTTTTCCTCCCATCAACAATACATTGTCTGATAGGTTATTGCAGGGATATTGTCGATATTGGTTCTTCAGCTTTATATTATGCATAACACCGCCATGGACCTTTGGAGGGAGGAAGGACAATGGCAGGGTCTTGTGCCACCACAGATCCTGTCAGAGAGGATAAGGATAGTTATTCAAATGTTATTGTTAGTTCGTTACCAACTAACAAAAGTGTTGCTATTGATGTTACTAACCCCCACCCCTGTTTACTAAACCATGCTAGCAGCTGCTGCATGGCAATGACAACACAGCCCACTGAATTTTGTTTTAAGTGGATTTCATCCTATTTCTATATAGGAATCCTCTGTTTAGCCCACACATTCTTGAAATCTGTCACCATTTTTGCCTTCACATTTCTTCCGGGGCATGGTGATGCTCTGCCTATGTTAATGCCCCACACTAAGGGGCCCTTTAATAAGTTGCGTTAAAAAGGGCTTTGTTCTAGCAGTGGGGGTCATTTTTGCTGCACGCTGTGGCCCTCTTTACCACAGCGGGTAAAAAGGCTGCAAAAACAAACATGGCCATGCGATAAGATTGCTCTTACTGTGTAGCCATGTGGTGGGGAGCACTTGGCAGTAAGGGCTC
Source organism: Microcaecilia unicolor (assembly GCF_901765095.1). Classification (NCBI taxonomy): domain Eukaryota; kingdom Metazoa; phylum Chordata; class Amphibia; order Gymnophiona; family Siphonopidae; genus Microcaecilia; species Microcaecilia unicolor. The sequence continues at coordinate 89,875,252 of NC_044032.1, read as the reverse complement.
CCATGCTAGCCCAGTGGTAACTGGGCAGCATACGGCACTGCCTGATTACCACCAGGTAAGTTTCTGGAGCATGGGAAATGGTGCATGCTGGGGCTGGAACTACTGCTGGTGCCCATGTTGGGCCAGCGGTAGCTCCAAATTGGCTTGTGGTAAGCCTGCATTGGTCTTACCGCTGCTTAGTAAAAGGGCTCCTAAGGGATGTAAGCACACATTTTGTAGACTAGTGCCCAACGCTTATTCATGTAACTTCCTATTACTGGTACTAATCGTATGCTATTATTCTATAAATGTGTGTGCTTTATTGATGCCTAACTTTAGGCGTACTTTATAGAATTGCCCTTTTAATTCACATCCCTGTAAGTTTGCTAGTTCTGTTTCAGAATGCATTTCCTACCATAGTTATAGTTAATTTATTCAATTTGCTATACCGTTTAACCTCAGGCAAGAACAAAGCGGTGTACAATAAATGTCATCATTCAGAAAGGAATGCCAAATAATCATAAGAAAGCACACTCAACCAAGGTCAAACATCCTTAAATGGAAACGGAATAAGCACCCAGAATAATTCCAAACTAATCCCCCTGGGATAGTGATCCAAAAGCAACAGTACAATAATGGGCTTTTGACAACCTCCTTTAATGTTTTCCATAGTGAGTCTTGTTTTGGAAGTCAGATTTGCCCATGATTGTTAATAAGCTCTGTGCCAGCTTACCAAGATCTACGATCGGTGTCTCCTACCTGTTTTTACACCAGTGACACTTCTTTTAGACATGGTGTTTCAGAACGCAGCTCCATCTACTGTTGATTGCATTTCAGTGTTTTTGTTTGAAGACAAAAATCAAATGAACTCCCACCAAAGGTAATTTTACTGCTAACTTCAGCGGTGACACTCACCAAATCTTTATCTTAGAATGGCGAGAATTACGCACCTACCTCTTCATCGGGAAGTGGTAAATATTTTAGTTATCAAATTATTGACTTTTAAATATTCTTCTTCATATATTTATAACAGTTGACACTCACCAAATCTTTATCTTGGTATGGCGAGAATTACACACCTACCTCTTCATTGGGAAGCGGTAAATATTCTTCCTGATGAAGGTGTGTAATTATTGACATACTAAGATAAAGATTTGGTGAGTGTCACCGCTGAGGTTAGCGGTAAAAGTACCTTTGGTGGGAGTTCATTTGAGTTTGAATATACGCTAACTCCCTGAAAGTTATTGGTGTTGATGGACAGTATAAGATAAGTCATTTCCATGACCTTTTTGAGAGATTTGACTGCATTTGCCCCTGACGCAGGTGCATGTGGGCCGAAACACAGCCTGAGTCGGGCCTAGTTATTAAAAATTCTTGATTGTTCCAGTCCTGAAGGTCCTTTTGTGCTTCTTTTTGTTTTATTTTACGTTAAGATCATCACATATGATCTATATAGATATTTCTATATCAGAATGAGTGCATATAATGTTGAAATTAGGATGCTACAATTCTTACAAATACAAAATAAAACTGTTACTAGATATTTGACCTTAACCAGTTCAACTTTGTGAAATCAGAATCTGGATCTCAGCAGTGCTTATTATTTTGAAATCGTTGCTATAGAGACTGGCAATTCAGTGACGTTTTCCATTTACTGCTTGTTGTATTATATTTCAGTATGATCAAAAATGGAGTGGGTCTCTCTGTTTCAATTTATCAATATTTTTCAAAGTAAAGATTTACTCTCTTTTTGTTAAGACCCCAGGATAAATTTCATGGGACAAGTACTGTTATGGATGTAATGACCTAAATTGTAATGTGCTCTTTTATTTCTGTACTGAATCCAAGCTGTGAAGGCTCTCTTGATCTTCTTATGCCTTATGTATCCATACTATTATTTGTGGTATACTTGCAAAACAATATTAGAGTAAGGGGGCTGTGCTTTTCCTTGTTCCAAGAGAAGTTACAAAGCACACATTTTGGATTTTTATAGATGTAATTTCCCATTATGAGTTCTAGAGCATGTACCAGATATATGCAGCACTGTGCAAGGAGAATCACATAAGGGTTGATATTCAAATTCACTTATTTACTTATTTGCTTATTGAGCTTTATGAAGAGATTCACCTAAGGCAGTGTACAGCAGGTACAGCTTGGCATAAATGATCAAATATAAGTGTAAATTTAATCAATGTGGTAGCCGTGGAGATGGCAAATTGAATCCTTGAAATAGGAGTAATATGATATAGTATCAGAAATACACATAATTAAACAACACAGTAGAACAATCATATAATAAATATGTGATAAATGGCAGCAAATGATATATCATAATAAGCAGCATGGAAAAAACATTCATATAACATATATATGATATTCACAATGTCAGCACAATGCAAATGACACACTTGAATAGGCACATATTAGAATAATCTAATAATATGATGCTCATAAATGTCATATTGGTTTGTTACTCTGAAAATTATTTAGGTTAACAATTGGTAAGGCAACTTATGCTCATAAATGCACATCAGGGACCTTTTTTTTTTTTTTTTTGTAAAACTGTGGCTTGTGGAATGGATAACCTTTTGCTGTTTAAGGGAGGAAATTATCAAGGTGTGGAATTATCACTTTATTTATTTGTAGCATTTGTATCCCACATTCTTCCACCAATTTGCAGGCTCAATGTGGCTTACATTATGCCGTAATGGCAATCACCATTTCCGGGTAGAGAATTAAAAATGATATTAAATTAAGGTGCATACATGGTAAAGTATAGTACAATATGGTATTGCATAGAGGTTCCTGAGTGATAGAGTAAATTATAACATAAGTTAGAAGGTCAACTATAGAAAGTTCATTTCTGACATGAGAAATAAAGTGGTAGTGTGTATTGCGTGATTTTCATTAGTAGTCATTAGGTTATCAGTCAGGTGTAGGGGTACGGTTTTGTCTAGTTCAAGAAAAGTCTGTGGGTAGGATGTGAGTCACCAACTGGAGTAGCTCAGTACCATAGATGCTGACTTCCACCTCACAAGCGGTGTTATTCTACTATCCCGATGTTCCTGGACTACATCTTAAAGAGGCTGGCCACACTGAAAGTATGCTCCCTTACCTTTAGCCTCCCCCCCAATGCAAGGATACTCATTCAAAGTCCTTCCCAACCAGAAGACCCCCCTCACCCAGAAGCTACCTAGGAAGTCACTCCATCCTATTCTTCCCTGAAATACCTCACAATGTATAGCACCCTCCCTGGAATCCCCCTACTCATCTATTACCCCACTGGACCCAGCTTTATGCTTCCACGGGGTCGAGTGGGGTCCATACAAGAGTGATTCCCAGTCTCTCCTGTTGTGCCAGAGCCAGGTCTAAAATGGCACCAGTGATCCCTAGTGGTAGTACCGCAAGACTACCACCAGAGGTCACTGGCATCAATGCCATGGTTCAGAAGATTAAAGTTAGGTGGAATTAAATGGAGATGCAACTTTTAGTTGAACATATCACATTAAAATTTACAGTAAGGATGTAAAACACAGTTCAGGTAAGAATCAAAACTCTATAATATTGATCTGAACTAAGATCATTTCAGTTACTGCTCTGTGATGATGACAGTGGGGGCACTGCATTGGAAAGGGTATGAGTGAACATATACTACAGGGTAGGGAGAGATTCAGAGATGGTGTGAATGACCTGGAGGTCTGGAGAAAGGGGGGGAATGGCAATGAAAATGGAAGGAAGTTCAGTGGAGAAGTGAAAGAAAGGAAAGGGATGACCATGAATGTTTATAATGCCATCTTGGTGGAGGTTGTGGAGACAAAAAACACTGTTGGAATTGACAAAAAATACTGTTGGAATTGATAAAAGTGTGGCATAAACCCAGAGGATCTCTACTTGGTAAGAGAATGGAGCATTCTGTTCAAAGTAAAAGTAGCATGACTTTTACACAAAAAAAAGGCATGGGAGAGGAGCTGTGAGAAAGGAACAGAACTGAACAAATGCATACAGGAGGTAACCTGCGCAGAGCAACAGTTACTACCCTAAACAAAAGCATGTGGCGAAGGGTAACCCGTTACAACCCTAGCCACCTTACGGGCAGACTAGATGGGCCATGTTGGTGTTTATCTGCCGCCCTTAACTATGTTACATTTATTTTTTTCCTCTATTTTTTTCTTTTTTTTTCCTTTTTGTTTTTAAGTGAACATGAAAATAAAAACACCTATTCAAAAAGAATCTAATAATAAAAGAAAATTTAAAAAAATGCAACCACAGAAACCACTTATATGCCTTATCCCCCAAGCTTCCCCAGCTACTTTTATGCCTAATGAGGAAGCTTCGATGAGTAGGAGTGTTCTCCATTCTCTCTTCTCATAACAATTACTCATTAGAATTTTTTTTTTTACTGGCCTCACACTAATGGCAACATTAGCACATGAGAGTATAGGACAGTGGGAAGTAGACCATGAACTCAAGAGACAAGTTTATTAGTTGGAGACTTGACACAGTATTGTGTTTCAGCCACAGGCCTGCTTCAGAAGTCTTCAAAAAAACTTGGGGGCCCTATTTCCTAAGCCGCGCTGTAGACACACAAATGTTTTAGCGTGCGCTATTGACAGAGACACCCATAGGAATATAATGGATGTCTATTGTTAGTGTGTGCTAATTTTTAGCATGCGCTAAATAGTTTGCATGCCTACAGTGAGGCTTAGTAAACAGGGCCCTGGGTTTGGTGTACTAAAACTCTAATATACAACGTGCTTGAGTGACAATAAAGTAAACTGATCTTAAAAAAAGACCTTTGGTTAAATGCTAACAGAGATCTGTGAGGTCTATGTTGCGCATGGGAGTTGCAATATATATTTTTGTACACCAAACCAAGTGTTTTTAAGAATCCTGAAGCAGGCCTGAGGCCGAAACACAGTACTATGTTGAGTCTCCAACTAATAAACTTGTGTTAAGAAGCTTCATCTCGCTGTCCTTGTCTCTTGAGTTCATGTTCAAATTCCCACTGTCCTGTACTCACATACAACTAGCGTGGGATTCAGCATTCTTCGGCATTAGTGGATTTTTTCTTAACATTAGCGCATGGTCATTAGCAAAAAAAACCTGGAAAATCGGCCATTTTATAGTTCCTGTAAAATTGGACAGCATCCTATAGAAAGGTGTCAGTTAATGGATATGGATGAGAAACATTTCTAGTTAATTTTTAACTGATTTTTAGAGTATCTTCCAGATTTTTGGACATTTTTTCAGTTTGCTTCACAAGTTTGTCAATCATTTTTTAAAACTCTACTTAACATATATGAATTTATAATGTTACCTGCATTAAATCAATAAAGCACACACAAAATTCTTTTTAAGGTGTGATAATGAACCACATGTCTGCTAATGAATGTACATCCTTAATGGAAAGCACTGTAAAGATCTCAGAGGTTGGGTCTCGGAGTAACAGCTGCACTGGTGTTTGTGGCTGTTTATATTACTTTGGCACTTTGTGGTTTATTTATTTGTTACATTTGTATCCCACATTTTCCCACCTATTTGCAGGCTCAATGTGGCTTACATAGTACCGGAAAGGCGTTTGCTGACTCCGGTATGAACAAACACAGGGTGATGTTGTGGTAAAATAAGGTTCATATGGAACAGATATATTAGGGAATCGTAGAGCAGAAGAGTTATGTTATGTCCATTACGTGCTTTGGTTTCATTGTGTTGCAGAGTTCAGTCATTTGAGTTGGATCGGTAGGGTATGCCATTTGACATTAGGGGGTAAATTCTATATATAGAATCAAAAAATTGGTGCCAATAAAAGTGCTATTCTATAAAACATGCCTAAAGTTAGACCATTTTATAGAATAACGCTCACGCCTAACTTTAGGTGCGGCCATTTGTACCAATTAAAATGTGGTGCAAATACCCACACATAAATTTAGGTGTGGATGCCTTTATTCTCTTACTACGCACCTAATTTAAAGGAATGACCCCGCCCCGCCCATGACCCTTCCATTTCCAAACCCCCATTTTTGACTCACATGAATCCTGTGCATATGTTTCAATTAAATCTAATTAGTACCAATAATTGCTTGTTAAAAAAGCCAATTATTGGCACTAATTAGCTCATTATTCAATTAAATTATGTGTGCAAATTGGACATGCACCCAAATTGGCATGTACAATTTTTAGCATTTTTTGTAGAATTCAGGGGTAGATGGAAGGAGTGATAGGTCTAAACTTGCATGCTAGGATATTCAGGAAGATGAAGTCCAATGCAGTAAAGAGGTACAGGTAGAAAATGTTTGGTTTGATATCTAAGGGGCTTGTTTACTGCACTATGCAAAGCAGTTAGCATGGGTGTTAGCATGTAGTAGTTGTTAGTGTTGACTTGCAAAAATGATACCACATCGTTACCAATTCAGGGGTCCTTTTACTAAGGTGCGCTGAAAAATGACCTGCGGTAGTGTAGACGCGTGTTTTGGACACATGCAGAATCATTTTTCAGCGCACCTGCAAAAAAAGGCATTTTTAAAATTTTTGCCGAAAATAGACGTGCGGCAAAATGAAAATTGCCGCACGTCCATTTTGGGTCTGAGACCTTACCGCCAGCCATTGACCTAGTGGTAAAGTCTAACATGGTAACCTGATGGTAATGACCTATGTGCATCAAATGCCACTTGGCACGCATAGCTGATGCATGCCAAAAAAGAAAAAATATTTTTTGGATGCCCGTCATAAATGAAATTACTGCAAGAGCCACGCGGTATCTGGGCGGAATTGGCATACATCGGGCACACGTAGGCACTTATGCGGCTTAGTAAAAGGGTCCCTCCGTTTTCTATCTCATCAGCCCTATACCATTATTTGTCGATAAGTGTACAAAACTCCATATCTAACAAAAATACAGGCTTCTATATTTATTTTTACCCTGTCTTCCACCCATTGACATCTCTCTGTATTTGCCCATATAGTATGCCACGGTTTAGGTTTCTAATATCTAGTTATACCAGGATTTACCATCATTTTATCAAAAAATATTTTTCTTTGTGTTTGAGTCTTCCTCTCTGCAACTTCATATTCATTCCAAAAGAGGGCAGCAAACATCTTTACTAAGCTGTACGAACACACAAGGGCAACCAGCCAGTTAGCAGAAATGGATTGCAACCTGCCTAACCTCACAAATCTGACATAACAACAACGCCTAAAAATAAGTTTACATGGGAAAATATCCAGTACAAAATAATGGATTACATTAGTAGGGAATACTTTTTTTCTAATAGCTAGTAGCAGCAATGGGAAATTTTGTATCATAGTGTGATTCTCTTATGCTCAGCTTGACTGTTAAAGCTAGCTAGACTGAAATGCTCTTTCACATTAGGAGGTTTTCCTTCTACTCTTCTTTCTTCTTATTCAAAGGCCTACTTAAAGCAGCTGGGATGATTTAATTTGGATTTTTTTGTGATATGCAAAAGGGACTGTGGATTCTCTGTGATTTGCCAAGTACTCCCATTCCTACAGATCTATACAGCTGAATACAATGTGTAAAAGCTTAGCTGACATTTTTTTTAGCTAACAGAGAGCTTTATTTTTCCCCGGAAACATTTAGATAAATATAATAAGATAAAAATGAATGACATATAAATAGGTTCTCTATATGTTGTAAACATCTCTTTTTTCTCCCATTAACTGGTAGTGAATAATATTTCCTTGTGGGCCATGGTTAGCAAAACCGAGTCATGTAAAAGGCAATTCTGTGATCTAGGCAAATGCATTTATGTGTCTTTTGTGTGCACTAATGTTTAAAGTACTACTATTTATGCTTGTAAATGTACAATTATTTGTGAAAGTGTGTGTAATTTACATAGAAGCCCTTTTACTAAAGGGTTGTCATTGCTGTGTGGCAACCTGGAACTACCGCCGACCCAACAGCAGTAGTTCTGCCTAGAGCGCGCACCATTTCCTGCGCAACAAAAACTATTTTTGTAATTTTTAGCACAGCACTAACCTGGTGGTAATCAGGCAGTGCCATGTGCTGCCCGCCCGGTTACAGACGGGTTCCTAATGCACCATGGCCACTTGGTAAGAGTAATCTTATCGCATGGCCATTTTAAAAGGGGTTTTTACCCAGTGTGGGAAAAAGGGAAAGGGAAATGGGACTTGATATACCGCCTTTCTGAGGTTTTTGCAACTACATTCAAAGTGGTTTACATATATTCAGGTACTTATTTTGTACCAGGGGCAATGGAAGGTTAAGTGACTTGCCCAGAATCACAAGGAGCTGCAATGGGAATTCACAGTTCCCCAGGATCAAAGTCCACTGCACTAACCACTAGGCTACTCTTCCATCCTGGTGTGTGGAAAAATGGTCCGCACAGCTACAGCAGGGCCCTTTTTACCGCAGCTTGGTGCAAATGCCAGGTCGGTATTTCACTGCATGGCAAATTTGATCATTTAAAAAAGAATCTTAAGGGTTCTTTTACTAAGAGACCCTTTTACCAAGTGGTAGTAAAATGTGGCCTGTGGTGGCATCGGCACATAGGATTGCCATGCTGAGACCAGTAGACCACCTTTTACTACAGTAGGTAAAAGGGTATTTTCCCAATAGAGGCAGTAAATGGCCATGCGCTACTTAAAAATTTGGCGCACGGTCATTTACTTCCGGAGCCCATACTGCCTCCGGTTACCACTGGGCATGCCTACTCCCCTACAGCTGGTTGGTGAAAGGGCCCCTAAGATGTGTTAAGCAGGTATCGCAGAAGAAAATACACATACGTTCCCCATTTCAGAAGGTGAAGCATAGATGTGGAGGTTTTTTTTTTTTTTTGCCTTCAAATCCGGGCTAAAGGCCTACCTGTTTGATGCTGCTTTCGACTCCTGACTTGTCCCTTTTATCTTATCCTTGTGTCCTTCTGTCTGTCCTTCCCTTATCCTTATTGATCCTGTCTGTTTGTCCTGATTTAGATTGTAAGCTCTTTTGAGCAGGGACTGTCTTTCTTCATGTTCAATTGTAAAGCGTTGTGTACGACTGGTAGCGCTATAGAAGTGATTTATAGTAGTAGTAGTAGGTTTTTATAAATGCAGATATGTTGATGCTTGTAAAATGGGTGTTCCCACCACACTTAACTAGTGCAAACATATCCAGTCCAATAACTATTGCTGTAATGTAGATTACTCCAAATAGAATACACCTGATCTGCGCCTAATTTAGGAGTTGGGATTTACACCAAGTAAAACGTGGCCTAAATGGATGCAACCAAATTTTGTCATGTAGGGAGCCGCTTAGCATATTCTATAGACCATGCAGAAATGTAAGCCTATTCTATAAAATTTAGGTATAATTTACAGAATAAGCCTAGGTGTATATTTTTTCCTCCTGGATTTTACAGGCACTATATATATATACAGAAACTAGCCCAGAGCCTCTGTGCAAAATGAAGCTTTGCATTGTATTTGCCAAGTAAACTAAAATAGATTTAATTACAAATGCATATAATCATCAAACTGTTAATTCAAAACATTTGCAAATATCACATGAGCAAAAACTCGACATAATTATCCCTAAAATACGCCAGTACTACTTTTTCACTTGCATTCTTGTCAGCTTCTTTCCATGTTAATAAAAGTAAAATGATGTGGTAGCCATGTTAGTTCACATCTAAAGGTAATAAATAGAAACAAAACAAACCATAGAAAAGAAGACGAGATTTAATCAACATAGACATCATATGGAAAATGCCAATGCCAACCAGGATGTCACCTGTTACGTCTGTGGCCGTGACCACCCTCAGACTTACCCTGTTTCTGGGAGTCAGTGGCTGTGCTGGCTTCTGCTTGTCTCTGAGTCTGTCTCTGTCTTAGTTTCTCTCTGGCTCTGTGTGCTGATTGCCCTACTGAACCTCACCTGTGTGGGCTATGCCTTTTCCAAGATGGCTGCCGCCGACTCCTCTATGCCAGTATCCAAGATGGCTCCCGCTGGGCTGACTTCTCTGTGTGTCAAGCCTCTTTTTGGATGCAAGGTGATTGCTGCAGCTGTGCCTCTGGTGTGGAAGGGCTTTATTAATCACTTAGAGACTACAGCCCTGGCCTTTGCTTTTCATCTAGGGCCCTGGTGTATAGAGTGCTCTGTACACTATTTCAGTGTTTGCTCTGTGTGAGTTTCTATGTTTGACTAGATAGCTTAGGCACCGTGTGGCTTGTTAGCCTGTGTATAGCTTTGCTAGTGCTCTGTGTTTGTTTAGACTAGCCAGCTTAGGCACCGTGTGGCTTGTTAGCCTGTGTATAGCTTTGCTAGTGCTCTGTGTTTGTTTCCAGTGCATGACTTGTTAGCTTGGGCACAGCTTTGTTGTTAGCTGGTGTATAGCTTTCAAGTCTCCTGAGTGTGCTCTGTGTATGTTTCTTGTGTATGATTGGTTTGCCTGGGTATAGCGTTTCTATTAGCCTAGGTACAGTTTACTAGTCATTGTGTTTAAACCTGCCGACTGCCAGAACCCGGACAGTCCATGCCTGTCAGCCTTGCCTGCGCCTAGGTGCCAGGGGGCACTCCTGGATCTTCATTCCTGCTGTTCAGGCTTGCAAGTTCCATTTCCGGGTTTTCCTGTAAGTCCTACCGGCTGCCAGAACCTGAGGGCTCAACCCTCGGGGAAAGGTGGTCAAGCGTAGGTGAAGCCTAGGTCCAGTGTGTTCCAGTCCAGCGGGTTTCACTCCTGTATGTTCCAGTCCTGTGGGGCCCTCCAGTGTGTTCCAGTCCAGCGGGCTCCACTCCAGTGCGCACCTGTCCGGTGCGTTCCAGTTCCGAGTGTTCCGGTGTAGAACTCCAGTCCGGGGTTCCGGTCCAGTTTTGTCTCATCTCTACCTTGGAGGTGATCTTGCCTGCCACTGCCGCTCCACGGTAGTGGCCCATGGGCTCACGAACCCAGTGCTCCCGGGGAAGAAGCCTGACAGTATGCCAAGGTCCTCGAGCACGCGACATCACCTCTGTCGGACAGCACTTTACAAAACCAGAACACTGCATCAATGATTTTATGGTGAGAATACTAAAAGGAAACTTTAAGACAATCCAGGAACTTAAGACCTTTTAAATCAAAATGATTAAATATTTTGACACCCACCAGACAGGACTTAACAAGGTTCTAAGTTTTCTAGCCCATTATAAACCATAAAATTCTACTGCTTCGTCTCCATCTCTCCCTGTCTCTCATCCACCCAGCTCCCCCTGTTTCTCACCTAACCCACCCCGCCCACTTCCCGTGAGACTGTCATTGAAATGCTTTTGTGTTTCACTTATATATACTGATATTTGCCAACATTTGCTTATTTCCGATCTGAAGAAGAAGGGTTACCTTCAAAACCTAAAAAAAAAATGCATTGTTAGTCCAATAAAAAAGGTATCATCTTATTTTCTTGTCTATGTTTTGTTTTATTTCTATTTATTACATATTAATAAAAGATGCCTTGGGTTAATAAATCCCACTTACAGATAGTAAGAAAGGGAGGCTTCATCTTTGAAAAGTATGTAGTGTGGCACCTGGCAGCTTGTTGTGTGTGCAGCCATAAAGGCTGAAAGGGGAGTCCTTTCCTTACCTCTTTTTTTTTCTGGGTCTTTAGGGGCAGGGAAAAATGCATTTCTTCAAAGCACTATTGTAGATATTTAATTCCTCACATCCACAGTGTCTGTCTTCCAATATCACAGCAGTTTAATTAAAAAAAAACACACACCAATCACTCCAGTAGTTATGGATAAAATTGCACCCTTCAATGATACTCAGCTTGTGGCGTTTATCATTTTTTACAGAGAAGACCACTGCAGGCTGAATTAGGCTCGGATGTTCAGTGCTGGTTCCTATCCTGGTATTGACAATAAATATTTGGGTACTCAGTGGCCAATATTCAGTGTGTAACCAGGAAGCTACTAAGGCACGTGGAGGGGCATAATTGAACGAAAACGTCTATCTCCATGGGCGTTTATCTCCGAGAACGGGTCCGTGAAGGGGCGGACCGAACCGTATTTTCGAAAAAAATAGACGTCCATGTTTTATTCGACAATTTGTGAGCTGGGCGTTTTTGTTTTTCAGTGATAATGGAAAATGAAAGCGCCCAGCTAAAAAACGAATAAATCCAAGGCATTTGTTCATGGGAGGGGCCAGGAGTCGTAGTGCACTGGTCCCCCTCACATGCCAGGACACCAACCGGGCACCCTAGGGGGCACTTTTACAAAAACAAAAAAAAAGGTAAAAGAGCTCCCAGGTACATAGCACCCTTCCCTTGTGTGTTGAGCCCCCCAAATCCCCCTCAAAACCCATTGCCCACAAGTCTACACAATTACTATAGCCCTAAGGGGTGAAGGGGGGCACCTACATGTGGGTACAGTGGGTTTGGGAAGGGGGTTGGATGACTAAGCATTAAGCAGCACAATTGTAACAGGTAGTGGGGGATGGGCCTGGGTCCACCTGCCTGAAGTCCACTGCACCCCCTAACAACTGCTCCAGGGACCTGCATACTGCTGCCAGGGAGGTGGGTATGACATTTGAGGGTGAAAAAAAAAAGTTGTGAAACATCATTTTTTGTGGTGGGAGGGGATTAGTGACCACTGGAGGAGTCAGGGGAGGTCATCCCCGATTCCCTCTGGTGGTAATCTGGTCATTTAGGGCACTTTTTGGGGCCTTATTCGTGAAAAAACAGGGTCCAGGAAAAGTGCCCTAAATTCTAGCTACAAACGCATACTTTTTTTCCATTATCGGCGAAAGGCGCCCATCTCTCCTCGGCCGATAACCACGCCCCAGTTCCACCTTCACCATGCCTCCGACATGCCCCCGTCAACTTTGTACGCTTCCGTGATGGAGTGCAGTTGAAAACGTCCAAAATCGGCTTTCCATTATACCGATTTATTCGTTTTTGTGAGATAAACGTCTATCTCCCGATTTGGGTCGAAATCTAGGCGTTTTTCTCTTTCAATTATAAGGTGGATAGGCGCCTACACGTGTCCAATATGTGTCAATTTGAAGCTACCGCCTGGCTACTGCGAGCCCTGGGCAGTAATTCCATTTTTTGCGTACATCTGATAAGTGTGGCAGAAAATATTTTTTGTTTTCTACTGTGTGGTGCTAACTGGGTGGTAATCAGCAGTGTACACATGCTAATGATTACCACCCGGTTAATGTGTGAGACCTTACTGCTAAGTCAATGGGTGGCGGTAAGGTCTCAGGCCCAAAATGAACGCGCGCTAATTAAAATTTTGCCGCACATACATTTTTGGCCAAAAAAGGCCTTTTTTGCAGGCGCACTGAAAAATGGACCTGCGTGCATCCAATTCATGTGCCTATAACAGTGCAGGCCATTTTTTTAGCGCACCTTAGTAAAAAGACCCCTGTTAGTTAAATATTAGAATATGCATTAGGTGTATCATTAGTATATGCTAACATTGTATTATATCTCTGATATTTGAATTCCAGTGCTGTCAAATGTGCATATTTTTGATAGTGTTTCATGGTAGTTCTATCATTAGGTTTCAATTTACTGTTTTCAAGTTTACCTCATTTATTGTGTTTATGTTTATTCTAGGTTATTTTACTATTGTTATGCTGTTAATAAAATTGTAAGTTTTATGTTAAACTGTACCTGCTGTACACCACCTTGGGTTAATAAATTTCAATAAATAAATAAATAAAATTATATGGATCCAACATGCCCTGTTAGCTATATGACCACCGGCAGTGGATATCTGCAGTGAGGGGATAACTTCAGTGTCTGCTCTGACTCTGTCTCCAGACTGCTAACCGGATAATGCCACAGCGGTCTTCCTGGATATTGAACAGTACTATCCTGGTCAGCATGGTTGAATATCCAGGTTTGGCCTGGTCAGCATGATTTAACCAGACAGGAGCCTCTCCTGCTCTGGCCTACTAGTCTACCAGGGAAGCCCTAGTTGAGTCCTGAGCCACATTGAGCCTGCAAATAGGTGGGAAATGTGGGATACAAATGTAACAAATAAATAAATAAGGGGGTAGGGGGAGGGTTAGGTTATGGTGACAGGCCTTACAGTTGGGGAGGTTAGGAAAGCTTATCTTGAGGGTGGTAGAATGATCATGGGGGGCTTCCTTGGAGGGGGTCAGATGAGTTAGAATTGGAAGGGTTACCAAAGGGTTGGTATAAGATTGGGGTTGTTTGTATCAAGGGGAGACATTGGGGACCATGGCCCTTTTGTTTGGAAGCATTGGAGGGGTGCCTATTGTGAAATGTGCACACAATGTTTGTCGTCATGATGCTAGCACACATATCATTTTGCACATAAGCTATCAGTGCTGGCCAGCTGTCACAGCCCATGTCCCACTCTATTCCTGCCCCTACCTGTGTTAAGCAGCTATTGTGCTGGGCTAGTTTAGCATGTGGTAGCTGTTATTGCTGATCTGCATTAATGACTTCTGCATGCTAACACCTGCACTAACTGCTTAGCCTGGTTTAGTAAACATGCTCTTTAATTTTCTAGATGAATAAAAATTATAGGCCTGATATTGAAAAGGACTTATCTGTATAGCAGTGGCCACTGTGAGAGAAATTCTTCAACTGGACGCCTCCATTTAGGTATCCCAAGGACATGTGGTAAGAGCCTATTCTATAATGCAATCTGGGCACCCAGATTCCATTATAGAATATTGGCGTGCCTAACATTTACACACCTGCAGTTATACCTGTCATAGACCTGACATAAGTGCAGGCACCTAAATGCAGCAGGGACATATATATACTTACCATATTTCATAAGTTATATATATAACTGGAAGCCCTGCCTGTGCTCCAACCATGTGTATGCCCCCTCACAAATACTACTATTAGTACTACTACTACTACTACTACTTATCATTTCTATAGCTGGGTATTTGCAAAAGAGTACTTTGGCACCCTGCTAGCACTTTCATGGTATGCGCACTTATGCACATCAATATTAGTACTGCTAATATTTTGGACATTTATACATGCAAAGGTTGCCTAGGTTGTCCATTATCTGTCTAATTCTATAATGGGGTATCTAAATTTAAGCAACATTTGTGCACTTAAGTCTATATAATACTAGCACTTAAGCCTTTAGAATATGCTTAGTTGATATTCCAGTGCCTAAAACTACACGCCTCCATTTACACACAAAAAATGTGGTGTAAATCTCTGTGCGTAGATTTACATGCACTGGGCCATATTCTATAACTATGTATATAAATTTTGGAATACCCATGAAAAGCCCATTTTCCCGGCCATAGTCATGCCGTTTGAACTGTGCACATTAGAATGTATGCTCAGTTCATTAAGGAATACGTTTAGTGAGTTGTGCACATACATTCTAATTACCAATTAGTGCTTATTATTGCTTGTTAAGTGCTGATTACCTTGTTAAGCCAATTTAGTTACACTTGTTGTTATAGAATACGCCTGGATTTCGGCATGAATCTCTAGGCATACTATATAGAATCTGGGAGTATGCACATTAGTTGGACACCTATATTGTGGCACCTGGTTATAGACATGCCCTCTATCCCCCTAATTCTATAAAGGTCGCCAAAAATTGCACATTTACGATTTTCGCAATCAATTTAAAAAAAACAGTGAGCCAATTAGTTCCAATAATTGACTTTTTAACAAGCAATTTATTTGCATTAATTAGATTTAATTGGGACTAACACATGTAAAATGTATGCATAGTCCAAAAAGGGGGTGTGTGGAAATTGGAGGGTCATGGGCATTTCGGAGCAGAACAGGGGCATGGTTTTGAGTTATGTGCGTAGTTACAGAATACAGGTGCTCTGCATGCAAATTTAGGTGAGGGTATTTGCATCATTGTTGGTGCAAGTGGCGTCACCTAAGTTTACACGTGACCTCTCCGTTTAAGCAGTTATTCTATGAACTGTGCCAAACTTTAGGCGCGGCTTATAGAATGCCACTTACGTGGTATTTTTCAGTGCTGATATTTTAGGCACCATATATAGAATCTAACCCTATATGGATAAGTCCCCTATCTGTTCATTTTTACTGCTTTACAGGACATCTTATTTCTCACATGGAGCATCTATGCAAAATGGGGCTACAAATGTGCAATCTCAAAACTCAGTTTTTTAATGTTTTTTGCCCCATTTTACTTTCAGTTCTCTGCAGTAACTTGATAAGAATTGATGACTAACTATATCTAAGTATTTACCTTGAATACGCGTGTTATTGTCATGTAAGAATTGCACCATACAATCACCACATCCTAGCTCAGAAAAATATTGTACAAGAAATATCACATTATCAGAAGTTTCCTGCTGTTCAAGGGATCAGTATCTAATAGGATTAGGTATGATAATCAAATTAGTAAATAGGATGTAGGTACCATGCTTGATCCTTCTGTGAATGAAGAAATGTCTAGCAATTAAGCAAAAAATAGGGTAACTCAATATTTTTTTGACAAGCTTCTCAGATTGTGAACTCCCTGGGAGATTGTCATTTTGTCAGCGTAGCAAATTTAATAGAGAAACAATTTTTAGAATGAAATGTTTAAGGAAGCTTCCAAAAGTACATTAAGGGGATTACTTAGGATTTTGGCAAAGAGAGAACAAACTTGTTGCAGTGCAAACTAAAATGGTTTTGCAGTATCTCATTATACACCCATTTGAAGAGGAACATTTTCATTGAATTTTGATTGTTTAGTTTGTTCTTTTTATTGTTTGTTATTTTTTTTAAGTGCACATGAAAATGAAATATTGCACACTAGCATGAAATAACAGGCATTATCACATGGACATCCATTTGGGCAATTTTGAAATGTCCATATGCTTCGAAAATAAACTCCATAGACACCTATATATCTTTATAAAATACTAGGGGTTAACCAGTATAAATCATGACTAGATTGAAGCTGGGGACATTTATCACATCTTTTAGGCTTAGAGGTATGTGATTATGCTTTCTCTTGGGGGAGATCTACCTTTCACTGACCAAAGGCTTGCTGAAAAAGCCACATTTTGATAGCAGTATTAAATTAGGGAAGGGATAGTTCCCTACAATTTTTAAGGGGAAGATTGTTCCATGTTGTAGAGGCCAGGAAATAGAAGGTGCTATGCTGGGTATGCTCATATTTATCCATTTTAAGGACAAGCAGGGCCATTCGGTGATCATTGATGGAGCAAAGCAATCTCGGGGAACAATAAGGTATTGTTAAAGAAGACAAGGTGGGGACCCAAAGTAAAAGGCTTTACAGACTTAGAGGGGGAGCTTGTATTGTATGCAGTATGACAAAGTAAGCCAATGATGGCTCCTGAGAAGGGGAGAAATAGAATTGTATTTCTTGGCATGGCAAATAAGATGGATGGCAGTAATTTGTAGGATCTGAAGCTTCTTAAGTGCAGCCTGAGGGAGTCCAGCAAACAAGACATTACAGTAATCTATTTTAGGAATAAGAAATGAGAGCACTAAGGCATGGAAAGTGTCATGATCGAGGAATTTTTGTATGGTGTGCAGTTGTCTAAGAACAAGGGATCCTGACCTTGAAAGAGTGAAGACATGAGAGGTGAAAGATAGCTGAGAAATGAAGGTAACACCTAAATAGTGGAAAGATTATTACTGGAGTGTTTGTGGATCATTAGAAGGGCCAGGGGCATCACCAGTGATCCAACAGGTGACTGTCTTGCTGGGATTAAGGAGCATTTGATGTGAGGACAGCCATTTTGCCATGACATCCAAACAGGATTGGAGCAGGGTAATACATTGGGTAATACTATCGGTGTAATAAAAGAGAAGAATATTGTTCGCATAGATGTAGGTGGAAATGGAAAAAAGCTCTGAATAAGAGTAGCAAGAGTGCTGAGAAACAGATTGAAAAATAGTGGGGAGAGAATTAACCCTTGGTGAATACCACAACGAAGGGGATAAGGGGCAGATGTTGAGGACAGAGAAGAAACTTTTTAAAAGAGCATTCAGATGGAAGAGAACCAGCTGAGAACTGTGTCAAGCATCTCCAAAGATGCAAGCAAAGAAGAAGTTAGTGATCGAGTAAGTCAAAGGCGGCAGAGAGATCAAGGGAAATTACTAATGTCCCACGATTATTATCAAGATTTGAGTGAATTTCACTGAGGACACTGGCAAGGACTGTTTTGGTACTGTAATGGTTACAGTAGCCAGATTGATGGGGATGGAGGGCAAATATCTTCTCAGTATAATCAGAAAGCTGACAAAATACTGCATTCTCCAGAATTTTAGATAAGTAACAAAGGTTAGATACAGGGCAGTAGTTATCTGGATTGATGGGATCTATGGTTGCCCTTTTCAGAATTGGCTGAACCAAGGCCATCTTCCAAAGACTAGGGAAGCGACCACTGGAAAGACCAAAGTTAAGAATAGGCAATATAGTTGGAAGAAGAGTTAAGGTATTGTAGGAGATCTATGATGAGGGAACTGGGTTCAACTCATAGAAAGATGGTTTCATGTAGGTAACCAATTGAGAGAAGTCAAGGTGAGAAGTTGGAACGAGGCCCAAGTAGCAGACCCAGAGTTCTTAGGAAGAGAAGAGGAGGGAAGTAAAAGGTAAATAGGGAAAACTTGTGGAGACAGTAGGTAACCAGAGATTGTTGGGGAGGGAGGGGAGGGAAGCATAGGGGAGGTGAGAGAAGATGGAGGATGCTGCAAGGACTTTTTTAAAGTAGTAATTTTAGAACAGAAGTATTGGGCTAAGGTATCAGAAAATGGTCGCAATAATAACTGGAAAGTGTGTGGAGAAACCATGAGAGATTTATAAATGGTGAAAAGCTCTTTAGATGGACAAGAGGCAGTTGAGATCCAGTGAGAATCATAGGCTGATTTAGCCTTGTTGAGATGGAAATGAAATTTGTGGCAAAATTGCCTACATGAGGAAAGGTTTTCAGGGGGCTTGTTTTTCTGCCAGTCATTTGGCTCTGTGAACTTGGTGTTTTAAACATTTTAATTCTGTCCCATACCAGGGTTTGTGAGAGCGAATGGAAGCAGGGTGAAAAAGCAAAGGGGAGATGGAATCAAATGCTTAAAGACAGTATGCAGGCAAACAATCTGAGAGTCCAGTGAACTTGCAACAGAGGCAGGAGGGAGTTGAGAAAATGAGGGTGACTACAATCACACAGCAGGCACTTAGCAACACTACCTTGATGGGAGAATTGTTTTGTTACATTGCTACTACTACTACTACTACTACTTAACATTTCTAGAGCGCTACTAGGGTTACACAGCGCTGTACAAATTAACGAATAAGGATGGTCCCTGCTCAGAAGAGCTTACAATCTAAAGGACGAAATGTCAAGTTGGGGTACATGAGATTTCCTGAGAAGAGATGTAGTGATTAGGTGCCGAAGGCGACATTGAAGAGGTGGGCTTTGAGCAATGATTTGAAGATGGGTAGGGAGGGGGCCCGGCGTATGGGCTCGGGGACTTCTCTCAAGCATGGGGAGAGGTGAGGCAGAAGGGGCGAAGCCTAGAGTTGGCGGTGGTGGAGAAGGGTACTGAAAGGAGGGATTTGTCTTGAGAGCAGAGGTTACGGGTAGGGACGTAAGGGGAGATGAGGGTAGAGAGGTAAGGAGGGGCTGCAGATCGAGTGCACTTGTAGGTGAGTAGGAGAAGCTTGAACTGTATTCGGTATCTGATCGGAAGCCAGTGAAGAGACTTGAGGCGAGGGGTGATATGAGTATATCGGTTAAGGCGGAAGATAAGACGTGCGGCAGAGTTCTGAATGGACTGAAGGGGGGATAGATGGCTAAGTGGGAGGCCGGTGAGGAGTAGGTTGCAGTAGTCAAGGCGAGAGGTAATGAGAGAGTGGATGAGAGTTCGGGTAGTGTGCTCGGAGAGGAAGGGGCAAATTTTGCTAATGTTATAGAGGAAGAAGCGACAGGTCTTGGCTATCTGCTGGGACGATGAGGGTGTTATCAACTGAGATAGAGAGTGAAGGGAGAGGAGAAGTGGGTTTGGGTGGGAAAACAATAAGTTCAGTCTTGGTCATGTTCAGTTTCAGGTGGCGGTTGGACATCCAGGCAGCAATGTCGGATAAGCAGGCCGATACCTTGGCCTGGGTTTCCGCAGTGATTTCTGGTGTGGAGAGATAAAGCTGGGTGTCGTCAGCATAAAGATGATATTGGAAACCATGAGAAGAGATCAGGGAGCCTAAGGAAGAGGTGTAGATTGAAAAAAGAAGGGGCCCAAGGACAGATCCCTGAGGAACTCCAACAGAGAGCCGGATAGGGGAGGAGGACGAACCATGAGAGTGTACTCTGAAGGTACGATGGGAGAGATAAGAGGAGAACCACGAGAGGACAGAGCCCTGGAACCCAAAGGAGGACAGTGTGTCAAGAAGTAGGTTGTGATTGACAGTGTCAAAAGCGGCGGATAGGTCGAGGAAGATGAGGATGGAGTAGTGACCTTTGGATTTGGCGAGGAATATTGTTTACATTTGTTGCGACAATTGTTGCCCAATTGTGTCAGCTGTGGTGTTTGTTTGGCATTTGAAATCTAAGGTTTTAAGGTTGATGACTTAATTGACCAAATGTTATTTGAACCTATATTTTTCCAGTGAAATCAGCAGACTTCTGATGCAGGTACTATTGCCAAAACATGGCCATGTTGAGTCATATTGATGAGTTGCCATTAAAGATCTCCAGCCACTTTCGGCGCCTCAGCTGTTGTTGTCTTTGTGCAGAGTTCAATTTCTTTTTGCCCTCCCCAAGTAATAAACTACTAATTACCCACCGCCTAGAGTCTGTCCACCAATCCAGGCAATAATGTACTTATCACCCACTAAGTGAGGAGGCAAAAAGATTCAGAAGGCTTCAAACTTATCATTGGAAATGCAAAATCATCATGTCATAGCATCTTTCATTGGGGTTGCAGATTCATCAAAATATGATTGCAGATTCATCATGTTATAACATTTTTACTTAACATCAGCAATAGCATTTTTACTTAACATCAGCAAAGTAATCCTGATTTGCAAAATCATCTTCCCAGCAATCATTTCTGTTTCTCCACCCACCTGCTTCCGTGGTTAACAGAAAATCCCCCTTAGATTAGCATAGTTATAAACCATATTCTCCTGCAAAGCATATTTCTATTATTTCTCCATGTCAGCTCATCTAGCCCTTTTAACCTGTACTGTGAGGCCTGTGTGTATAGCATACTTTGAGTTATATCACTGATTTAAAGGTTTCCTTATATATCTACAGAAGCTTTAGAATTCAGTGAAAGTGCTTTCATCTGGAAACATAATTTGCTCCCATTGATCAGCTGTCCACTGCCTATATTTGTGACAGAAAGTGAGCTGATGTTTGATATGTTTGTTTAGTGTGAAATGGTGAGTTTGTGGAAGAGATGTGAGTGCCTGTTGTGGGTTGTTTCCTAATTATCTATTTGGATAATTGATATTTGGACTGTATGATCATGGAAAAGGAAACTCCAGCTCTGATACTGGGATTACAATCTACCTTCAGTTTTTCAGGATAGCCTGATCCAGTTCTGATTTTCCACCTATTGCTTCCATGGACTTGTAGTTTCTCTTTCTTAAGAAATTGGAAATAGAAACCCATGAACACAATGAGAATAAAACTAGGACTTGCTTAGTGACTATACAGAGATGTACCTATATGTTAATCCTAATAGAGAGGTGAAGTACTCTGTAAAGGACTGGTTCAATATTCAAAATAATATACATTGTGTAGCAGTCACTAAACATATAAGTGCACTTTCTGTGAATTTTCAGTGGCTCTCTGGGGAAAATTCTAGAACTGGGTGGCTCATGAGAAAAACCCCAAAGCAGTGCTGTGAGTGTGTTTTGGAGTTTCTGTAAGCTGGAGTCCTTGAAGTGAAGATACCAGCGATTTTGATGATGGAGTCACTCTGGGAAGCAATTCAAGACTAACAACTTCTTATCTAATGCGACAGCTCAATTGGTGAGTAACTTTAACTTTACTAAGAAGATACAGACCAAACAGGCTCAGATGCTGGAAAAATATTTTACTACTAATCATTTCTACAGTGCTATTAGATGTATGCAGTGCTGTATGCATTTCATGTAGGTACTTTTTCTGTCCCTAGAGGGCTCACAATGTAAGTTTTTGTACCTGGGGCAGTGGAGGGTTAGGTGGCTTGCCCAGGGTCATAAGGAGCTGCAGTGAGAATTGAACCCAGGTTACCAGGATCAAAGCCTGATGCACTAACCATTAGGCTACTCCTCCCCCTGATGAGATGAAAATCATGCAAATATATGCAAAGCACATCATTATTATGTAAACTGAATAATGCAGGTATGATCTCTAATAGCATGGTGTCAGGATAATAAAAGTGTGACTGTCAAAGTTTGGATGCCATTTTTCTCCCTGTCCCCATGCATACAACATCATGACGTCATTACACGCCAACATGAAATCAGTGCTGTTGAAATTTAGCAACGTTCTATAAACCGCGTGGAAACTTCTGCTAAGAGTAATTCTGTGAATGGCTCACAGCCTTTAAAGAATTACACTTAGTGGCTATTTGTTTTCCACACCGATTAGAATCTGGCCCCATATGCAGTGGTGTGCTGGAGCGGGCTCTCACAGGCTCGCGAGAGCCGTTTGTTAAGTTTTTAAGAATTTTGGGAGCCGGTTGTTAAAGTAGGCCTCCCTATGGCTACTTTAACAACTGACTCCCAAAATGTGGGCTTAGGCCCCCTCCTGAATTCTCTTTTACTTTGCTGGCAGTGATGTTGGCCCCACCAGCCAAGTAAATAGACTGCTGCTGCTCCCTGCTCCTTGTTTCTGACTCTGAGCATCAGGCTGGGACTTTTCATGCAAGTGCAAGAAGGTTCCATCATGCTGCTCAGAGCCAGAAACAAGCAGCAGAGAATGGTGGCAGTCCATTTATTGGCTGGTGGGGCTCGACAAAGGTATGCCTAGCGTGCCCGCACAAAGGAGGGGAGAGAGAGGCTTGTATTCCCCCCCCCCCCCAAAAAAAAAAAAAAATTTCAGGGCCGGCTATGCCCGGAGAGAGAGCCTGTTGTTAAAAATTTACCAGCACACCCCTGCCTATATGTATAGGAGTGCTGAATACACAGGAATGATTTAAACACTACTGTGATTGTTTAAATGAAAATGCTGGCTGTAGGGTTTAAATACTGACATGCTGGAGTTTTGAAACACTATAAGGGTTTATGCATTCTTACAGTTATGCATGGACTTAAAATTTTTGTTTTAACACAAAACACATTTAATCTTATTTTCCAAAAGCACTGAATATTTGTTACTCATAACTTTTTCTAAGTTTCAGCTTTGGGTGAATTTAGCCCAGTATGAACTGCGGCATTGTTTAATACAAACAGAAATAGAAAAATGTATTGAGTGCAAATGAACCATATATTTCATTTTTTCATTTTGATAAGCAATTGAAAGATGCTTATGTTAGCTGCTGGGAGCTGCAGACATCCCCCTTCTAGGAATTAGCTTTTGATCACTTCATGTGCTTAATTGATATTCATTATGCTAATAATTACTTAAGTGTTTATGACCCTGCTGTGAAATATTAAAGAAAAACACAGTTGTCAAAAGTTTTCTTTTCATCTCACTTTACCAATCATAAATACTGTTACAATAATAAATGTTGCAGTCATAACCAATAATTACGTTTTTGCTTTATTTTTGACCTGACTTCCTCCTGCTTTTTGTATGTGCTGATGAATCAGAACAAACTCCCAGTAGGAATACAATGATATGAATTTCTGCTACCTGATTCTTTCTATATGGCCAATATTTAAGCACATTTGCCTGAGTAGTGGCACCTGCTACCTGGATAAATACTGCGGAGAGAAATGTTCAGTGGCACTTTGCAGATAGTGCTGCAAAATATCTTTATAGACTGCCTTGGCGCTATGTAGAGGAGGGGTTGTAATGAAAATAGAATTTATCTGGATAGAGGATCCTCAGG
This sequence comes from Microcaecilia unicolor, assembly GCF_901765095.1. Taxonomy (NCBI): domain Eukaryota; kingdom Metazoa; phylum Chordata; class Amphibia; order Gymnophiona; family Siphonopidae; genus Microcaecilia; species Microcaecilia unicolor. The sequence goes on along the minus strand of NC_044032.1, from coordinate 89,851,354 downwards.
GCCACTATCTAGATAACTATCTGAAACCAAATGTAAGAACGTAAGCCTTGCCTATTCTGAGACAGACCGAAGGTCCATCAAGCCCAGTATCCTGTTTGCAACAGTGGCCATTCCAGGGGTCAAGTATCTGGCAAGATCCCAGAACCTGCTTCTGGGGAGATTTTTAACCAGGTCGCTGAACATTAAAACATAATGATAGGATAATGAGAAACAAAACTTGTAAAATGTCATGCTCTCCTTGTAGTGGGCGTTGGGAACTTTGCTTACCTTCAGCGCTGTGCCATTGTGGTGTCAGTTAAGTACTGGGGTTGCTGTTTTTGGATTATACATCAGAAAAAACTTATTTAGAGGGGAAGATAGCCACCGAATGATTTGGACATGTGTGAGAGTCCCTGCTATTTCCTGTGATGCCGAAAAGAAGAGGCTGGGCCACCACCGCAGCCTCCCAGCGGCAGAGCCCTTCGGTTCAATCCGGCCCCATTGAAGCTTTTTTGCAGCGGACTCCGGATCCTGTATCGTCGGTGAGTGGCCTGCTTGCTCAGCCTGGGGCAGATGGAGGTCCTGGGCAGAACTATGGGCTGGAAGTCGCTCTTAGCCCCAACGTAAGAGTCCCTCCCCTGCAGCCGCATGGAAGCAGCTCCCCGATGGCGGCATTCTCAGCTCTGGGTGTGGAACGAGCTTCAGGAGCAGTGTGACGGGAGTTATGAGGAGTTCAGAAATACAAACTCCTCTGCTACGTGCGGAAGCAGCACCTAAAACGTCGGGGGAGATAGAAGCTACGAATGTGGAAGGAGAAAATCTAGTTCAACATGCTGCAGTACTGACCACTCAATTTACAGTTTTATTAACTTAAACCCCCAGAAGTGACCTTGGACAATTTGTGGTCTCTTATTGCTGACTTAGGTAAAGCACTATGCCCCCAGGTACAAAAAATAAGTAAAGATATCTCAGCATTAGAAGGGAAGATAAAAGAAACTGAGGATGGACTAAAATCTATGAATCAATATGTTCAAAAGCAAGAAAAAGATCTTCAGCAAATGCAATTGTTGCAAAGTAATATTGTTAAAGATTTAACAAATCTGAGGAGGAAGACAGAAATACTTCAAAATTACTCTAGAAGTAGTAATCTTCGTTTTATAAATTTTCCTCAACAATTGGCTGTCTCCCCTCTGGAAATGCAAAAAAATTATAGCAAAGAAATTTTGGGGGTTGGGGAAGAAAATATCCCCCCCTTTCACAAGTGTATTATCTTCCCACTAAGATTGACGAAAATCAACAGACTCAGAATAACCAGGTGTTAGATGTTTCTATGTTATTGGAAACTTCAGATACACAGCAAGTAACAGCAGCTACCTTGGTGGCTACAATAGTACTGGTACCAGACAACATTTGGTTACTGAGAATGTTTTTCAAAAATAAGGAAAAAAATCTTCAAGGGTTTAAAAGTCCAAATTTTTCCAGACGTATCAAGGGACACACAGAAAAGACGTCAGCAATTTCTTCAAATGAAATCAGAAGTGCTTCAGTTGGGAGCTAAGCTTTTCCATAAATATCCGTGTAAATGTTTGATCAGATGCCAGTCAATTAAATATGTCTATTATGAATCCTCCCAACTCGCAGCTCTTATAACATCAAAGCGAAATTCTGGAGGTTGATCCATTCAGTATTAGCTCTTGTTTTCTATTACAGGATTTAGACACGTCTGATATAAATATAAATATATATATATATATATATATATATATATATATATATATATATATATATAATTTTTTTTTCATTTTATTTTTTTCATTTAAGTTTTATAATCAAGAATATACTTGTACAGAAAAGTGTACTATTCAGAAATAGTTCTTAAATAAATGGAAAAAAAAGAAAGCAGAAGAAAGGAGGTGTTGATGCCCTTGTATAAGTCATTGGTGAGGCCCCACCTAGAGTACTGTGTTCAGTTTTGGAGGCCGTATCTTGCTAAGGATATAAAAAGAATTGAAGCGGTGCAAAGAAAAGCTATGAGAATGGTATGGGATTTGCGTTACAAGACGTATGAGGGGAGACTTGCTGACCTGAACATGTATACCCTGGAGGAAAGGAGAAACAGGGGTGATATGATACAGACGTTCAAATATTTGAAAGGTATTAATCCGCAAATGAACCTTTTCCATAGATGGGAAGGCGGTAGAATGAGAGGACATGAAATGAGATTGAAGGGGGGCAGACTCAAGAAAAATGTCAGGAAGTATTTTTTTTCACGGAGAAAGTGATGGATACTTGGAATGCCCTCCCGCAGGAGGCGGTGGAGATGAAAATGGTAACGGAATTCAAAAATGCGTGGGATAAACATAAAGGAATCCTGTTCAGAAGGAAGGATCCTCAGAAGCTTAGCGGAGATTGGGTGGCAGAGCCGGTGGGGGGAGGCGGGGCTAGTGCTGGGCAGACTTCTACGGTCTGTGCCCTGAAAATAACAGATACAAATCAAGGCCAGGAATACACATAAAGTAGCACATATGAGTTTATCTTGTTGGGCAGACTGGATGGACCGTGCAGGTCTTTCTCTGCCGTCATCTACTATATTACCATGTTACTATAATAGTTACTCTCAAGTCCTCAAAATTAGATCCAAGATTAACATAAGTGGGATTATTGTACAAGAAGTATTATCATTCGCAAGAAAAAGAAAACCTGTTCATGATGTAACAAAAAAGAATGTTTATCCCTTAACAGAGCACCCTTCCCTTGTGTGCTGAGCCCCCCCAAATCCCCCCAAAACCCACAGCCCACAACTCTACACTATAGCCCTAAGGAGTGAAGGGGGGCACCTACATGTGGGTACAGTGGGTTTTGGGTTTTTTGGGGGGGCTCCAATTTACCAGCACAAGTGTAACAGGTAGGGGGGGGGGTGGGCCTGGGTCCACCTGCCTCAAGTGCACTGCACCCACTACTAACTGCTCCAGGGACCTGCATATTGCTGTCATATTGCTGGGTATGACATTTGAGGCTGGCATATAGGCTGGCAAAAAATGTCTGATTTTTTTTGTGTGTGGGAGGGGGGTGGTGACCACTGGGGGAGTAAGGGGAGGTGATCCCCTCTTCCCTCCGGTGGTCATCTGGTCAGTTGAGGCACATTTTTGGGATTTGGACCTAAAAAAAAAAGGGTCCAAATAAAACAGAGCAAATTCTCCTGCCAGCCGGCTTTCTTTTTTCCATTATCGGGCGAAGCCGGCCATCTCAACGCACGCCCCGTCCCGCCCCTATCCCGCCTTCGCTACCATATCGACACGCCCCCTTTCAACATTTGCCGGCCCTGCGACGGAAGGCAGTTGAAGCCGCCCAAAATCGGCTTTCGATTATGCCGATTTGTGTCAGAAGATGGGCGGCGATCACTTTCGAAAATGAGCTGGATAGTGAATTAATAAAATATTGTCTGCGTAAAAGTATAAACTTAGACCCAGCAATTGAATTAAATGGGTCAAAGGACACAAATAGATATTAGAAAGAGTGGTGGAAATACAGATGTCTGTGGAATGCCACAAGTTAGTGGGTAAACATTTGATTGTTCATCTTAGCTACTCACCCTAAATGTACGATCCTTTAGAAAAGAGGCGAACCACTTCAAAACTGTACCGCCAAGTCCAATCTCTGAAAGATGGTGCAGCAGTAAGTCATGATTAATCATGTCAAATGCTGCTGACAAATCAAGCGATACTGCCAGTGCAATCAGACCTTCATAAAATTTACCGTGGACTTCACTTAATAAAGAGATTAGGACAGTTTCTGTGCTGAAATCTATCCTAAACCCTGAATGTTGTGGGTGAAGAATCAATGATGTTTCTAGGTGGTCCTGCAATTGAGAAAGCTTTTTGATGGACCATCTAAAGGATGTGTTTAATGGATCCTTGAAGACAGGACAAGTTCTACAGGTTTGAGGAAAGGCTGATGTAACCTTTTTTTTTTTTTTTTTTACAAAGGCTTGAACAGAGAAGAGGTGGGAATTTACAGACCAGTGAGCCTTACTTTTGTGATGGGAAAGGTAATGGAGACACTGCTGAAGAAAAGGATAATAAACTTTCTATAACCCAATGAGTTACAAGACCCAGGCATCATGACTTTACCAAAGGCAAATCATGTCAAACAATTCTGATTTCTTTGACTGTGTGACAAAAGAACTGGATAGATGACATGCACTTGATGTGGTTTGCTTATTTTGATACTGTTCCTCAGAGAAAGCTAATAACTAAAATGAGCAGCTTGAGGATGAGAGAAAGGTGGTAAACTGGATTGACTGTCCTGATAGGTGGCAGAGAATGTGGCATGTGAAATGTGCTCAAAAGAAAAAAAAGTGAGCAGTGGAGTATCTTAGGGATCTGGCCTAGGGCTGATTCTGTTCAATGTATTTGTGAGCAATATTACCAAAGAGTTAAAATAAAAAGTGTGCTTTTTAAATGGATGACACAAAGATTTGCAACAGAATGGACACTCTGAATGGAGTGGAATACAATAGAATTGATCTACAAAAGTTAGAAGGGCAGGTTAATGCTTAGCAGTTAACGTGGAGGGGCATAATCGAACGCGAACGCCTATCTCCATGGGCGTCTATGTCTGAAAACGGGTACGTGAAGAGGCAGGACAGATCGTATTTTTGAAAAACGTCCTAATCCGAGCCATTTGGTTGTGGGAGGGGCCACGATTCGTTGTACTCTCGCCCCCCTGACATGCCAGGACACCAACTGGGCACCCTAGAAGTCAGTGCGGTGGACTTCAGACAACGCTCCCACATGCATAGCTCCCTTACCACGGGTGCTGAGCACCCAACCCCCCTCCCCCCAAATCCACAAATGTACAACACTACCATAGCTCTTAGGGGTGAAGGGGGCACCTACATGTGGATACAGTGGGTTTTGGAGGTCTCCCATTTACCAGCACAAGTGTTACAGGTAGGGGGGATGGGCCTGGGTCCACCTGGCTGAAGTGCACTGCGGTACCCACTAAAAATGCTCCAGGGACCTGCATACATGCAGGCCTCTAGGACTTGTTGCTGCTATGTAACATTTGCACACCAGTTGACACCTGAAGACTAATCTCGCCGAAAACATCCTTTATTGGAATAAGCACGCTTACTCACAGTTAACTGCAGATCAGAGGTTGTGCCCCACTGGCAACGAGTCTCCCTGGTACTGAGATTAGCAGTAGGTCAGAGCTGGCAGAATGGTGTACAATGCCCTCTTTCAGCCACATTCAAGGTAAGAACTAAGTTCTGTAACATGGCTAACACGTGAAAGGGATCTAAAACTGGCTTATAAAAATGGCCACTTCCTCATGGACTACCGGAAACAAAACAGGGCACACTCTGACCCAGTAAGCAGGGGGAAAAGCACCATGGGAGTAGAGCCTACCAACTACCAAAATCGTGAGCATTTGCCACAAGCTAGTGGAATCTCGGAGCCCAATACCCTACACCCACCACAATGCATTGCTGATGTGACTCTGCAGTGCGCATAACAGAAAAGGTGTCACACTCACCCGAGAGCCAAATCAGAACCAGGGAAAGGCTGTCACAGGATAGAACACATTCTGCTGTCATGGAGGTGGGTACGGCATTTGAGGCTGGCATAGAGGTTGGAAAAAAGTTTTTAAAGTGGGGTTTTTTTGGTGGGAGGGGGTTAGTGACCACTGGGGGAGTCCAGGGAGGTCATCCCCGATTCCCTCCAGTGGTCATCTGGTCAGTTGGGGCACTTTTTTGGGACCTGTTCGTGAAAAAAAGAGTAAAAAAAAAGTGACCCAAAATCGCGGTAAAAACACCTTTTTTTTTCGATTATCAGCTAAAGACACCCATCTCTCCTCGGCCGATAACCACGCCCCAGTTCCGCCTTCACCACGCCTCCGACACGCCCACATCAACTTTACCCGTTTCCGCGATGGATTGCAATTGGAAACGCCCAAAATTGGCTTTCGATTATACCGATTTGGGTGCCCACGGGAGAAAGACGCCCATCTCCCGATTTGGGTAGCAATATAGGCGTTTTTCTCTTTCGATTATAAGCTGGATAGTAACTTAGAGGGGCATAATCAAACGTCGCCGGCCAAATAGATCGCCGGCAATCTATTTTGGCGGCGGCGCTACAGCTGGCCGGAACCGTATTATTGAAAAAGATGGCCGGCCATCTTTTTTTTTGATAATACGGTTTAGCTCAGCCAAATGCCAGAGTTCGCTGGGGTTGAGATCGCCAGTTTTGTTTTTCAGCGATAATGGAAAAAAATGCCGGCGATCTCCAACCTGGCGACATCCAAGGCATTTGGTCGTGGGAGGAGTCAGCATTTGTAGTGCACTGGTCCCCCTCACATGCCAGGACACCAATTGGGCACCCTAGGGGTCAGGGCGGTGGACTTCAGAAAAGGCTCCCACATGCATTGCTCCCTTGCTTTGGGTGCTGAGCCCCCCCCCCCAAAAACCCACTACCCACACATGTACAACACTACCGTAGCTCTTAGGGTTGAAGGGGGCAACTACATGTGGGTACAGTGGGTTTTGTATTTTTTTATTTTATATTTCTTTATTCATATATTTCAATATATCATCACAATATGTGAGTATGCAATTGGCATTTATACAAGAGGCAAAAAAAAAATAAAAGGAAATATCATTAACAGCCTTTCTGTCCACAAGTTTAGGAAATTTGGAATCCAAGAATTTAGAATTTAAAAATAAAACATATAGCAATAATTACGAACTAATGGTTACAACCTCTGGTTCAGACCCCAGCCTGCATTTAGGGAGGGCACACAACATTCAATTCCACTCTAGCATCTAGAAATTCTTTTAACTGTTTTGGGTCTACAAATTGAAACTGTTTACCCTCAAGCATTACATTACAATAACAAGGAAAACGTAATATGAAAGTTGCTCCCAGTGCCACCACCCTAGGGCGGAGTTCCAAAAAGACCCTCCGTCTCATCTGTGTAGGCCTTGAGAGATCAGGAAAAATACAAATTTTTGAGCCCCAAAACAGATTTTCTAAGTGTCTCAAGGAAAGCCTTAATATGGCATTCCTATCAGGCTCCAGCACAAAAGTAACAAGCAGAGTCAACCTCTGAGTAATTATCTCCAATGAACTTTCAAGGAAAGAAGTAAGATCCATTCCTTCCCCTGCTATCGGGGGATTTTCTTCCACCACTCCACCACTCCTGATGTAATAAGCCCGAGTAAGGGGAGGCAGTGAGTCCTTATCCATTCCAAGAATATCAATCAAATATTTTTTAACCATATCCAAAGGGGAAATTAAAGGCGATTTGGGAAAGTTAAGAAACCTGAGGTTAAGTCTTCTAGCCTGGTTTTCCAGGTACTCCAATCTTTTATGGAGGAAATTATTATCCTTAACCAAAGCCATTTCTACAGATCCCATTTCTTGAATTTTAGTGTTCACAGTCTCCAAATCTAAGGTTTGCTGTGCAGTCTTTTGCGCCTGAAGCAGGGCAGCCTCAGAAAGAGTCTTTATTTCAGAAGTATTCATTTTTAAAGTAGTTTGCATAGAAGTGTGAATGCTGTAAACCATGTCCCATAGTGACTCTAATGTCACAGTTGCTGGTCTATTCACACCACTAATGGCTGGAGAAGAGTGAGGTTGATCTTCAACACGAGCAAGTTTAGAAACTATGTCCTGGGGCAATACCTTTGAAGCTGATTGTAGCAGTAGTTCTCGGCATTGAGATTCAGCCTCCGTTACTGCAGACACTCCCTCAAACAGATCAAGCTGAGCCCCTTCGGCTTCCTTCTCTGTTAGAGCTGCCAGCAACTCCCCTCCAGGCTGGGGTGGAGCAACTCGTTGTCTGCCTCGTCGCCGAAGAAGTCACAGGAGCTGAGGGATGTTCCTTCACTTTTCCCCTCCGTTTCCCCATGTTTGATGAGGCGACGGAGGCACCGAAGAGGACCTACAAACAGAGCAACTTCCAGTAGCTAACACAGGTGCGTCCAATCACAGCGCCATCTTGGATCCCATATTCCGGTACAGTGGGTTTTGGAGGGCTCCCATTACCAGCACAAGTGTTACAGGTAGGGGGGGGGTAGGCCTGGGTCCGCCTGCCTTAAGTGCACTGCGGTACCCACTAAAAGTGCTCCAGGGACCTGCATACATGCAGGCCTCTCGGACTTGTTGTTGCTGTATAACCTTGGCACACCAGTTGACACCTGAAGACTAATCTCTTTGAAAAAGTCCTTTATTTGAATAAGCACATTTACTCACAGTTAACTGCAGATCAGAGGTTGTGCCCCACTGGTAAAAAGTCTCCCTGGAACTGAGATTAGCAGTAGGTCAGAGCTGGCAGAATGGTGTACAATGCCCTCTTTCAGCTACATTCAAAGTAATAACTAAGTTCTCTAACGTGGATAACACATGAAAGGGATCTAAAAGTGGCTGACAAAAATGGCCACTAGCTCATGGACTACTCGAAACAAAACTGGACACACTCTGACCCAGTTAGCAGGGGGAAAAGCACCATGGGAGTAGAGCCCACTACCCTACACCCAACACAATGCATTGCTGATGTGACTTTGCAGTGCACCTAACAGAAAAGGTGTCACACTCACCCAAGAGCCACATCACAACCAGGGAAAGGCTGTCAGAGGATAGAACACATTCTGCTGTCATGGAGGTAGGTATGGCATTTGAGGCTGGCATACAGGCTGGCAAAAAAGGTTTTTAGTTTTATTGTTTTAGTGTGGGAGGGGGTTGGTGACCACTGGGGGAGTACGGGGAGGTCATCCTCGATTCCTTCCGGAGGTCATCTGGTCAGTTGGGGCACCTTTTTGAGGCTTTGTCGTGAAAATAAAAGGACCAAGTAAACTTGGCGAAATACTGCTTAACACCGCTTTTTTTTTTTCCATTATCGGTGAAAGCCGGCCATCTGGTAGCCACGCCCATGCCCGCCCATGTCCCACCTTCGCTAAGCTACCGACACACCCCATTGAACTTTTGTCGGCGAAGCGACGGGAAAGCGGCGATGCTGTCAAAAATGCCGCTTTCGATTATACCAATTTTGCTGCTTTTAAGGAATCGCTGGCCATCTCCCGATTTATGTCGGGAAATGGCCGGCGATCATTTTCGAAAATGAGCTGGATAATAACATAGTAGATGACGGCAGAAAAAGACCTGCACAGTCCATCCAGTCTGCCCAACAATATAACTCATATGTGCTACTTTTTGTGTATACCTTACCTTGATTTGTATCTGTCTTTTTCAGGGCACAGACCGTAGAAGTCTGCCCTGCACTTGCCCCGCCTCCCAACCACTAGCCTCGCCTCCCACCACCGGCTCTGCCATCCAATCTTGGCTAAGCTTTAATGTGAAGAAATTTAGGCTGTTCCTTTTGGGGTGCAGAAATTCAAAGCAGTTATATGCGATAGGTAAGAGGCTGATGTGCACAGACCAGAAAAGAGACCTCTGGGATATGATAATATCTTTAATAAACAAAACTAATAAAAACAAAACAAAAAATGCAACATAGATACTTTTTGGCAGAAGCCGGCATCAGGGCTATATATAGAAGTATAAGGGATGTCCCTTTAAATAAAAGATGATGATGATAAAAATAAAATAATTTATTTAAAAGATAATTTTATAAATGGTGCCTACAAATAATCAGCGCAGACAAAAATAGTGCTTAGCGCTATTCTATAAACGGAGCTTAAAGTTAGGTGCCGCTTATAGAATATAGCACTTGGCACTGGGAACTGCAATACATTGAGGCATAACCATTTACACCAACGAAACCTTGGTGTAAATCCCCATGTCTAAATTAGGCGCAGATCCCCTTTATTCTATAACAACGCATGTAAATTAAAAGAACACCCATGATCTGCCCATGACCCTCCTGTGGCCGTGCCCCCTTTTTGGACCTGCGCATAATTTTTATGCATTTATACTTGGATATTAGTGCCTAAATTTACATTTGTAATTTCTCATTGAAGCCGGTTAGCACTGATAATTGTGAGGGCACAATTATTGGCACTAATTGGCTCATTAGTCAATTAAATTGCATGCACAAATTGGGCACGCACACACATTTGTGAATGCGATTTTTAGTGACATTTATAGAATTCGGGGGTAAGTGATTTGAACTCTACTTTGCAGATGAAGTTTATCAAAACTGCATCTCTGTATAATGTACTTTCAGGAAACAAGAACAAAAACAAAGGACGACCAGGTATCCCATGAACCAAAATATATGGAAAACAGTAGGGACAACCAAAAGGATAGACAAAAAGAGGCCTTTTTCACATATAGGGCCACTGTGTGGTAAGAAAAGGAGAGACAAGGACCTCTTTATAAAGTAAAAACCTTATCGTGTGTCCAGCAAATAGTCCTTTGTGATATACCCAACAGACAGAATCCAACGACTCACAAATAAGACCTTTTTGATATATCCAACAGATATAATCCAAAGACTTGACACAGGCTATGTGGAGGTGAAATGCCTGTGTCAGGAGTTACAAAATCTGATAGTATCAGTTAGTTATCATGAATAAGGATATACATAAAATAACAGTCATATACTATAGAAATCAAAGAATCATATCCTTGTCATGTGATGTCTTTATCTTATGCACCAGTATTCAGTCATGTATTCTAGCAGCTTCACTGCCTTTTTTGGTAGCTTGAGATGACCAATAGGGGTTGATCAGCAGCAATTTGATTCTGGCAACCTATAAGGCTGGAGTGAATGGGGATCACTTCTGCCCCCTACCATTAGAAACCATAGCAAGTCCCTGCAGGTCTGGTGGGTGTCTGAGGGTGGGTGGGTGGGTAGTTGTCCAGAGGGTGTCTTTAGGTGAATAGTTGTCTTTGAGGGGGAGGGGGTTTGTTGGGTGGGCTATTAAATTGGGGGGAGGGAGAATCCAGGAATAGGCTTGGGATTTACATTGCGTGAAAAGAAGACAGTGAGGTAAATCCATATCAGCCAATAACATGGCAACTGTTACTTAGTGTTTCCCCAAGATAGAGGATATATGAAGGATTGTTTACAGCAAGATCCTTGCATCAATTTTAATTATTGTAGAGTACTATACTACAACATCAGAGATTTACCAAGACCCCTGGGAAACACAGCCATATCGGGTCGGTTTTTTTAACATCTTCAATAAAGTTTTCCTTGTTATCCTTCTTGGATTTGCCTCACTATCTTCTTTTCACGCTCATGGTTTCATGAGGCTTTTTTCCTCCTTTTTGGTTGTTTTGGGATTTACATTACCATTTAAGATGGCCCCAGGAGCACAGGGTTGCATTTTAGCAGCCTACTGCTTCCAGGGAAGAAAAATAATGCCAGCTGAAAACTTGTGCTATTTTTACATAAATAACATAGCTTATGAAGTTAAAGACAAGCTGCATTATTCAGTTTGCATAATAATGAGGTGCTTTGCATGTATTTGCAAGCTTTTCACCTCATCAAGGGGAGGAGTAGCTTGATGGTTAGTGCAGTGGGCTTTGATCCTGATGACCTGGACAAGTCATCAATTCTCACTGCAGCTCCTAGTGACCTTGGACAAGTCACCTAACCTTCCATTGTCCGTGATACAAAAACTTAGATTGTGAGCCCTCTAGGGACAGAAAAAGTACCTGTGTATAATGTGTACAGCACTGCATACATCTAGTAGTGCTATAGAAATGATTATTATTATTAGTAGTCATTATTATTTAGCTCATGTTCTGATAAAATAGAATACATTAAGGTAATATAATGCATGGTTTGGGCCATTTAACATGGTTTATTTGACAAACATCATATGTTATTCTCTTAAAGCATGTTAATAACTATCTCATAATGCAATTAGTGTATATTATTAGTAAATAGATCCAACAGCATTGAAAAAAGACCCCTAGTAAATAACACAAACTAGTAATACCTTTCAGTAGCCCTAAGTTTGTGTCTGAGGCAATGGAAGAAGAGGTAACTTGGCCTAGGCCATAGGAAGCATCAACAGGATTAGAACTAACTTCTACTAGGCCAATCTGCATCTACATTTTTTACTCTAATTAAATTTATAATGGTTTATTTATTCTATTTAAATGAAAATCTAGCATTTTAGGTTTCATCAATATAAAGCAGTCTCATTTTTTTCCCATTTACCCGTAGGTGGCAGCACACTCCCAAGAATCTCTTGGTTCTTCTTCATATCAAGATCTAGAAATTTACTAACTTATTAACTCTTTGAAATCTGTGACATTATGTACACCCACACACAAGAAGCTTAGGAAATGGTCATTTTTGGAGTCTGGAAAACCCAGTAATATGCTGTTAATTTCCTATCCAGGAACTTTTGCCAGGTCTGTTCCACTTGGCAACAAACTATACTCATCAAATAATTTAGGGCTCCTTTTGCAAAGCTGCATTAGTGATTCAGGTGCTGCAAATATGACCAAGCCCATAGGAATTGAATGGGCATTGTCACATTTGCCATGTCAAAATCACTAGCACAGCTTTGTAAAAGGAGCCCTTAATGAGTGCATCTCAAATGTTCCTAGGAATTTCTTGTAGAATACCACTGAGGGAATGGAAAAATGTTAAAGTACTTAAATAGGGTCTGGAATAAGTTCAAAGAAATTTCCTTCAGTGTTTAAGCATTTTTTGTTTGGACTACATTTTTTTCCCATTACTGCTAAAAATTCTGTGAATTGTGTGGATTTTCTGTTTGAGAAGCTTCTGTAGGTAATCATAAGTCTTTAGGTATCACGTCTCCCAAATATATTGTCCTGTTTGATGGCACTGCTCTGTCATGAAAATGCTCTTTGTAGTACATAGAAATAAGAATGGACAAGAGGCAAGAGCCATCTAATCTGCTCAGTTTTATTCTTGATACATTGCCGTAGACTGCAGTTGATGTCTGATTTTCTGAACACAATTAGACATCCTCTGTGCTTCTCCCATGCTTTCTTGAAGTCCATTACCATTTTATCTTCACCAACTCCACCGGAAGCCATTACATGCTTCGCTCACCTTTTCACTGAAAAAATATGTTCTGATGTTGCTCCTGAATCCACCTTCTTATTCTTTGTATACTGCTTAGCTGCAATTTCACTTTGTGATTGGTAGTATATCAAATGCCATTAAATGAAGAAAGAAAGAAATTCACACTGTGCCTCTTGTTCTGGAGAATTCTTTTCTCTGAAAAGGTTTGCTTTTTTGTGCCTTATTTATACCTTTGAGGTATTGGAATGTCTCTATCTTATTTCTTCCCTACCCCCTCTAGATTATACATATTTAAGCCCTTAAATCACATCTCATCTGGCAGTTGGTGCAAACCCTGCACCATTTTATGTAACCTTTTCTGGGCTACCTCCAGCCTGTTTTTATCCGCTTGAAGGTAGAGCCTCTGGAAATGGACTCATTTTAGGTATGTTATGTTATGTTATATATGCATTTATATCTCGCCTAATCCCTACAAAGGTTTAATGTGAGTAACAAAGCAGAAACCAAACCAAAACTTCAGGAAAGTACAGTTAAAATAACAATTACAAGTTAAAAAATTCAGTAAAAAAATAAGATTTAACAATTTTCCAAAAACATACATAACCATCATTTAAACATGCCAAATATGGCAAAAATTCCAGTGTTTCACCAAAAGAAATAAAAATGATTTGTAAAACAATGACTTTAATTGAATATTTTTTCACAGATGGAAAGACCAAAATTAAACGGTCTTTATTATTTATTTATTTATTTATTTATTTTTAACACATTTATACCCCACATTTTCCCACTAGTTGCAGGCTCAATGTAGCTTACACAATACCATAGGGCAGGCTACGGTTTAGTAAAGTACAATTAAACAATGTAATAGTAAGATGTTAATTGTATGATGGTAATAGTAATAGTAAGATGGTAATTGTGACCATATCTGGTTGTACTGACTAATTGAACTAAATTAGAGAGGGACTCTAGAGAGAATCCTGCTTTGCTTTGTGTGTGTTTACAGGTTCACCCTGGAATCTGCTCTCTCTCTGCCTCTCATGGGGCTGCTGCCAATGCGGCGGCATGGTCCTCTACCATCCCCCTCCTCCTTCGGCTTGTTCTTTCCAACTTCTTCAGCATACTTTAACAGATTTTTGTCTACACAACCAAAATCCTAGAATCCTAGGAGATTTTAACATTCAACTGAAAAACCTCTCATCACCTTATTCCACTGATTTCAACACCAACACACACAGGTGGGCATACTCTAGATAATATCTTCTCATACTTCCAATCCACTTTACACTTTCACGCCCCTTCCATCCAGCTCCTTCCCTGGACAGATCATTTTCTGATTACCCTATCATGCTCCAACCTCAGTGCCCCTTCAAAACCGTAAACCCATATATTCCTTCAACGTGACCTTACTAAACTTACTTCCAAAGCCCTCAACTCTCACCTTAACCTCTCTTTGGAAGATTTTTTCACACTACCCTTGTCTGACCAAGTATCACAATGGGATACTACTTTAAAGCAAGCATTCATTCTATATGCCCTCCCTATCTCAAAGGTTCACTCCCTCCAGCTCAGTGATCCATGGTACACACCTGCCCTAGTGCTTCTAAAGCGCTAACTACATCATGCTGAACATATCTGATGGCAACACCATACACCCTCTTCTCTCTCTGCCTACAAATATATGGCACATCTCTATAAAGCTTCTATTATAAAGGCTAAAAAAGATTATTACTTCCAACACATTGCTAGAGCCCCTAACTCTTCGGTCCTTTTCTTTACCCTTAAATCACTTACTCCTCCTCCATCTTCTGCAGATACGTCCTCATCCCTTCCCTCAGCCCAGGCCCTGGCCATCTTTTTCTTCATTAAGATTCAGTCCCTCCAGGACTCCATTCAAGCTGTGGCTCCACAGGTTTGCACCTCATTGACCTCAAATCCCATCGCTGATCTTTCAGCAACTATGTCTACCTTTAATACCCTTCCATTTCAGCCCTAATCACTGCCTTGAAGTCCATGAAACCAACAACAGCCCCTCATGATCCAGTCCCCTTAATATTCTCAAATATCATGTCACCATGTTTGCTCCCTTTATCCATCATATGGTGACAACCATCCTCTCCAAGCCCAGGTCCCTAATACCTGGAAAACAGATATTGTTCACCCAAAACTAAAAGATCCGCAAGACTGGCTCCCATCTTGCTCTAATTACCGCCTTATCTCCAATCTGCCTTTTTTGGCTAAACTTACTGAAAATGTTGTTCTCACCCAATTAACAGATTTCATTGAGAAAACCAACGTGCTTCACCCACTAGTTTCAGACACAACTACAGTACAGAATCTTCCTTACTAGGGGGCAGATGCACTAAAATCATCATTTATCGCCCTTCCCTTACCAATTCCTTAGCGAATCGGTAAGAAACGGGCATGCATCAAGGAAATTGCATGCAAATGAGCTGGTCGCTGCTAGCTCATTTGCATGGGATTTCCTTCCAAGCCAGTCGGCCAGCTGAGCATGCGTAGAGGAGCCAAGCGTTATGCTGGCTGCTCTGCGCATGCCAAAGACGTCCAAAAAGGACGTCTCTGACGAGCACTTGTCAGAGCCGTGGGCCGAAGTGCAAGCTGAAGCCGCCGGTACAGCTGGTGATCCCTGCCTCCCCACTCTCGGAAGGAGGGGGTGGATTGCGGCTGACCGAGCAGACCCTCCTCCCCGGGAACGCACGACTCTGGGGGCAGGAGAGGAAGGTGTCGCAATAGTCCGGGCTTCTTTTACCCGCCCTATCCTCCTGAAACAATAATAGTTGCTGCTGGAGGTGGAGATGAGCTGGCCCAGCACGCAGCAGCCAGAAAACAAATTCTGTTCTGAAAGCCAAACGGGTTCTGAATGTTTGCATGATTGGGGGTGAGAGTTGCCCCAAATGACCACCGCCGGCATCGGGACGTGCGAGTGCGTCCCTTTCGATTATGCCCCTCCTCCAGGTGTCTCTCAGCCAATCACAGCACGTTTAGCTGACACCGGTGACAGAGAGGAAGGGGCGAATTTTGCTGATGTTATAGAGAAAGAAGCGACAGGTCTTGGCTGTCTACTGGATATACGCAGAGAAGGAGAGGGAGGAGTCGAAGATGACTCCGAGGTTGCGGGCAGATGAGACAGGGAGGATGAGGGTGTTGTCGACTGAAATAGAGAGTGGAGGGAGAGGAGAAGTGGGTTTGGGTGGAAAGACAATGAGCTCAGTGTTGGCCATGTTCAGTTTCAGGTGGCGGTTGGACATCCAGGCAGCAATGTCGGATAGGCAGGCCGATACTTTGGCCTGGGTTTCCGCGGTGATGTCTGGTGTGGAGAGATAAAGCTGGATGTCGTCAGCATAGAGATGATATTGGAAACCATGAGATGAGATTAGCGAGCCCAGGGAAGAGGTGTAGATTGAGAAAAGAAGGGGTCCAAGGACAGTTCCCTGAGGAACTCCAACAGAGAGCGGGATGGGGGTAGAGGAAGATCCATGGGAATGTACTCTGAAGGTACGATGGGAGAGATAAGAGGAGAACCAGGAGAGGACAGAGCCTTGGAATCCAAATGAGGATAGTGTGGTAAGGAGTAAATTGTGATTGACAGTGTCAAAAACGGTGGATAGGTTGAGGAGGATGAGGATGGAGTAGTGGCCTTTGGATTTGGCAAGGAACAGGTCATTACAGACTTTAGTGAGTGCTGTTTCTGACGAGTGTAGAGGGCGAAAACCTGATTGAAGCGGATCGAGAATGGCATGAGAGGAGAGAAAAATCAAGGCAGCGGTTGTGAACAGCGCGTTCAAGTATCTTGGAGAGGAAGGGTAGGAGGGAGATGGGGCGGTAGTTGGAAGGACAGGTAGGGTCCAGTGATGGTTTTTTGAGGAGTGGTGTGACTACAGCATGCTTGAAGGTGTCAGGGACAGTTGCAGCGGAGAGAGAGAGGTTGAGGATATGACAGATGGGGGGGGGGGTACAGTAGGAGAGATGGTGTTTAGTAAGTTGGTGGGGAAAAGAGGAGAAGGAGGCTTGGGATGGTTGGTTGAGGTGGGTGGTTTCCTCCTCGGTGATATCAGGAAAAGAGGAGAAGGAGGCCTGGGATGGTTGGTTGAGGGAGTGGGTTAAAGGGTGAAGAGGAGGAGGTGGCTTGGTAGTGAATTCGTTGTTGGCTCGTTAAGTTTAGTGCATCTTGGCCTAGGTGTTGCCACTTTCATCAATTATCATTTAGATCACTCTAACTCAGTTCTCCTTCTCTCGCTTTCAGTTGCATTTGTCTTGTGGATCACATCAGGCATGCATGAGAGATATTTACACGCCTGTCACCTCCATTATATGTAAATCTCTCTCATGCATATTCATTAGGGGTATCCTGAAAACCTAACTGGTCTGTGGAGCCCTTTGAGTACTCCTGGTCTAGAAACTGCCAAATGCTTAAGCTAGCCTAGTGGAAGAGTAGCCTAGTGGTTAATGCAGCAGCGGATTCCCACTGCAGCTCTTGTAACTCTGGGCAAGTCACTTAACCCTCCTTTGCCCCACTTACCAAAAATTTGACTGTGAGCCCACTAGGGATAGAGAAAAGTACTTGCATATAACATATGCTAAACCACAGAAAGGCAATATATCAAATCCTTTCCCCTTTCTATGCACTCTTGCATCCTTCCATTTCTGGCCACAGAATTATCACATTGTTTCATTGATGAGGTAAGATTCAATCACTTCAAAACATCTTATCATCCGTATTTATTTATTTATTATGTATTTCTTTTTTTCATTTCTAGCCTACATATTAACTAGGTGAGTTACAATCAAAATACAATATCTATATTTATTTATTGGGATTTATTAGCCACCTTTATGAAGAAATTCACCCAAGGCGGTGTACAGCAGGTACAGTTTACAGTAAAAACATACAATTTTGTCTACAGTATAACAATAGTAAAATAACCAAGAATAAACATAAATACAATAAATGAAATAAACAGTAAATTGGAACCTAATAAATTCAGATTCAAATCAATTCTTGTATACCGCTATATAGACAACCTGCTCCATATTTCCACACTTCTGGAAGAACTACAATACCAAGACTGTGATTGCATCCATTGTTTCTCAGGGGAAGGCCTTATTGAGGGGCCCATTTACTAAAGGGTTGGTATGCGACAACAGGCTTGCTATGTGCCAACGTGGAACTATTGCCGGGCTACCACAGGAGTCAGACAGTAGTTCCTACCCCCAGT
Source organism: Microcaecilia unicolor (assembly GCF_901765095.1). NCBI lineage: Eukaryota > Metazoa > Chordata > Amphibia > Gymnophiona > Siphonopidae > Microcaecilia > Microcaecilia unicolor. The sequence continues at coordinate 89,833,163 of NC_044032.1, read as the reverse complement.
GCATGCCATTTCTAGTGCTACAAAAATATTTTCTATTTTTGTAGTGCTGGTGCTTACCTGGTTATTGCTGGGTTAACGTGGGAGCCCTTACCAACACCTCAATGGGTAGCAGTAAGTTTGCCCCCGAAATGGCCACACGGTAAGTGGTTCACTTATTGCATGGCCATTTCTTTTCGAGAAAAAAAAAGACATCCTTTTACTTGCTGCAGTAAAAGGGGGCCTCAGTTCGTGTCACGTGCTGGTGCTAGCGTAGACCCCTTTTACCGCAGCTTAAGGACCCCTGAGTCAGGGACAGAAAGCTGTGGTGGTTCAATTTGACCTGTCTTGCGTATTTGATCTGGTTGATCATGATATTTTTTGACCAGATTGGGTGAGATTGCAATATGTGATAAAGTGTTACATTGGTTTAGGGGTTTCTTAATAACTAGGAGGTACAGGGTTCAGAAAGATGGTAACCTTTCTGTTTGCTGGAATCCTGGTTGCGGGGTCACTTATCACTCATCACCATCTCTATTCAATGTGCTACCTTAACCTTTAGGATTTTTACTAGAAAGGTTTAATGTCTCTTGCTATATCTAAGTGGATGATATCACTATGCTGTTCCCTTTCTCATATAATATCATCTTATGTACATTTGATTGAAAATTGAATTTCTTGCAACCACTTAAAATTGAACTGTGATAAGACCAAGTTTCTTTGGTTAGGCTCTACTGATGCAGCTGAGTTTTTACAATCATTCTCTATTGGTACTAATACTTTAACTTTTAAGTCATGTTCAAAGATATTTTTTTTATTATGTTTGTACCCCACACTTTCCCACTCATGGCAGGCTCAATGCAGCTTACATGGGGCAATGGAGGGTTAAGTGACTTGCCCAGAGTGACAAGGAGCTGCCTGTACCTGAAGTGGGAATTGAACTCAATTCCTCAGGACCAAAGTCCACCACCCTAACCACTAGGCCAGGGGTAGAATAATTAAATAAAGGCATTTATTGTTATTATTATTTGTAGCATTTGTATCCCACATTTTCCCATCGATTCGCAGGCTCAATGTGGCTTACATTTGCCGTCATGGCGATTGCCATTTCCGGGTAGCATGGTTACAAAAGGTGTTGCATTAAAGTACATACATGCATGGTAGAGAAAAATACATACATGTAAGAGAAGAATACGTTATGGTAATGCATATTGATTATAAGTGAAAGATTGGATTGTGACATTCATCGACTATAGATAACTTATCTTCGACATAATGATTAAAGTATTAGAGCTTGATCATTGATAGTAAAGAGGTTGATCAGTCAATTGATAGAAGTTCGGTTTTTCTAATTTATTTGCAGTCATTATTATTTAGTATTGAGGATTGATGTTATTGGTATGCCTTCTTGAACAAATCAGTTTTCAGTAGTCTTCGGAAGATAGTTAGGTCTTGCGTTGTTTTTATTGCCTTCGGTAGTGCATTCCATAGTTGCGTGCAGATGTAGGAGAAACTGGTTGCGTATATGGATTTATATTTCAGCCCTTTGCAGTTAGGGTAGTGGAGATTGAGGAATGAGCGTGCTGATCTTTTTGCGTTCCTAGTAGGTAAGTCTATAAGGTCTAACATATAGGCCGGGGCTTCCCCGTGAACGGTTTTGTGGACCAGGGTGCAAACTTTGAACGCAATTCGTTCTTTTAGTGGTGTTCCACTTAACCAAAAAGTTCTAGGCAGAGAACAATAAGAAATATAAAATATATTCTATGAATATAAAAATCTAAAATTGGATTAACAAAAATGAACACAAATATCAAAATATACAAAATAATTCAGATTCAGAGATCAGACTTGATTCAGAATAAAATCATACACAGAAGCTGAGAACAAAATAACACTGTTTTGGACAGATAACTTTCTAGATCATAATCTCACCAAAGAACTTTCAAAAAAGTTGTGCTATTGCTGTTTTTAGCTCAGTGATATGCCTTTGGATGCATTTGTCTGAGTATCCCCTTTCTTTGAACCTATCATACATATCATATGCCTGTGTTGCAAATTTTTGTCTCAACCTCAAAAATGGCTTGTCAGTAAATTGTCTTTTAGAAAACAAAAATGATGGCTTTCATAATGCAACAATTTATTTCTGTTGTTTGGTTTCCTGAATATAGTAGTTTAAAAAATGGGTAGCTATCTTAGGGTCCTGTTTACTAAGCTGTGCTAAGGGTATGCTAGTGTTTTTAGCACATGCTAAACATTAGCATGCACTAAATACTAGAGACACCCGTAGGAATATATGGGTGTCTCTAGCATTTAGTTAAAAATGCTAGCGCACCTTAGTAAACAAAGCCCTTAATGATCCCATGTGCCTTTCTTCATGATCAAAATTTTCAGAAAAGACATTTCTGTTTTATGGTACTACATCTGGAATTTAAGATTGGTATCACAGGTATTATGCCAATCAAAAAAGCATGATAATTGTTGATGATCCCCATTCCAGAGAATAAAGATGTCATCAATATATAATTTCCACATGACAGCATATTGTTGATAACTATGATTATTCAAAGATATCTTTTTGAATTCTCCTACGTCCAGATTAGCAATATCTGGTGCCATAGTGGTACCCATGGCTATTGCTCTAAACTGCTGGTAGACAACATTTTTAAGGGCCCTGCTTACTAACGTGTGTTTAGTGTTTTTAGCGTGCTGACACAGCACGTGCGCTAAACATGTAGGCGCCTATAGGGATATTGTAGGCATGTACATGGTTAACGCGCATTAAAAACATTAACGTGCCTATAACGCTGCTTAGTAAACAGGGCTCTAAATTTGAAAAAAAAAAAACCTGTTAAAGTTAACCTAGCAGATTCTAAAATAAAATATTTTGGGACCCTTAAAGAGCTTCTTTTAGTAAGAGCAGATATAATTACTTCTAATGCTGCATATTGAAGTATATTAGTATAAAGTAATTCTATATCAAAAGTAACAAGTAAAAAGCCAGTCAGATCTGACAAACCAATCATATATAAAGAATCTCTAATATATGAGGGTATCAAAGGAACAAATGGTCTCAGAAATGCAACAGTGAATTGTGATAAAGGCTCCTACAGGGACCCTATTGCAGAGATGATACAATCTCATTGATTACTTTTACCTTGCCTGAATAAACATTTCTAGTCACTCTGAATCAAAGAACACATTATTTTCATAGGTAACTACAGATAGGGAAATTTCAGAAAAAATAAATATGGCCCCAATCATAAGAACTATAGACTTTAACTGAAGAAATGCTTTACAATCCACTTGTATCGCTGAGGTCATATTTGGAAATACTTGCACGTATCGACCACAAAAGAAAAGTAAACCTCCAAAACCAGAGAATTATCATGTTCAGACAAAAAAGACACTATAAGGGTAGCTTCAGTCTGGATAACATCTTACAATGTTTCTAACCCCCCCCCCCCCCCCCAAAGAACTGTAAGATCAAATAAATATTCAAAGGTTCAAGCTCCACCTCTGTGTTACTTAGCTGAACCTTGATTACTGTTAGATAGTAACTATTTACAATTGAAATAGAATCAGCATTAGACAATGATAGCACTTCTTTAAAGAACTTCCTAAGCAGTACATCAGTGGACAAAAGAGAGTGGACCAATTTTAATAATGGTACCTCAGAAGAGATTATGAAAGTGGTTTGACAGTTAAAAGCTCCTACATGTGTTTTGGATCCTTGTTTGATTGGCGTTCTTTTTTATTTTGCATAAACTTTTACATCTGTGTTATATTAATAACAGTATAAGAAAATACAATAGGAACAATTCACTACACAATAATCCAAAATTATAAGAGTATAAAGTCCACATGAAGAGCTAACAGCTTGCAATCCACTATAATCATAAAAAAGAAAAAAAGGATAAAAAAAGAAAAAGTAATCTAATCTAATCTAATATGGTCATTTCTATTCCACTCAACCCAAATTCAGTTTAAGGTATATCACAAAAAATATAAGAGAATTTGGCCATAATGCTATTAATTAGAATATCACCAACTAAATCAACTGACTAGATCAGAATTTTAAATAAAACCTAACTTCTTAGCAAGTGGTCAAATAAGATAAGTATTTTAAAAACGTGGAGTAACATTTAATTGCTCTTAAATTACATGGTAGCTTATTCCACAGCCTATGATAGATCTCCTTCTAGTAGATAATTTCTAACTAGCAGATTTTGGAGGTATAGTTAATCTGACTTCCGTAACAAGCAAAGTGATCTGACAGCGTGATAAAGTGAGACTATTGGATTCATTTTCGAAAGAGAAGGACATCCATCTTTTGACATAAATCGGAAGATGGACGTCCTTCTCCCAGGAACATCCAAATCGGTATAATCGAAACCCGATTTAGGACGTCTCCAAATGCACTCCGTCGCAAGGACGGCCAAAGTTCAAGGGGGTGTGTCGGAGGCGTAGCAAAGGCGAGACTTGGGCATGCCTAACATTTGGACGTCTTTGACCCATAATCGAAAAAAACAAGGATGTCCCTGACGAACACTTGGACGTTTTCACCCAGACCTGTTTTTCTTACGACTAAGGCACAAAAAATTGCCCGAAATGACCAGATGACCACTGGAGAGAATCAGGGATGACCTCCCGTTAATCCCCTAGTGGTCACTAACTCCCTCCCACTCTCTAAAAACATCTTTCAAAATATGTCGTGCCAGCCCCAGATGTCTTACTCAGGTCCATGACAGCGCATGCAGGTCCCTGGAGCAGTTTTATTGGGTACTGCAGTGCACTTCAGACAGGCGGACCCAGGCCCATACTCCCCCTACCTGTTACATTTGTGGAGGGAATAGTGAGCTCTCCAAAACCCACCACAAACCCACTGTACCCATATATAGGTGCCCCCCTCACCTGTAAGGGCTATGGTAGTGGTGTACAGTTGTGGGTAGTGGGTTTTGGGGGGCTCAGCACACAAGGTAAGGGAGCTATGTTCCTGGGAGTAATTTATGAAGTCCACTGCAGTGCCCCCTAGGGTGTCCGGCTGCTGTCCTGGCATGTCAGGGGGACCAGTGCACTACAAATACTGGCTCCTCCCACGACCAAATGGCTTGCATTTGGCCATTTCTGAGATGGACGTCTTTGGTTTCAAAAATCGACGAAAGTCAGAAATGTCCATGTCTAGGGACGACCAAATCTAGAGACGTCCAAATTTAAGGATTTGGACATCTCTGATGGCATTTTAGAAACGAAAGATGGATGTCCATCTTGTTTCGAAAATACGGGTTGCCCTGCCCCTGGATTTTGCTGTTTTGTAGGATGTCTAAATCGCAACATGGACACAGGGCCGCCGAGAGACTGAGCCGGGACTGGGGCAAGGCTGCCCCTGGGGCCCCCGCCGTCCACCCAATCGCTACCACTGTCGCCTCCCTCTCCTGCTCTCAGGTCACCGGCACCGCAGTCTCCGGTCTCTGCCCGCCCACTCCCAGCCCCATCGACAGCTTCCCTCCGTCTGCCACCGGGCCCCCTGCATTCAAATCAGCAGCGCCTCACCTCTGTGTGAAAGCAGCAGATCACCTCCCTTCGGGCCTTCTGTCACTGTGCCCCGCCCTCGTGGAAACAGGAAGTTACATCAGACGAGGGCGGGACACAGTGATGGAAGGCCTGAAGGGAGGCAATCTTCCACTTTCACACGGAGGTGAGGTGCTGCCGATTTGAATGCAAGGGGCCCGGTAGCAGATGGAGGGGGGTTGTCGACGGAGCCGAGGGCGGGCAGGTGAGACCGGGGACTGCAGCGCTGGTGGCCTGGGAGCAGGAGAAGGAGAGAGACCCTGACGCCGGGCCCCCCTTGGAGGCCCAGGGAATTTTGTCCCCCCTGCCCCCCCTCTTGGCGGCCCTGCTTGGACGTCCCTTTCGAAAATGCCCCTCCACATCACAAAGATAATCAAGGGCTAAACCATACAATACTTTAAATACAAACATCAGTAGCTTGAAATGTATTCTGGCGTTAACCAGAAGCCAGCACAGCCTTATCAACAGAGGGATAGCATGATCGGTAGAATTTTCCTCCCAAATTAATTTGGCTGCTGCATTCTGTATCATCTTCAATCATTGTAATTGAGAACCTCATTCCTATGCCAGGGTATGTGGATATGATCTCTGTTTCTCAAATGTACTGCTAACACTTGTTGTAGTACTTGCTTCATGCCAAAGAGAATTTGCCTCTGGAGTTCATAAAATGAAATATGTATAGACAACCTATCCAGGTGTGCTTGAAAATTCTTTTTAATCAAGCCTGTTGCACACAAAATAATGGGGATATTTATGTATCTTTCTGCCACATTTTCTTGCTCTCAGTCTACATTACTTGAAGATCTTCATTCTCTCTCCACATGATTTACAGAGTAATTACTTGGGACTGACATCAATGCTGTTCTTTCTTTCTTTCTTTATTTCTTACATTTGTATCCAATGTGGCTTACATCGTACCGGAGAGGCCTTTGCAGGCTCCAGTGTGAACAAATACAGGGAGATGTTGTGGTAAGATCAAGTTCATCTGGCACAGCCACATTAGGGAATCGGAGAACGGAACAGTTGTGTTATGTCCATTACGTGCTTTAGTTTGGTTGTGTTGCAGAGATTAGGCATTTAAGTTGGATTGGTAGGGTATGCCTTTTTAAACCGGTTGGTTTTTAGTAATTTCCGGAATTTTAGGTGGTCGTATGTCGTTTTCAAGGCTTTTGGTAATACGTTCCACAGTTGTGTGCTTATGTAGGAAAAAATAGATGCGTAAATTGTTTTGTATTTAAGTCCTTTGCAGCTTGGGTAGTGCAGATTTAGATAAGATCATGTTGATTCGGATGTATTTCTAATTGGTAAGTCGATCAAGTCTGTCATGTAACTCTGGCTAGTGTCATGTAACTATGGCTGGTTTCTTTGTATCCAGCTTTTTATCGGTCAGAATGGGATATCCTGGGTTGCTGTGTTTCTGTGTGTATGTGTGTTTCTCTGGGTCCATGGTTGAGTATATTCATGTGGGCTGCTAGAGTGCTGGTGGAGGGTTTCACAGGGTACTGGTAAAGAGATCCAGGAGTCATGAGTGACCTGAAAGAATGGGCTGTGCAGGCCATAGTGTGTGAGACACAGAGGGAACAAATGAGGTTCATGAGGTGATTTATAGGCCTAGGACTCAATTCCTAGACCTCACAGATGACCAGTACCTAACCAAGTTCCACTTGAATAAGGCTGTGATCCAACTCACAGAGGGGGCAACCCATGCAATTCCACATAACGATCACCGCAACCCTGGCTTTTTTTTGTCACTGGTAGCTTTCAGTCTATAATGATTGTGACAGTGAGCCTCAACTGGTCTGCCACCACACAGTGTATAAAAGTTCCTCTGGGCTCTTTTCACCCTCACCTCTGATTATACAGTCTTCCCTGAGAATGTGAAGCATAAACAGCAAACAATGAGCCATGTCTATGAAATGGTTCATTTCTCATTTGTCTTGGGAATCATAGACTGCACACATGTGCCCATCAGGCCCCCATAAGGGAGGGAGGAGACCTACTGAAAATCCTTTCACTCCTTCAATATGCAGGTGATCTGCAATGGCTAGGGTCACATAAAAGATGTCTTTCTGAGATTCCCTCACTCATGTAATGATGCATACTTTCTTTCCCATTCTGGCATCCATAACAAGTTTGAAAGTGGTCAGTTCACTGGTGGATGGTGCTAGGTAAATCCAGCATTATCATACATTCACACCTCAACATGCATATGCTTCTATGTCTGTTGTGCCCCTTCAAAGCTCTTATCAAATCTCCTGAAACATCTCCTATTATATTGGGGATTACTAAATTGGTGAGCCACCCCTCCTTCAGAGTCACTGGGGGGGGGGGGGGGGTGAGAGTGAGCTAAGAAGAGTGAGAAGGCTAGACCCAAAAGGGGACTGTTTATTGGAAAAAGCTAAGGGAAATGTTTCTGGTTATTGAATGACAGAATGGCTAGAGTTTTAAGTTAATAAAGGTTATTGTGTAGAGCACATGGTCTTTGGTTGCCTCTACCCCTGCCGGGACCAGGGTGTCCTGGATAGGCCCAATAAACTAAGGCTGAACTAAATGGAGGTTTCTGCCAATAAAAGCATTAACCATGGAATGGAGGGGTGCTCTGGGTGGGAAGCAGGGGTAACCCAGCCTGGGAGCAAGAACAGGGAATGAGTCTTTTCAGGCCCAAAGGTAGCAGCCTTAAGAAGTGCACCATTGAGAGAGGGATGTCTGGTCCTAAGAGGAAATCAGATTGCTGCAAAAGTGCTGCAGGCACAGACTTGGAGTATTCTGCCCAAAGGGATGGGTATTTGGA